>NW_003307550.1:1761828-1764630 GCF_000143455.1 Volvox carteri f. nagariensis | reverse complement strand
GGGGGGANGTAGCCCCCCCCAGGGCCCCACACTTAAGGAATACATTACGGCGACCCTAGCATTTTTGTTACTTTATGTCGGAATAAATTGAGACCCCCCCTGCATGAAAAAAAATCACTGCCCTTCGCTCGTGAAAAGTCTCCCGCCCATTTCAATCCCCTTTTTCCCCCCTCCTCTGTCCCCCCCTCCATATACATACCTCCCGAAATGTGTTGTTGTGGCGGGAACACGTGTGTCGCGGCATGGCATGCGGAATACTCCATTTACCTTGCTGACCGCCGTGTAATGCAATGCAGCATCCACAACAAGCCGGTCAATCCTTTTTGGAATTTCGCGGCGGTGGATGCCGTACCTGTGGAGGCCCGGGCCTACCTGCCCTCGACCAGCTACGTCAAAATCACTCTGGGCGCCGGTGAGAGGCCTTGGGGAGGAGGAGGGGGGTCCGAGGGGAAGGGGGAGTGGGGGGGAGGGGTGCGGGTGAAGAGTAGGGGAGTTGGGAGGGGTGAACGGGAGGGGGAGAAATGGGGAGGTACAACCGAGCCCGCGTGGGAGAGGGGGAGGGATAGAGGAGGGGGGAAGCAATGAAAGCGCGCCGGGTGGAGATCCAAGAAATACACAGGTGTGACACGCGCACACCAGATTGTGCGTGTGGGTCTTTTAAGCTCAGTTAACAAAAACACGAAAATCAAATGCCCTTCAACAATTATTTCCGGATTTGGCGAGGTGGGGCAATTTGCCCCACAGTATTTGCCCCTAACATCAGTGAGGTAAACCAAAAGTAGTTGATTTTTGAATATAGCAGTATTTATGGAAAAATACCCTGTCTAACGTTACCTCGTACTCTCCCTCCTGAAAACCTTCCCCCCTTCAAACCGCTTGAAATACACATGTCGTACAGGTATCCAGATGATCACGTTTGTCAACACCGTACCCATTGACGAGCACCGCGCCATTAACCGCTTCTGTCTAATTCGCAACTTCCTGCCGTCGCCTGTGTTCGACGACTATACACGAAAGGTACGACCACACACCACACCGGGCGTTGACGCGAAGTTGAGGGACGAAAAAAGGGTGCCGTACAGAGCGGTGACGTGAAGCCCTGGCCTTTCAACAACACCCGGTTTAAAATGTTTTTCAGTTTTCGAGTTAACTTAATGCTATGCAGCAGTGCTTCGGCTGCAGCAGTCCCGGCTTTCTCACTGTATCAAAGTCATTGGGGCCAGAGGTCCACCACTCGAAAAAACGGGTTGTTTGTTCGTTTTGATCGGTTGGTTCGGTTCTGTGAGCTTCTGGATTTTCGATTCTTTGGGGCCGCGCCGCCACTGGTGTCCCTTCCATGTCCTTGAAGCCGCTGCGTCGCCCCCCCCCCCCGCCCGGTGGTCACACCGCCCCCCCCCTGGATCCGTTCGCCTCAGAACATGTTCAAGATTCTGGGGGAAGACAAGGCCATGATTGAGCTGCTGAAGCCCGAGCAACTGGCCGCTGAGGTAACTGCAGGGGGAGGGAACGGAGTGGGGCCATGTCGTACCTGTCGCCAATCCAGCAAATCTGCGAAGCGAATGAACGGAGGTAAAGAGCAGTGACGTACGCTTTATTTTAGCTCCTGCTGCAAGGCAAGGTCCACCTGCACTTGAGTCACGTGTCAAGTGCTGGTGCTATTTATTACATCAACATGTCGACACCCCGCCGTCACCTCGCCTACTTCACTTCGTTGTCTTGTTCGCCGCCGCCTCCTCTGGCCCCAAATTCCCCTACCCCCTGCGCCCAGCTGAGCCTGCAAGCCGACAAGCCCCAGATCGCCTTCCGCAAGTTGCGGCAAGAGTGGATAGATATGGGGTACGGCGTGGCTCCGGAGCGCATCTCGGGGCACACCGGCTCCCTGCGCCTGGACATGTGAAGTGGTGAAGTCAAAAGGTAATCAGGTCGGGTCAACGCCGGGTTAACAGCAGCAGCAGCCGAGCTAACTAACGATTTTTTTCCGAAGGTGGGATGGGTGCGCGGCATGGATATGGGGGGGGGAGAGACGGGATGATAGTAGGAGGGTAGAATTGCAGAGCCGCGTGTGTGTGTATGTGTGTGTGTATGTGTGTGTATGTGTGTGTATGTGTGTGTGTATGTGTGTGTGTATGTGTGTGTGTATGTGTGTATGTGTGTATGTGCGGTTCTCGCGGCCTCCGGTGTCATTGGGTCGCGAAGTGCGGGGTTCGCCTTTCCGCCGCTCGTCCAGCACGGGCTGGTGCTGGCGGGGCGGGGGGGGGTTAAGTGTTGTGGAGGTTTGGGCTCACTGCGCCGTGGTGGGGAAGAAAGGGCCCCCTGGAGCAGGGAGAATTATTTTCTTACGTCGGGGTTGGCTGGTGTGTGGCGAGGGGGTTATGTACGGCGCTTGTACGGCGATGGATTTCGAAGGATGTGATGTCTCCTTGGAACCAGCAGCATGAAGCAGCACGAACGAAAGCCCAACGGGATGTACAATTTTAGTTGTTTTTCTTATGAAGACGATGATGATGATGATGATGGATTTCATACCAACAAATAAGGTTGTGGTTGGAACACGGTGTGGTGAATCAGTGTACGGCAATGGCTTGTGCGATGTCTGGTTTGGTTTGGGGTGTTGATATTGGTCCCTCTGGGGAAAGAAAATGGAGAAATGATAAGGGAGGAAAGTGGCGGGAAAACGGCAATATGTTTCGTTGCGACTTGATAACCGTTGTGCCAGCGAGGCGGTAGGCATATCATGGCCGTCGGCTGTTTTTGTAGATTTGGTGCTGAAAAAAAGGAGTATGGTGTAAGTGGGAGATCTGA
>NW_003307550.1:1757654-1761778 GCF_000143455.1 Volvox carteri f. nagariensis | reverse complement strand
TTTTTGGGACGTGGTGGTGGTGCTGCTGCTGCTGCTGCTGCTTCCCTGTTTTTGGCATTGTGGAGGTGCTGTCGGGCATTTCCCGTGTTTCGGCGATTCGTGCTAGGTGGGGGTTATTCGGATGAGCGGTCCCACACCAGGTGCGGTTTTTTGGGATTATCTTTTTGGGATCGTTGGGCGACGCAAATCGAAAGAACATCCCTGCATCCGCTTGCTTGTGTAGTATAGTATGTTTTACGGAGCACACAGAATTATCGGCTCGCGAAGATTGCATATCGGTAGTTTTTGTACTTTAAACGTTGCACGACGTATTTGTACAGCGCAGTCTTTTCCATGTTGTTTCCATGTGGGTTTGAAGCATCTTGAAAATTGGTTGTGGCGTTTTGCGGGGAGCTCCCGTCTCCATGAGGCGGATGCAACGAAGAGAGAGGACGCGAGAGAGGGAGAGAGAGAAAGAGATAAGACGTCGAAATTGAAAGCAGCGACCATTGAAAAAAACGTTGCATTTGAAGTGGATGTTAGGCGGAGGTTCATAACTTCGCGCCTCTTTGCATGGAAGCGATACTCTTTCCTGCCGCCGTCTGCGCCTCCGTTTGCCGCAAATACCTTGTTCGCGCGCACACGGAAATTCCGTGCGCGCGCGCGTTTATGGATTCTTTGGCGAATCGACATGCGGTACTTGTCTATATTGGTGAGGCCGCTTTTCGCCTGTACCACCATCTATTGCTTCGCCTGTACCACCATCTATTGCTCCTTGACTTTCGTTGTTCATTGTTTAGTAGAGTTAGTAACATCAGACGCGCGACATTAGAAAAGTAGTTTTTGTGCGTTTGTTGCAAATGTCTTCGTTTGTTGCAAATGTCTTCGTTTGCTGCGTGTTGTCCTCGGCCTGGGTCAGTTCTCGACCCCAAAAGTCCTCTCATATAGAGGGGGATTCCATTTATAAATTAGAGGTGTGTCGGCGGGTTGTGCGAAGACACCCCGGACGGTACCACGGTCCCACGGTGGTCATCAGCGCAGTTGCCAGGTTGGCAGTTTGCGGTGAGGGGGGGAGAAGCAAGTGCCGTCGCCCGTGCACAGTACTCCTCCAGGATGTCTTCCTTGTGTACAGATGTTTGCTGACGTGGCAGAGCCTATCCTGTCGTCGGTCTGTTTACCATTCATTCACAACAACGCTCCAACAACCGTTTGCTCCCTTGCGCCGATTTCGGCGCTTCAGAGTAGCAGGTGCGCGGCTTTCTCGCTTTACCGCGTTGTACACTGTTACTTGCCGTACGCCTCATTTTGGCGCGCGTTTGTATACTATCCCTCTCTTCTCCGTATTCCTATTTTGCTGTATCTTTTGCTTCTCACACACGTCGTATGCCCTTCGAGGTTATAAAAATGTAAACTTGCGAGGAACAGTTGACTGTAATGGTTGACTTTCGAGGCTGTTATGGAGAGATGAAGTGTTGATAAGTGCGGCTGCTGGCTGCAGCCTTCCGCCATTGCTTTTTTCTGTAATTGAAGGATTGTAAGTTGTCATTCCAATAAATATCGCGTATTCGTGATATTACTTATTACTACTCTGCAAAGATGCTATCCACGGAACACGAGCAATGCGAACGACGGAGAACACTGTACCGCGGGAAACTGCGTTCTAACCGCCGCGAAGATCCACCTACATGCTATGTACCTCGAATAGCAAACAATTTATTCTGAAAATGGTTCAAGTTATTATCGCTAGTTGTCATTAACAAAATTGGATATCACAGGAATAATGAATGAATGAATCAGCATATAAATCAATTTCTTCTGACTTTGCACTCGTGACCTCCTGTGGCACATATCGCATTTTTGGGCGGGGCCCCAGCGCGAAGAGAGTGTGTGTGTGTGTGTGTGTGTGTGTGTGTGTGTGTGTGTGGTGTACATGTGTGTGTGTGTGTGTGTGTGTGTGTGTGTGTGTGTGTGTGTGTGTGTGTGTGTGTGTGTGTGTGTGTGTGTGTGTAACGGACCAAACATAATATCTCGCCCGGCTGAAACGCGTTCTTGGTAATATATTGCATTCTCTATTGCAAGGTATCTCGCCTGTAGCCAACAAAACTTGTATGAGCACAAACAACTTTGGCTGCCTCCATTGACCGAGGTCAAAGTCACATCAACGCCTCTCGGGCTAAATTTCATCTCAAAAGCTGCCGCGTATCTCATAATTGTATCCTGAGATGACGGCGTATGATAACTTAAACACCCAAATTGCGTTACCATTTGCCCGCACGGGCATTCCGACTTGCGGTCTGCCGCACTGTCCACGCGGCATGCACCCGGGATGGATGTACGGCAATACTTGTACTATGGTATACGACAAGGTTATTACCAAGCGACGCTCATTAAATTTTAGCAGACGACACTGCCGTCGTTGTAGCGGCAAATCCCCACCGGATTTCGCATAACTTCCAAGAAGCCTGGTCCCGGCTAAACTCCGACAAACCTGCTGCCCGCACCGCACATCGCACATGTGTGTGTGTGGTTGTTACAGTGGGCTCCAGACTCCCGAAGAGTAGAGCCATCGGGCCACATGTGCAAAATTAATTGCAGGTTTTGGAGTCGGCCTTTTGCTGCATGCAATTTGCGACATTCCGTACATGCCGTACATGTCTTTCGTACAATTACGTGTCCGTACACAAGCAAAGGCGTGTTCAGACGCGAAGCAGCAGCACCAGTAAGCATACACGAGGCGGGTAGAGTAAATAAACTATACTTGCAGAAGAGACCCGTCAGCCCGTGCACCGCCACGACCACCACTACCACCACCATCACGATAACATATCAGAAGAAGAAGAGCAGCAGCAGTCATGTAAGATGGTGTGATGTGTGTGTATGTAAGTGTATGTAAGTGTGTATGTATGTGTGTATTCGTGCGACGCAAAGTGCATATCATAACCATTAGCCGATCGCACCGGTGAATCATTCGCACAGGAAGGCCTGAAAGTGGGAAACGTCTTATCAGATCAAGTTTTATAAATTCATGCACCTACCTACATACAT
Organism: Volvox carteri f. nagariensis; assembly: GCF_000143455.1. Lineage (NCBI taxonomy): Eukaryota > Viridiplantae > Chlorophyta > Chlorophyceae > Chlamydomonadales > Volvocaceae > Volvox > Volvox carteri. The sequence continues at coordinate 1,758,754 of NW_003307550.1, read as the reverse complement.
ACATACATTCACAAGTACGCGTGAAGGCGTATCTCGCGCGAGGACGCCCCGCCGCAACCTGGATTGTGTGCTCCGTCGCCCACCTCACCACACAGGTAGCCATCATCCGAATGTACGGCAACAGCTTGACTCGTACTGTGCAGCCCTCTGCCCTCTGCTCCCCCTCTTCCTCTCGCCGCCGTTCTGTCCTCCCCCGACAACAACACCACACACCCCATACACCACCATTCCCGAACATTTTCCCCTTCCTTCCCTTTCAACTTGAGGCCGTACCCCCGCCCCCGTGCACCTCAGGAATCCTGGCGTACAGCCACTGCATGAGGGTGGAGAACGCGTCGTCCACGTGACTCGTCGCGTACTGCACTCCAGGGTTGGGTCGCAGCTGACCGCCGTACATCTCCCGGTGTCGGTTGACAACCTCCACCGCATCTCGTTGGGCCATCTTGACACCCAAATAGCGATACCTGATGAGTGTGAGACGGGGGGGAGGGAGGGGGGGGGGCGGCACGTGAGCGTTTGTGTGTGTGTGTGTGTGTACGGCCGGGTTCAGGTTCCAGGAATTCAGGGGTGCGCGCGTTTATGCGGGTTGGCTTATGGCCGTGTTCTTGTGTACGGCAGGGTAGTGCGTGGAACGCGTGTCAAAATGTGTATTGCCTTGTACGACGTGTCACCACTAATCCCCCCGAATGTCTTTAAACGAACACCACTCCCGGGGTGGGAGGCAATAATGCAACCTATGGCGGGGGACGGGGGGTAAGACGAACCACTGGGGGGAGGGAGGTAATCCGCACTCACAATCTCTCACGCACGCACTCACCTGAACCAGACCTTGGCCAGGTTTTCTTGCATCGCCTTCACTCGTCCCGCGGGAATGGCCTGGGGGTTGTGAAGGCGTCCGGCGGGGCAGGGGTTTTACAGGGAAGGGGAGTTAAGAGGGAGAGGGGATATTAGCGGGGGGAGGGGGAGGGGCAGGTTGACGGCCCACAAACGACCCAGTCAGTGACGGAGATGTCCCCCACGGACGCCGCAAACACCCGTGAGGCCAACGCGTCCGCAATTTACCCTATCTGACCCCGAATATCCCCCTCCCCCTCCCCCTG
>NW_003307550.1:1753942-1757604 GCF_000143455.1 Volvox carteri f. nagariensis | reverse complement strand
CGCGGGGAGCCGAAGCCAGTTGGGACGAGCACGTCGATCAAGGCGATATGGAGGCCCACGGAGCGGTACGGACGCTCCCCCTCCTCCCCCCCTCCAGCTACCCGGTATGGGTATGCCTTTGCGTATTGATGAAAGACATATACATACATACATACATACATACATACATACATACATACATACATACATACATACATACATACATACTAGTGCAGGGAAGAACCCAATTTCTTCCCTAGTGCCGCTCCGAGGTTGTAGGGTGCTGGAGAGCCGGGGGGAGGTGGGGTCGCTCGGTCAGGGGAGGGGGGATATGGCGGTGAGAGCGCCAAAAGGACGTAGGTTTTCTGGTGTGTGGGAGGTGGAGGTCTGGTGGTGGTAGCGGGGCTCGGATGAGGGGGAGATGTGGCCCGAGGAGGGCCATTCTACTTAGGCACGTCTTCTCTGTGGGTCTGGGTTGCTTGGTGAGGGACGAAGGTGAGAGCGGTGCAGTACGAGACAGGGTGAATAGGTTTCTGGAGGACCAACCGTTCAGGTTAGTGGCGGTAAGGGGGAGGCGCCGCTACAATCCTCCCCCTGCGGTTTTCTGGAGGGTCTAGGAGCTGTGTGTCGTGGCAACGCTAACGCTTTTGTGGTTTCACCGGACTATCCCGGGCCCCTGCAGTGGTGATCGGGCTTGTGCGTGGTCCCTTTTCTTTTTATGGCTACTTCTCCCCTGGACCAGCCCAGGAAGGGACAGGTGGTGGAGGTCAGTTGTTTTAAGGTGGTTGCAAGAACTCTTGTGGTGTCGAGCTCTCTTAGCCTTTCTCTCTTGGAGGTTTTTTGTTGGCCTGTTAGGTATATCAGGAGCCCTCCCCTGCCGGGACTGCCTTAACCGAATTTTTGTTTGTTTGTTTGTTTTCCCTTCGAATCCCGTTTTCGTTGGTGGTGTTTTGGGGGGTTGTTTCAGAAAGCCTTTGACTTTGCCCTAGCTGAGACTTGTGGACTCGCTCTAGCGGGACCTGAGAGCCCTTCGTGGTGTATATAATGCAGCGGCATCCCCGCATGGAGGGGCTGCGGAGTGGCTGCGTAGAGTGTTGGCAGTCTGAGCCGGGGTCCGGAGCACACAAGACTAACCGACTTGTGCTATGTGCTCCCGACCCTTGCGCTGTGTTTCGGCTTCGGCCCCCGGCTCTCGCGGCCCACAGTGTAATCTAAGTCATACATACATACATACATACATACATACATACATACATACATACATACATACATACATACATACATACATACATACATACATACATACATACATACATACATACATACATACATACATACATACATACATACATACATACATACATACATACATACATATATACATACATACATACATACATACATACATACATACATACATACATACATACATACGTGCGTCGTTTTATTCGCACTGCGTTGAGACAGTGCATGCATAGACACGTCACTCGGTTACTCTAACGACTAACTAACTTATCGAGAGGGAGATGGCCTCCGCACATTTGTGTGTGTTTTCTTGCGTTGAATGGAAGCAGTAAAACACGTCGTGCGGGAGAAGGGGGGATGATGGCCCTCACGCGCCCCACCCCCGCACACCCCCACCACCCTTTCCACCGCACCGCCCCCTCCCAACCCCCCACCCTCACCCGCCCCGAGCTACAGCCACAACCACAGAACCACCCCTCCACCTGCCCCCCTCCCCCCCGCCACCCAACCGGGTTTATTGCACCTTCAGAATGGTGACGATTTGGGTCATGTTCGCCTGGGGTATCCGGACTGAGAAGCTGGGCAGGTCCAGGATGGACTCGAACACAGCCTTGGGGGGCGGGGGCGGGGGGAGGGGAAGGGAGGAAAATCAGAACTTCCGGTGCACCCGGGCCCCCCGGGAATGAGCATGGAAGGGGAGGGGGGATGCGCAGGCGCGCGCGCGTGTGTGTGTGTGTGTGTGTGTTGGTTGGGACCCAGTTGTTGCGACGGGGTGTAAGTGGTGTACGGGCACGGCATGTCACAGCCGTAAAGCATTTCAGCACAGGGCGAAGCCTAAGGTCCAAATCCTCTTCATGTCATGGGGTGGGGAGCGGCCCACAGATTGTGTTAATGTAGGAATTCATGAAGTGAAGGGGGCCCATCCACATCCACATCCACATCCACATCCACATCCATATCTCCCCCTCCCCTCCCAAATCACAAAATCCCTCTCCCCCCAACCCCCTGGGAAGCGCTCCTGGCCCGTTTGGGGTTACCTTGGGACGAAGCGGTCACGAAGTTCGGGTCATTACCCCCCTTCCCCTCCCCCCTTCCCCTTCCCCACCTGCACTTCATCCATAATGATGACAGGAATACATCCGTGAAGTACGGCATCCTCCAGACGGGGAGACCAACCGTCACCTGGAAAAAAGAGACAGGTGGTGGTTACGAGTTGGACGAGCTGAGTGATCATCCATGCGGCATTACATGTGCGGTGTGGGGTTGTGTGGCATTAGCCGCACTAGGTTGTAGATGAGTGACGTGCGAGTGCCACCTCCCCTCCCTTCCCCTCCCTTCAGGGGGGTAGCATGTGCTGCTGCTGTGCGTGTATGTGTGTATGTGTGTATGTGTGAACTCCCACCACCCCCGCTTCCCTTCACTTTAGTGCCATTGACACTAACCCCCCCTGGACCCAGCCGTCTCACCACCAGCCCTACCACCAACCGCCAACCACCAACCGCCAACCGCCAACCATCAACCGCCAACCACCAACCCGACGCGCAGTCAAGGCACGCACCTGGCGCCACCAGACAGAACAGCGACTGAGACAGCAGTACACTGTAGTCCCCGTGTACGGTAGATGTGTCACCCAGCAGTACATTGTACTTCTCGCGCCACCGCTCAGAAATACTCAGATTGTACAACGTCTGGCGGATGCACCTGCAGCAGCAGCAGTAGCAGCAGCAGCAGTCGCAGCAGCAGCAGCAGCAGCAGTCGCAGCAGCAGCAGCAGCAGCAGTCGCAGCAGCAGCAGCAGTAGCGATAGACAAGCAGCAGCAGCAGCAGCAGCAGTAGCAGCAGCAGCAGGAAGACATCAATATTAGCAGCAGAACAGGAGCAGAAGCAATATCCACCGCTCCATATCTCAACACTCCCCTTCCCCCCCGACAGATTCAATAATTCACCTCCAACAAAATGTACGAGCATGTTAGAATACACATACACAACACACAAAATGTGTGACTCGTGCACAAAAGTGTGTTTCGGAGGTCGAGTGATGTAGGCGGCGCTCCCCCCTAACTGCTCCCCCGGCCAGGTGATGCAAAACACCTACCAACTTTCAGCATACATACATACGCACATATTCCCACCCTCCGCTAGGCCCCCATTTCCGTCCCCTCCGGTCCCCCTCCCCCTTCTCCCTGTGGTTCGTCTTTTCCCCCTCCCCCTTCCCCCTCCCCTCCCCACCCCCTGCCCCCTCCCACCTGCTATATTTGCACTCCGGGTCCTGTCCCGGAGCCAGTCTCAGGTCCCCCCTAAAGAACAGGAATACGTTCCTCTCGGAGGGCGCTGCCCCCACATAGGGGGAGCTACGGAAGTGCTCGGAGCGCTTGAAGGCGGGGATGACCAGGTCCTGGATGTGCGAAGGGGGGGAAGGGGAGGGCGAGGAAGGTGGAA
>NW_003307550.1:1753078-1753892 GCF_000143455.1 Volvox carteri f. nagariensis | reverse complement strand
CCGAAGTCAGGAAGATCTCATGCAGTACAGATTCCACGGCGTAGGCGTTATAACCGATCCACGAAGTCGCATTGCCGTGTTGAAATTGCCTTCCGGGGGCCCGACACAGGGGAAGCGGGGTTTGGGGAGGGGGAGGGGATGTGTGTGTGCTCGGGGGGGGGGGCTGGGGGCTGGGGGCCGGGACGGGGGTGAAGTACCCCGGAGGGCATGTCACGGAATTTCAGTTGGTACCGCCGATTAGTAAACGTTTCTGAAATCATGACACAACAGCGGGCATAACAGCGGGCAAGGACGGGACGTATTACTGCGTTCTAGGGGGTGCGGGCGGCGGTCTGGATCAACAACAGCGTGGGGGTAAGGGTCGTGATTAGCCAGTTGGGGAAGTCTAGCCCCCGTGCGGGTTATCAACCCACCTGGCGACCCCCGTCCTCTCCCCGTCTCTCCCCTTCGTCTGTGCTTCGTCGTACCCCTCCCATCCCCTCCTCCCCCCAACATACACAACACACACACACATTCCGCCCCATTCCCCCCCACACACGGGTGGTCCTCAGGGTCCCCTCCCCCTTCGGCGGCGCCCGTACGGCCCCACACCGCCCCTACCTGTAATTGCAGTGCGACCTCTCAATGCGGTACTGCAAGATGTCCGTACTGAACTCGGGCTTGACGTCGTACACGTAGATGTACGGCCGCACCCGCTTGGGAGCCGTCGTGGGCGGGTCCTCCGCCGCCACGGGGTGAGTGACGGCGGGTTCTAACCACGGCTTGGAGGTCAGGTAGTCAGCTGGATACGTGTGTGTTGGAGATAGGGATGGAG
>NW_003307550.1:1749261-1751355 GCF_000143455.1 Volvox carteri f. nagariensis | reverse complement strand
GGGTGGGCGTGAGTGTTTGCACGTGCGTGGGTTTGTGTGTATGTGTGCGGGGGGGAGGGGAGAAGGGGAAATAGGCAGGAAATGCGTGGGGGGGCCCCCGGTGAAGGTGTCAGGGGAAAGGACATACAGACATACATACGGACAAGGACGTGACAGGAATGTGAAGGAAGTGTAGGGAGGGAGTAGCTGTCGGGAAGGGGGGAGGTGCCCACACAGGCGCGAACAGTACGACTAATTTCAGGCGAGCGGTGGGTGGGTGGTGGAAAAGAGTGTATGTGTGTATGTGCTCACGAGAACAAGTAAAAGACGGGGCTGATAGACCGTACGGAACACGACGCCCCCACCCCAACCCCCAACCCCCGGGAGCCCCACATTCCATATCTCCCAATGTACGGCAACATTCTGCCTGACATGGCACCGCCAAGTGACACGTACCCAGCCTACCCCCGGTTCCCCTACCTCCCTACCTACCAAGCTAACCAACCCAACCACCTAGCCACCTAACCGTTCAACTAACCCCCACCTCTCAAGGGCAGCTAGATCCTAACTGAAACCCAACCACCTATCCAACTGCCTCACACAGCCCGCACTCACGGGGGGTGTCCACGGGCAGCCCCGCCCGCCGCCGGCTGCAGTCATGTCCGTACCAGCCCGCATGGCACCTGCAGAACCCCTGGTCACACTCCCCCCGACCCGAACACTGGTTCACACAGAACTGCTCCACGATGATGTTACACAGGGTGCCCACGCGGCCGTCAATCCTGGAGGAGGCGGGGGGAGGGGCCGATAGCGCCGGGGGGGGGGAAATACCCACCAGTGTGCAAACATGTGGTGTTTGGAATCATCTGAGCCGGATGTGTATGTGCGTGTATGTGTGTATGTATGTGTGTGTATGTGTATGTATGTGTGTATGTACGAGTGTGTAATGGAACTAAGTACAACCGGGTGTCGGCGGGGTGGGGCGGAGGGCGGTGCACTCGGGAGTGCCTCATGGGGGGGAGGGGGGTAGTGAGGGGGACCACAACGGACAGCCCCCCCCCTTCCCCACCTCACCTCACCTCCCCCTACCTCCGCCCCACCCACCCACTACGCGGAGGAGGCCCGCTCGCCCGTCTGGAGCGTCTTGAGGGGTTTCGTCACCCTCACCGACACCCCCATTCCTACCCACACACACACACATACACACACACACATACACAACCCGCGCAACCTTACCTGCATGGGCACATGAACGAGGGGACATCTCCATTGCACCAACCCTCCCGTCCGAATAAATTCTCGTACGTGACAGCGCCCCACAGAACTTTGTTGCCTTGCTCGTCCTGTTGTTGACGTACATGGACATGTACGTAAACACAAACCAGAAAACATTGCCGGGGTGAGGCATGTGACAACATGAGAGACTTGTCGGGCTGCGAAACAGCAAGTGCAGTACAACTGCAATTTACAATTTTGTTTGTTGTCATTCGTACAGTTCCTGCTTTCAACGTGTACGGCAAGGGGTGCCAAGTTCACGCACACACCGGGCAAGGCCGTACATTACTGCCCCGTTCAGCTGCCGGTCGTACAGCTTTCAGGATGAGTGAGGCTGGGGGGGAAGAGAGAGAGAGGGAAAGAGAGACCGAAGGCGGGGGGGTTATGGAAATCACGCCCCCCTCATCCCCCGCCCGGAGAAAGGCCAGCGCCCCGGGTATGGCCGACCCGCGTGCTGCCACCCCCGCCATCTGCCCCTCCTTCCCCGCCCGCTCATCAACACAAAAACATTCCGCAGTCCCACGGGTCACAAAAAGCCCGCGAGGTGAAGGTGAAGGTGGGGGGGGGCACAGAGGCATCCGGTGGCGGTGTACGGCACGGAGGGGGTTCGTGGTTGCCCCTAGTGCACTGACTGGCGGTAGTGCCGCAGAGGAGATGGCGCATTGTCGTACTCCCTCTCCCCCCCCCACACCGGTACGGCTGCTGTAGCGACTTAGCGGATGGAGGCGTGGGGGGGTGGGGTTGGAGTGCGTTGGGGGGTGGGGGGAGAGCGCCACACTCCGTCAGCGGCGGCGGCAGTGGCAGCGGCAGCAGCTGGTTCGGGCGGGGGGGGTCTTCCGG
>NW_003307550.1:1688198-1748774 GCF_000143455.1 Volvox carteri f. nagariensis | reverse complement strand
TGGGAAAGGAGGGCAGTGGGTTATCTATTGTGTACTGCCGGCTCGGTTGCAAGTAGCGCATGATGCGGCAATAAGACACTGGCGCTAGCAGCACACGGATATACAAACACACACACACGGGCACAAGAGCAGCCTGCAAAGGGTGATAGTCCTTAGGGTTTTAGGGTTTTGGTTTCGGGGCCAGATGGCCGCGGCTGGGGTGTGGCGATTATTGAGCTGCGGACGGAAGGCTGCGACTCGCCGTGTGGACCGCCTGGTTTCGGAGCGTCAGGGCGGTGGAGGGGTTGGGGGTTCAGGTCCTGGGTCGGTTGCTTGGCGGCGGCGGCGGCGGCGGCTGCTGTTCACTGCGCCGGTTCTGCAGCGGCGGCCGAGGAAGCCCACGCGGGCTAGGCCACGGGGCGCCGCTTCCCCCCAATTGTTACACTCCAACATGAATTTGTTGCCCCCCCCGGTGGGGAGGGGGTTTGGGTTTGGGTTGCCCACATCTCTGTACATGTGGGAACATGCCGCAAGTCGCTGTACGGCAGTAGCAGCTGTAGTAATAACAGCAGCAGCGTATGAGAAGGCACGGCAGGCACGACAGACAAAAGGGATGGATAACACCACAAGATGAGCAGGACAGGTACAAACAGACATACACACAAACAGAAGAGGTAGATGGACAGACAGACAGACAGACGGCGGCACATACCGTTAGCACACTTACCGTTGACGGTTGGCACCAGTACAGCGGCCGACCAGCACGTACGGGCGGCGTGCCCAGGGGTGACCCCGGCGGCGCCTCAATCCTGCCGTACTTGGTTTCGGGGGGGCAGTAGCACATGGCGATGTCGTCATCGCAAATACCTGGGTTTGAGGGGGTGTTGGGAACAGAGCATGTGTATACGTATGTATGTATGTATGTGCGGCGGCCGAGAGGTGGCAAAGGGAAAGAGCACACAGCGGTGGAGGAAGAGCAGAACAAGGGGGGAAAGCATGGAGGCGAAGTACGACAGGAAGGGGGAATCGTACACAGAGGAGAGGGGATCAACCGGGTCGAGGCGGGGGAAACTGGTGACCCAGGGGAAGGCGCAGACGTGTACTCGGAGGGCACTCCGGGCGCCCATTGGCCCCCTCCCGAGAGGGAGCCCCATTCCGCAATAACGTCGCCCAACCACAACATCGCTAAGGCCACCATAAAGGTTAACCGCTAGTTCGTTGGATTAAACGCTTGTTCGTACTCCCCCTCCCCAAGTCCCCACCTCCACCTCAACCCCCCCTCTGGGTCCCCCCACCAACCCCCCACGAAAACCCCCAAAACACCCTTCCGGGCGGTGACCAAAGGGACCGAAAGCGCCATCCTCCCTTCCGGGCGGTGACCAGAAGGCCGGAGGGGGGCCCCCGCCCGGGGCCCACTTATCCGCCACTAGCCATCCTCCCACCCAACCAGCGATTGACGTTTCCCCACCCACCCACCCCGCCCTTCCCTTACCTGGCCCCCCCCCACCAACGCGCACCCTCTAATTCCCAACACAAAGCCCCAATCCAGATCCTTAACCCCCCTACCCCCCCCTACTCCACCCCCCCAACTACCCCCCCCCACTACCCCCCCTACTCCACCCCACTCCCCCCCCCTTACTACCCCCCCCCCACACACACACCTGCACAACGCGAATGCGACCACTCCGTGTAGTTGTGCCACCCGAGGTCGCGCTTGTCGGGGCCCATGCGCCAACACGGCCGCTTGCGAGGCTGGCTGCAGTCAGCGCCGCCGTACCCGGCAGGGCAGTAGCAGATGCCGAAGTCGTACTGGCACTGCCCCACACCGCTACAGTCATTGGGACATGGCTTATCACCCCGCTTGGGAGGTGGCCGGGGTGTTGGAATCTGCGGCCAAGAGCTCCGAGGGGGGCACAAGGGGAGGGGAGGGCGATCAGCGGCGGAGGGGCTGATGGCTCAGACAGGGCGGGGCGGGGAGGGGAGGGGAGCCTCATGGAAGTGTGGAGATGGGGCCGCCCGCCATACGGGTATGTGAGCGGGGGAGGGGTATGTCAAGCCATGGGGGTGTCAGCGGGCATCAGACCGCCCATTCCCTCCCGGCCCCCCCTCCGGCGAGCGGGCCGTCTGAAAGGCGGGAGAGGGGCACTCACCGACGCCATGTCCGCTGCTGCTGCTGCTGCTGCTGAGGGACTAAGGGCTAAGGCCCGGAGGAGAGCAGAGGGGCACACAAGACATAGCACCCACCGCCATGGGTGCCCGGGGTATCCCTGCCTTCCGTCTAACCCCCCAATCCCCCTCCGCCCTCCACCGGCAACATCGACACCTGCCGCTCACTGGTCCCCCCCCGTGTGAGGCTGCATCCCCCGTCTCACCTCACCTCAATTTAATCACCCAGGCCAGCCGCTCAACAGCCAGGCTCAGGCCGAGCCAACCTCGCCCAGTGCCCTCTCCATTGGCCAACCCAGCGCCCTTCCCACGCCACACCCCACGCCTCCAGCGCTACACACACACACACACACACTCCTAACGTCCTCTCTCTCCCACCACCCGTCCTGGCCCCCCAAGCCCTGTGCCCCGTCCATAAGGCCCGGGGTCAGCCCTGCGTCCCCTCCTCATTCCTCACTCCCCGCGGAGCAACCCCCCCCCGCCGCCGTCGCCTCCGTGTACCTGTCTGTAGTAATGTCCGCACCAAGACCCGCGGGTCACCGCGCAGTGCTCCTCCGGGGTTTGCGGGAGGGGGGGAACGCGGGGAGAGGTGGCTGCGTCCCCTCCCCCTCCAGCTTCCCCGCCCGCGGCTGATCCCGCGGCGCCGGCTGATCCTGATACCTGTGGATGGAGTTGGGGGAGCTGTGAGTAGAGGGGAGGGTGGCGGGTGTGGACGAGTAGGGGAGTGAGTATAGATGGATGGCGTGGGCAAGGAGGTGGCGACCGGGGGCCTCCGGCGGTGACGTGATGTGCTGGGGCCGCGGCAGAGTGTGTGAGTTTGTGTGTGTGTGCCTGTGTGTGTGTCGAGAGAGAGTGTGGTAGTGTTGCGGGGTAGTATTGCATGCCGCATGCCGCTGATGCATATGACGCATCTCGTGGTCTCGGAGGACATCCTGGTGTGCGTGTGAGTGTGTGGTGAAATGCCAAGTTGCGCAGGCATTAGCAGCGCAGCAATGCGGCACAGCATTACTGTAAGGAGACGTCGTTTCGGCGGCGGCAGGTGACGGGGTGGGGGGAGCCTGCAGCAGGGGCTCAGGTGCCCCGGATAGCAGAGAGGAGAGAGAGGAGATGAGCGCGGGCGGAGGAAACCTATCCCCGGGACAGGGGGCCATCAGAGGCCAGGAAGAAGAAGATGAGCGCGGGTTTCGGAAAGTTGAGGATGGAGTGGCAGAGGATGTGGCTGAGGGGTTACCTTCATAAAAGCAGCCACCAACCTGCAACAAAGTTCTTCGAAATTGCGCCGCGGACTCGTCTAGCTCAGCGTAGGGCAGCAGCTCCTCTGAGTTAAAAACCGCAAGGCCAGGAGGCAGCACGGCAACCGCCAGCTGCGACGATGGATAACTCGATGGGAAGGTTTCGACGTAGAACCACTTACGACTACTTGTGTGTTATGCACGGCCATTCCCCATTGCGGACTCACCAGCACCAGAAGACGCGTTGCTTCTTGGCTACGCGCCATTCCTGCTTGTGGGTTGCTCCGTGATCTACTGATCTACCCCAGATTTTCGTTAACAATTTCAACCTTTTAATGTATAAATAAGCGGGAGTAGGGTGAAACTGGTTTAATTACCAATAGCACCTCGGTGACATTTCTGCACGGTACGGTTTCCAGGTTAAATAATAGAGTCCTCCACGAGTTTTTGTTATGATAGATAGAGCGCAAAACGTTGCTTGGAAACAGTCAACGACCGAAACCGACGGCAATGGCAGTTTATTCCGCTCCGAAATGCATTCGTACATCTCGACAACTACCTCCGAGCAACTGCCTCAGCGCACCTAGTAGCTATGTGGCCTTATCGTAGGTGCCACGCGTGCACGTAGTGTCCTTCCTCAAGCTTTGCATTCTGTTGCGTCTTGGTTCCTTGAAGGCAAATTTCTATTCGGACAATTTTGCCGGGCTCGAGTCACTGAGTGGCGTTTAAAGGGAATCATGACAACAGCGCATCGCCCAACATGGGCACCCGCTGTTGGCGGCGAGGAGCAAGGTGGAATGCGCATCTTCAAGCCAAGCGTGGCAGTCTCTTCCAAGAACCTCCCTGCGCACACAAAGCTAAAGTTTAGGCAGGACGGACAATCGAGCGTTGATGAAGTGCGGGTCAAGGACCTGCGAGCCGAACTGGAGGAGAAAGAACGGAAACACTTTGCTAAGAAAGCCGGGACAACGTCCATCTTCGAAGGTGAGTGTTTTGTGAGGGATTTTTTTAGAGCTTGAAGCGAAAGCGGCCAAAACTTTAGCAACCCCTCCACCTGACTCCTGCAGAGGAGCGGCAAAAAGACCTCAAATTGCTTGAAGCTGCACCGCCCGACGGTCAAACGAGGCAACTGGTTCCTAAAGCGATAGACGCAGACGACGAGGACCCGGAGTCGTCGGAGAGTAGCAGCGACGATGATGACGACGATGTAAGTCCCAAACCCCCACTGCGTCGGGTTTATTTGGGAAGCCACAAGGGACGCAAAAGTGCGGGGCCAGCCCGTTGAGATCTTTGGGTGAATCCGTCCATCGGCACACGGGTCTTTGCGTTTTCAGCGCTCGGCACAATTTTTTCGAGTCCGGGTTGTAAGCCCATCCTGGCCGGCCGCGAGGGAAGTTCTTGCGTCACTTCCCCCTCCTCCCTAGGGGGAAAGCACTCCCCCCTCCTCCCACCCAAATGGCCTCGTAGAGGTCTCGAGCATTCTGGATAGCGCCAACTTGATTGTTGCTGCGACCACACCGCCGTCTTGCGGCCTGGCGGTCGAGGCCTTCCTTGTGCCGTACGAACTTGCAGCCGTACCAGCAATAAAGTGGAGTACTAGCAATAAGGCGGAGCAGTGCGACCCGGAAAGATTGTCTAAATGTGAACGGAGGCCCCCCCCCGGGGGGGGGCCCGCGGGGTTTTATCCACCGGGGGTGCTCCCCACCTGGGGGTTAGTACCACACCACCGGTGTGACTTGGCAGCAGCATCAGCACTGTGCGGCGCAAGAATGACCTGTCGGGCGGCGACCCGCACGGTACGGCGCGACATAACCATACACATACACACACGGCGCGTGAGTGACACATGCACGGTACACGTGTATACGGCAGACCGGGAACACCACCCAGACGGTGCGGACCTCTATCCCCGCCCCAATACCCCAATACCCCTGACTCCATGGAACCAACTGTACTGTACTACCCCCCCCCCCCCCGTACCGAACTCTTCCCCTCTCTTGCCTCTGATCTGATCCAGTAGGGCCCTATATGGCAGCCTAAAGCCCCTACAGTACACCTACAGCCCTCCCTCCCCCCCTAACCCCCGCCCCCTCTGTCCCACGCTGATCCCCCCCTCCACTCGGATTGTTGATATGGCGATGTCCCCCCGGTGGCCCCGGTGGGCCCCTCAGGACGAGGAGGCGCTGCTGCTGGCGGAGCTGGAGCGGATAAAGAAGGAGCGAGCGGAGGAAGCCGCCAAGAAGGTATTGCGAAGAAGCACACCACGATTTGGCACACCGCAAGTCTTGACAGAGCGCCTAACCATATGTATTGAATACACTTTGCATGGAGTACTAATGGAAAAGACACAGCAGCAGCAGCGCAGAGTGACGGGGGGGGGGTGCCTCCAAGGTCTTGGCTCCACCCACAACTGTACGAGCTGCGTGGACTGGCGGGTGGTCCTCCCGCTGCCTCACCTGGGGGGGGGGCGGGGCCCCGCGGAGGTCGGGGTGGCACTTTACTGGGCTGCTGGCGCTGGGAACACACACATAGAGACACACACACACACACACACACGCGCGCACGCGCACGCGCGCCCCTGTCGGAACTTCCGTCATCGCGGCTCAAACTGTTAAAACACACACCCCTGGGCTCGAGCCGTTTATTGACACGGGTGCCCCAGCAGGTCGCACACAGGTCAGGCAGCCGAACGTCCGGACGTCCCGGGAGACCGGGGAGACGCAGCAAAGGCACCCCCAAGGGGTGGACTTTAGAGGGGGCGAGAGAGAGGATAGATGGAGAGAGGGGGGAGGTGGAGATGGGAGATATTAGTGGGAGGGGGGAGGTCGCTGTGGAGGGGTGTTTATGGCGGGTTGGGAACAGAACAGAGCACAACCGGAGGAGGAGGAGGGGGAGGGGGGCAGCAGAGCGGTGGATGGTGATGCGGGCCGGGGCAGTTGGGGAACGGTTGGGGACAGTTAACACTCGGGGGTGGCAGGGTTCGTTTTTTCAATCAGGTTGTTGGGTCGGTTGGAAGTTGGCGGGCGGTTAGGGTGTTCGGTTGGTGCCATGACAACACAATACGACATTTGCGACATATTGGCCCTCTCCCTGTTGCAGCAGCAGCAGCAGCAGGAGTACATTTGTGTGTACGGATTGCTAATTGGGTTTAAGTCTCATGCGGCTAGTCGTACTGTCCTACCTTACCCCCGCTCCCCCCTGAGCTGTCGTACGCCCCCACCGCGCTCCTGCTGGAATGCGACTTTGCTTCACGGGGACACCGGCAATCGACAAATTGCATTTCGTTCCCTGACACCTTTCCCGTTTCCTGTCTCTCCGTCAACCTCCTTTCGCGTCCCTCTGCCCGCCCCCCCCCCCAGGCTAAAGAGGAGGCGGAGGCCGCTGCCAAGGCGAAGGAGGAGGAGCTTCGGAGCGGCAACCCGCTGCTGGGCATTGGGGGGGACGTCAGCTTTAACATAAAGCGCAGGTGCGGGGGGTCCCCCGGGGGGGGGATATGTGGGGCCGCCAACACCGGCCAGTGGCGGTGGGAATGAAGTGGTGATTTGTTGGTGGTGGGTGAGTAGTAGTAAAGTGAACTTATGAAGTGGGTGTGGCGATGGAGCGCGCACCTCACCTCACCTCACCCCACGTAACGCAACAGCACGTTACCGGTATTAGGATACTGTGTTTCCCTTTCTCGGCGGGGGGCCGTGTTGGGTTGGGTAGAATGCGGACCCAACTCGCGGACTCCTCCCCTGGCCCTTCATATCTTACGGCTTGGGTCTACTGCTCTTCTTCCGCTCTTGTTTTTATCTTGGCGGTTAGGAAGGTAGGTAGTTAGGTAGTCTCTTTCCGCTGTCGTCATCACTACTAACATCATCTCGAGGACTGCTTCTTCACAAGCGCCGACTGGTTAGTCATGCGCTCTTTACATATCCCGCATCAGTCTTTCCTTCTGGCATCAGCTTCACTCGCTCGTGTGGGGTTCGTCTTCCCCCCCAAACCCGGCGGTTTAGGTAGTCATTATGCTTTTCCTCCTTTGAACTCGACAGCTGGATAGTCGTCCGCAATCTAGCCGGCCACGTTGATATTGGTTATTGATAACTTGTTACAGTATCCGGGTGCAGTACAGTGCAGTGCAGTACCTGTTTGTCTATTCCTGGAGTATCTGTCTACCTCGGGTATCAGCTTCACCCGTCTGTGGCTCGTCGTATACCCCGTCGTACATCCGCTGCTTGCACATGTTTCCCCCTCCCCCTCCCCATCCCCCCGAACAAACGGTTTGCCTCCAGGGTGGCCTCAGCGATGTTGCGGTATTTCCTTTCCTTCAATCGTCTGTGCTTCTTCGTACCCCTACCCCTACCCCTACCCGTACCCCCGTAACGTGACCCCGCCAGGTGGGATGATGACGTCGTGTTCAAGAACCAGTCCGGGGGGGAGCCAAAGGCGCAGAAGCGCTTCGTGAACGACACCATCCGAAACGACTTCCACCGCCGGTTCTTGCAGCGGTACATCAAGTAATGGTGTAGTAGTAGTGAGAGGATGATATGATATGATGTGATGTGATGTGGTGATATATTGGCGAAGAAGGAGGGTGGGGTGGTTGGGGGTGTGGCTCGTCCCACCTGGCGGGGAACATACATACGTTGAGAGCAGCTGCTGGGGGTGGGGGGGGTGTACGAAGGGGGGTGAGTGACAGGGCAGCAGCGGCGGCGGTGTTTCTTTGACCCGGGTGTGGATAGGTGGCGGCGGGTGGGTGGTGGTGGGTTTGTGGGGGGCTCTGCGGTGACCTCGTTGCGGGGGAGTGCAGCCACATCAGTGACGACCGTTTCAGTTCCTGATACATCAAACCCCTGAATCCCTCCTGCGCTACGGAGGGGACTCCAACTGGCCGGTGGAAGCGCTGGGAGGGTGTAGGAGTGCGGTGGGGTTAGGGGGATATTGCTGCGGGAGGAGGTAGTGAGCAGTGCAGGCCCCCTTCCCTCCCCGTGCTGTTTCTGACGACTATTCTTCACGACAGGAGTGGTGGGGCTGCTCGCCAACATTGCCTCCCTTTTGTGGTGATGGTGGTGGTGGTGGTGGTTGTTAGCCGCACGTAATGGTCGAGTTCGTGGCGGTGATGGTCGTGGAAAGGCGGAGTATTAATTAACAACGTGGCCGCAAGGCACATAAGTACATAATAACAGCATTTTTTACATCTCAACATCAACTCCGCGTCAACACCCTCCACCCTCCTAACCGAATCCATGCCATTAGGAACCGTCCAAAGGAAACCTATCCCTAGAGGCCTCGCCGCTGTTAGGACGGTTCAAGTTGATCAGCTCAACACAGCCAACACACAGCATCGCATCTAAAGCAAGACACACTTTGCACAACTCGCCATTAGCACACACACTCACCCACCACTAGTCGGTTCGTAATAGCAACCAACGAACTATCAATCAAGAAATCCGCACCACGCTCCTCGGAAATCTCCCTAGTCGTTGGTGCAGCTGCGGCGCTCTCAGCGGTGGTGGTGGTGGTTCAGTCCCTCCCACCTCCACGTCGCCTCCGCACCTTTTCCTCCGACGCGCTGCCCGGGTGTCGCCCTCATCCGCCCTTCCTACCCTTTTCGGGTCGTTAATATGTATACGTTGTAGTGTAAAGGGGGACGACGTGCCAATTTCCTTGAAGGTCCGGACGCCGCCCTCAGCACCAAGGGGCAATGGACGGACGGAACCTCACTGCGCCTAGTGCCGGCACCGTGATCTCCTCTGACGGCCTCCTCTTCGTGCACTTCTCGCTGCCCCTTGCGCCTCCTTCTCCTCCCCTCTCCATCCATTCATCCAAGAACTGGTCGGAAGGGGGTTACGCAGCGGCAGAACAAAAACCCCCAACACGAGCTGTTCTTGAACTTCTCCTCCTCCTCCCTCACTGTTGCAAATAACACTGACAACCGCGGCCGTATGAGAACTCGTTTCGGGTCGCGGCAAAAGAGAAAACACACCCACCGGGTAACCTGCCGCCTTCCCTAAAATAGGCGAAATAGGGAGGGGGTGACCCCGCCGAGAAAACCTGAAGGCTTAGAAGGGCCGTCATGTGGGATCATGTCACCCTATTCGAGGTGCAAAACACCGGGTCAGCTCAGCTCAGCGCCATGCACCCCCCCCCTATCAGACGACGACGAATGGACGAGCTCTGCCCTCGGGATCATCTGCTGTGTACGACAGAAAAGAAGGCTCCGGAAGGCCCCACCCGCCACGAACTGCAACCCCCACTGCGATAGACCTCTCGTCCACCTGATGTGTTTGTGTGTGTGTGTGTGTTTGTGTGTGTTGGGGGGGGGGGGGTACTTGAGCCCTCACAGGGCTATCTATCGGCACCTGGCTCTGCACTACCAACACACACACTCTCTCTAGCACACACATACATACACACACGCACCAATGTGCTAAGGAGGCTAAGAGGTAATAGACCCAAAACTGCTAAAAAAAGCTCTTAACATCAGTCAGTCAGTCGGTCGGTCGGTCGGTCGGTCGGTCGGATGTGCGCTAGCAGCCGGTGAGAGCCACCCCGCCATGGCGCCACACTGCCGGAGGTATTCCCCGCCCCGCCGCACCCATCACCCCCCACCGTGGGAATGTACGTAAACCGTGCGCCCTCCCTCTTCATACGGCCCGGGTCCCGCAACCGCCACAACCACCACCGCCGCCACTCCTAGATCGCACCCGCCGCCTTGAGCTCCTGCTCAATGGCCGCCGTCGCGCCGCGGGCACTGTCGCCGCCGGCGCCGCCACTGGCGGCGGCACCTCCGCCGGCGGCGGCCGCCGCCCGCTCCACCTCCGCCGCCATAGCCCTGCTGGCGGGCGCCATCGTCTCCGGTGTCGTACCCGCCGACTCGCTGGGCGGTTGTGCGGCGGCGGCGGCGGCAGGCGCCGTCACACCCAAAGCGGTGCCCTGCCAGATCGCATGGACGGCGCCGGAAAAGGACGCCATACATAGTACGGAATACGGCACGACCGGTACCGATTACCGGTACGCGGCGTTGTCCGTCCGCCAAGGAGATGGATGGTCCGCAGTCGTACAGGCGGGCGAAGGACGGGAGGTTTATGGAGAGTGATTGGTAGGGTGTTGTGTTAATGGCTCATGTGGCGGTGGCGGTGGCGGTGGTGGTGGTGCCTATTCCCTCCCCCCCCCCGGCACCAAATGCAGACGGCGTGTGCAAACACATACATAAACATACACACATACCCGCGTTCATACATTCCACGCTTCACTCGGTCGACAACCTCACAGGCTCCGCTGCCTCCTCTGAACCCCCCCCCCCCCCCCCGGGTGGTGGCGGTCCCCTCCGGTGCCCTCGCTGGAGGGGGGGACCTTCCCCTCCCGACAGCTTCCCAACCTCCTCCCAACCACCCCCCAACCACCTCCCAACCACCTCCCAAAAAAAAACACCTCCCAACCACCTCCCAACCTCCTCCTCCGGCTCGTTCAGGAACAACGAAACAGGAACCGAACCAACGAAATAAACCGAACTAAATCCGAAACCGGATATGGAATCAGTCGCCTGAAAGAAACCACAGGCCGCCACAACTAACTAACTAACTAACTTGCACTCACCACTCCCTTGACGGTGTGCGTTACGCCCTCCGCGGAGTGCTTCACTTTCTCCGCCGCCTCCACGATGGGCTTGGCGGCCGCGGCGGCGTGCTGTACGGCAGCACTGCCTGCATGCCCATGGAGCAGATGGACAAACATACACGCACACACATACATATGTGAAAGACGAAGGAGCAGCTAATAACTCGCCACCGGCCAGAGAGCGCTTACCCCTGTGTTGCGCCACACACACATACACACATACATACATACATACATACATACATACATACATACATACATACATACATACATACATACATACATACATACATACATACATACATACATACATACATACATACATACATAAACACACACCCTGTTGTTTCCATCGCAACGCCCAGTAACGCATCTACCTGCACCCGTTCGCTTCCTACCTACCTTCGAAGACTACAGTTCAATCAGTGCGATTCGCCTTGCGATTAGGCACATCCACCTTATATTGGAGGTCTTTGGATCTTTTCACACTCCACAACACAGAATAGGACACCCAGAACTCCCACTCAGAGCTCAGAGCCAGAAGGGACTTCTGCACATCATCTGTTTTGTTGATCCCAGAGCACCTCTCCCCCTCCCTCTCCCTCCCCCCCCCCGCACACACACACTGCTGCGAGACCGCAGCAGGAATCCCTTTTTTCGTTGTTGATGTTGTTGTTGTTGTTGTTGTTGTTGTTGTTGTTGTTGTTTGCAGCAATAGCTCAGAGCCGCATAATGGAGTGGGGGAGATACCAAGTCCTTCGCTTCACAGAAGCAGGTCCGCTTACTTCGTGTTTGTCTGTCTCGATAGTGCTGTTACTTCTATCCGTCGGTCACCTGGGACCCACCTGCTACGTAGCTAGGTTAGGGCAGGCGCACGTCACTGCCGTTGAACAGCACTGGCACACATCATTTTTAGATGAGGCCGTGTGCGCCCGCCAGGTGTACGGGATGGTCATAACCTCCGCAGCCTCCCGATCCGGGACTGCAAAATACGGGCTGCTCCAGTGTAAGATCGGGAGGCTGCGGAGGTTATGACCGTCCCGTACACCTGGCGGGCGCACGCGGCTCCGTACGTCCCCAGCCGCGCTGAGCATGGCCCCATCTTATTCATCTTATCTTATTTAGGCTCCTCGAGGGGCATTTCAATTATCATTTAGATTGATTGAAAGAAGGAACATGCAGTTTTCAATTTCTCATGCGAAAGGAAAAAGACTCATGCAAAAGGGAAAAGGCAAAGGAAGAAAGAAAAAGTAAAGGCGCTTGTTGTTGTCAATCAACTTCAGGAGGTCAGCAATTCAGCATTCAGCAACATGCATGCACATGCACACGTGCGCACGTACGTAACAGGCCCCACATTCATTGACGTGATCTAAATTTTGACACGTTATTAACATATTGGGAGTTTGGTCTAGTGGTATGATTCTCGCTTCGGGTGCGAGAGGTCGTGGGTTCGATTCCCGCAACTCCCCGCTCGAGCGCTGATGAGCTATCCATTTTGCAGAGACAATGCGCACGCTGTCATAACTATGTTCTGAAGTGTTACGACATGTAATTTTATGATGTCAGTTCATGAGCTTTCGGAATACGTGTCGTAACTTCGGAGCTAGCGGAGCTTGAACTTGTGTGTACGACGAGTGAGGTTGTGGCGCGCTGACTAATTAAGCGGACCAAATTATGAACATTGTAAGTCTAAGTTGAGATTGAAGATCCCGATCCTCTGTGCATACGCCAGTATCTCGGATAGTAAAGTCAGCTTACGCTTCTCAATTGCTAGGAGCGGTCTGGTTCCCTTTCACGACAACAGAACACGGAACAACACTGTCCGCGCCCAGAGCAACGGCCCCCCAACTGCGCAAAGTACGGCCTAACTAGGGATTAACTACCGAAATCCCCGGCAAGTTTACTTTTCGTAGTAGCCAGCTTCAGCAAGATTACGACGATCTCCTGAGCTACGCAGGTGGACTATTATTATAAGTATAATTATTATAAACTCGAATGAACCCCTGGGAACGATATGTCATATTTTAGCACGCCTGCCCTAGAGCCTACTAGCCTAGCCCTTGCGTGTAGCTGTAGCTGTAGCTGCACCTTCACAGAGTTGGAAAGAAGCTAAGAAAAAGATAAGAACAGAGAGAAAAGGTGGAAGAGATTGAAAAGAGAAAAACAACAAAAGATTTTAAGTGGTGGAAGTGCCATCTCACTGCTCGCCGGGACTTGAGAAACAATGGGAGAAAACGCGAGAGGGCAAATGTGGAAACTTCTGAAGAAGAGAAGAAAACTCAATTTATAAACATTCAAAAATGTACGGGAACAAGAAACGTAAGCGGCACCTTACATTACAGATCGGCGGGGTGCAGAGCGATGCCCCATCCTCGCATCCGGGGGGGGACGGGCACACATCCCGTCGGTTGGATAGATACATCCTGCATCACCACCACCCTTATAAATCCTCGAGCCACACATCCAACAGCTCCGCATCCTGGTGACTGGAATTCCCTTCCCTCCGCCATCCGCATCCTGTGTGGGTTGGCGGGTTGACCCTCCCTCCCGAACTTGCGGCCATCCTGGGCGCTCTGCCTCCCATCATCACTATCCTGGCGGGGAGGGGAGGTCCACATCTCTATCCCACCTACTCCTTCCCGCCCGTATCTGCGCCCATCCGGTGACCCTCCGCCGTACCCTGACCGCTCTGCAACCCTCCTCACACAGACTTACATACATTCACACACGCACAAACGCGCTTGCCCCAACGCTGAGCTGAGCCGAGCTGAGCTGTGCATCGAAAAGGTATCGGTAGGTTTCAGATCCCCGGGAGGAAGCTTCGAGACGCAAGATAGTTGCTAAGTTACCTAGGAGGTTGTTGCCTAACTAAGACATGACTAAAAATTGGCAGAGCGACTGGTGCGCGTGCGGCTCCTTCATGCAGCATCAACAGCAGAAGGCAGTGGTGGCTGCAGCAGCAGTAGCTACGGAACTGAACGCGAACACTGGTGTCCACCATCTCTCCTCATACCGACAACACACCATGAGCACCCCCCTCCTCCCCCTTTCTTTTCCCTCCACCCCCCCGGTTTAGAGGTACCCACCGGCCGATAGCACCTCCGACGCCGCCTTCACCGCCTCCACGCCGGTCACCACCGCCTGCACGGCCTCCTTCACCGCCGACTTGCCCTTCTTGCCGGCGCCGGGGGTGGCCCCCGCCCCCTCGCCAGAGGGCTGTTGCGGTTGGAGGTGGTTGGGACATCCACACGCACCGGGGGAAACGGAAGTAATTGGTCAGTGCAGGTGGTTAAAACAGTTGGTTAAAACAGTTGGTCTAATGTTTGGTCTGAGTAGGAATGTAAATTGCTGTTAAAGCCTTTTAGGTTTCGTTTGTAATCTAGTTTATGCTGATGACAAATGATAACAGCCACATATGTATTTGGCATCTGCAATGGCTTACAACAATTAATTTCACGTCAGTAACTAATCGTCTTGCTTTGGCTGTGGCGTGTCGCCCAGTTCGAGTCCCTCCTACACCACTCCCCCATCGGCTTGGTCCCCACCTTCCCCCCTCAAGTACGGCATTCCAACCAACATAACCAACTCCTGCAGGAAAAAGCCCTCCACCATCATCACCCCTGGGTGGGTGTGTAGGTATCGGCAAAACCGCCGTTAAAACACTTCTCCCCCTGGGAAGAGGGGGGAATACCCTGCACTGCCAAGGGGCTATCGTACTGTTAACACACTGCCGTACCTTGATTAACCGCTCCGAGGGGTTGTTCAGGCAGATGTTGGCGTTCAACGCTGTCGCGTACGATACCCACACCAGGTACGGCACCATAAGCGGCAACTGTACGGCAGGACTTGTGGCACGTGCCATGGCGACCGTGGCCGCGGTAGCCACCCCCAGAAGCGCTGATGTGGTAATGATGATGACAAACAGACAAACAAAAGAGTTCCACACACACACACACACACACACACACACACACACACAGACACGGGGAGAGAAGTCGTGAATGTTCTCGAAGCAACACGGTGTTCACCAGCTGCAGGTCAAGGGACCTCAAGCAGCCAACAGATCGGTGGGCCGTAACGACCTGTGTAGCCCCCCCCCTCCAGGCGGCAGTTGGGGAGGTTCGAAATGCGCATCTATGTGTGGGTGTTTTTGTCCCCGGGCGGTTTGCTTGGGGGGAGGTCCTACTGTGCGGGGAGTGGGGGAACCACTCGGGGGGAAGGGGGGGAAGACGAACCCCACACGGGCGAGTGAAGCTGATGCCAGAAGGAAAGACTGATGCGGGAGATGTAAAGAGCGCATAACTAACCAGTCGGCGCTTGTGAAGAAGCAGTCCTCGAGATGATGTTAGGTCAGTGGTCATGACGACAGCGGAAAGAGACTACCTACCTACCCTCGCCCTTGAGGGGGTGGAGGGCGGCGGCGGGTACTGTGTTTCGTGCCATGCGGGGCGGATGATGTCAACCACACCATCCGCCCCACATCCACACCACCCCTCCACGCCCCCGACGAGCTCCAGGAGGGGCCCCACCCTCCAAACCCCCCACCCCCCAACATCCCGACTCCTCACCGCCCGCGCCCCTCCTCACTTACCGGTGATGTCCATCAGCGCCACGTCGGTCTTGTGGCTCTTAAAGAACAGCGGGTTCCTTCAAGGTGGCGTGTGTGTATGGGGGGGGGGAGGGGGCGTGGTGTGTGTGTGTGGGGGGGAGAAAGACGAACCACACACGATTGAAGCTGCTGCCAGGGCAAGAGTGTATGGGGGGGGGAGACCCTGTGGCGGTAGCTAACCACTAACAAACTAGGTGAGGGGTGGTTAGAGCGGTTGTAATTGGCCGGGGTTACCGGGGGTAGAGAGGAGACAGGGCCGCGTGGGTCCCTCCCGCCCCGGTGGGGATCCCCACCACCACCTGATGTGGAGGGGGGGGGGCGTGTGTGGTCATCCGTGTCGCAACATGGTGGGGTGAGGGGAGGTAGTGGGAACCCGACTACTACTACCACCACCACCACCACCACCACCACCATTACCACCACCACCATCATCATTACCATTCCCGTTAAGAATAACAGATATGCCTGCAGCAACACTTTTCTAAAATGTACAAAGAGCGGTACGGCGGATAAGGCAATACTCCAGCATTGCCCCCGACAACCCTAAGCCCCCCTTACGCACCCACTCAACACTCTCCCCCCCCCCCCACACACAAACTAACCAAATGAGATTCAGCACGAGCTGCGCGCCGTACAGTCCAAGCGCAACCGTGTTCTTCCCTGGAGTAGTGGATTAGACGTACAACACGGCAAAACACACATATGTCCAGGGCGGGCGGCCCGGGGCCCCCATGCCCCGGGGGGGGGGGAAATGGGGGGGGGTACGACGAAACACAGATGATTGACGAAAATGAAATAGCATAGGGGAATACTCGGAAAATCAGGTGATGCTCCTGCAGGATAACTGCCAACTACCAACGGCCCAACTGCTGCCCGGACAACTGAATTTACCGCAACGGGGTGAGACAGGGGGACAACCTGGCACAGCTCTGATCAGGGGGCAGCAGGGGGCGGGGGCAGTTTGTGTGACGCTGCTGACAGCCGAGTTCAGTCTAGGAAGAAGTACACCAGCCATGGCAACGCATTCACGAGGAGGGTGAATGTACGGAAAGAAAGGTGCAAAACACACGAAGCACACGGACCCAACGGTTTCCAAAAAACCTGTAACCGAAAAACTTCAAAAAACTTCCAAAACGATCTGGAAATCCCCCCTCTGCATACCCCTGCAGGTCTCACTCCCTCACCCCCCCCGGGCGACTCATCCCGTGCACCCCCCCTAGCCGCCGCCGCCGCCGCCGCCGCTACTACGCGCGCCTTCCTAAGAATCTTTCCAAGGGAGCCAATCCCCCCTCTAAAACCCTCTCTCCCCTGCCCCCTCCCACCTTTTTTCTTCCACACCAACCAGGATGCCGTACCCATCATGACGTACAGCGCCGTCCAGACGGGCGCGAAAAGAAAGTTCTAGATACAGTTTCCAGAATCCAGGATTCAGATTCCGTGCATGCGTTATGATCCACGATGCACCACGTGGTGGATCGTGGAATCCAATTGGAATCCAGGACGGGGGGGAGGGCGCGGGTGGTGGTGGTGCAAACGGACCAGTGAAGGACGAGTGAAGGACGAAGAGGACCTCAGGCAGTTTTTAAATGACCATAAATAATGTTGTACTGACGATTCTCTCTCCAAAAGTTTACACATCTATGTTACACACCGTATTATCGACCCGTGTTAGCCCCTGCCTCTCCGTTCTCGCTGCTTCTCTCCCCCACCCCCCCGCTGTACGGGAAACACACAACTGGTGTAAGTCACGCTCCCTCCTCCCTCCGTGTATTTCCCCCACACGCCCCTCAACTAACCGGGGGAGTCCATTTGGGCTTCTTTAAGGTGGGGTACCTGCCGTACATCACGATGCCGTACATTGCGGTGACGTGGGGCGCGCGACGATGGCACAGAGCAACGTTGAGAGGCAGGAGACAAAGATCACCGGGCAGGGGGTACATTACGTGATACATGTGCAATAAATATATTGCCGACGTCCAGGGTTGGATTGGAGAGCGTGTGGGGGGGGACGGCGAAGGGGGTGTTCACATTCAATACGATCCCGTGTTGAACAGGATATCGCCTGAGGGGAGAGCACCCATTAGTCCCGTTCGTCCCCTACTTCCCCCGAAACACCTTGGCTGTACCCGAAGACACTTAAGAACCCGACTCCCAGCTTCCGCGGCCGCCGCCTGGTGGTCAGCTAGCCAGGTATCGCTGTAGCTTTAACCATTTATTTATTGTCAAGGGAGGTCATGTGCAGGTGCGTAATGGTTCAAGTGTTACGCGGTTTTCCAGTCCAATTTTCTTCACCCTACAGGAGAACAAGCGGCGCAAAGGCAAAGAGAAGCCGGATAGTCTGTGACTTTGGTGGGGTGCGCATGCTCAGAGAGACGGTGGAAATTTGGCCGCGGAAAGTGGAACGAGAGATAAAATACAGTTCCAGCATCTGGAGCATATGCGCTGGTTTCTTGCTCACAAACGCTTTTTGCGCTGGGACCCTTTGGCATCGGCAACCTTTCGCAACCTGCATCCCCGCACCGCATAACCTTGCACACATTCTTATTGAACACATTCTTACAGATTCGCGCTAGGATATATGAAGTTTTGCACCCTCGTATTGGCTGCTGGCCCTAATAGTAAATCCTTGTGCACAAGCTCAGGGGCACTGTCAATATGAAGGTGTGATAGCCAATCCCAAAAGGAACAGTATGGAAATAGCAGCCACGTGGGCGGGCCCACTCGCGCTTCAGGCCTGCAGGCCACGATAACAGAACTGGCTGTCGGTTCCGAAAGAGCGATAAATGCGTTACGGAACCCTAGCGCGAGCAGTAAGCACTTGACCCTGGGCAAAAATATTTTTGCATTTAAGAGGTGCACGCTAAGCACCTCGTGCTTCTTACCAGGTGACGACATCTTTCTGTGTGAGGAATCCGCCAATGAAACCGCCGACCAGCGGGACGCCAATCGAGACCGCCTATGCAAGCGATTTCGTTGTGAGGTCATAACATATAGGGTAAGTCTTTCAGACAACCGTCCGTAAGCCGCTCTCGGCGCCAGTTGAGGCCGCGGGTGTGGCTATCGGTGTCGACGCGGAGGCTTGTGTCTTTCAGCAAGCTACATCTTAAACCACCATTATACACTCCATCAAGACGTACCAGTGATAAAGAGTTGCCCATGTCCGTTGCACTTCTCCTTAACAAGCAAAGAACGGATGGGTAACTTTTCGGCACACTTCTCCTGAACAAACAAAGAATGGATGGATGACTTTTCGAATCAAGACTCTTCACCAATTCCAGCTGATTGGACTGCCATATCATGTCGAGCCGGTACAACGCATCGTGCGCGTTTTCCATGGTCGCATAGTACAGTGCCGTACGGCACGATAAGAAACCAGCCGCAAGGAGAGAATCGACAAGCGCCCATCTAACCTTGCCGAACGCTGCCCGGGTTACCTGGAATAATACCTCGCCACGTGCGAAAGAGTTACAGTGAGAGGCAGATTGTGAGGGCGACGATAACATACCGCAATGCGCGTTTGAATCCGGGGCCCGATGCCGAAGGGGAAATTTTGGAATCCGACTTCGGAGCCGGCTCCCGAGCGAGGATGGACGGACTCTGGTGTGTGTACGTATCTGTGTGTGCGTGTTAATGATCTGAGCCGCGGTGATGGAGGTGCCAGTGGTGGTACAGGAATAACTTTACCAGATGAGATGGGGCAGGTCGGGTAGTTAGGTGGTTAGTCAGGTGGTTGGTTGGTTGGATAGGCGTGATGGGGTGGGGCAGTTAGTTGGGCGGGCGGGGAGGGGTGGGCCGGGTGGAGAACAGCGACATGAGACGGAGGTCGGTCGTCGTGGGCAGGGAGGGTTGTGTAGAGGCGGGTGAAGTCCCTTAGCTGCGAGAAGGTGAAATGGGGACCATCGGCGGCGACTTGGCTGGCGTCGTATGCATGGACGGTGGCGATGACAGCTCCGGAGCTTAGGGAGGAAGGGCCAAGTCCGGAAGTCAGGGGTTTGTTCTCCCAGAGTGCTCGGAAGGTGTCGTCGGCCAGGGTGGAGCACAGCTTCACGGTCGGGTGACGGGCAGCAGTGGCGGGGCACAGCTGCGGAAGCGAATCGCCGGCGGGATTTCGTGCATCTTGCCGGTGCCGTGTAGTGGTGGCATCGTGTGCGATACATAGACGGATGTGCGATGGCTTCCTTGGCAGCAGCTAAGCTCTGGGCTCGTGATGCTGTGTGCCTCTAGGGTGGGTGATAGTACTGCTGGGGGGTAAGAGGTGACGTCGTCGCTATGACGGCGGAAGCAGAGGATCTGAAAGGTGTCGGAGCTCTTATCGGAAAAGGCAATGGTGGACTTGTCTTGGGGGGCCTTGCGGACTGCTCGGCTGGCGTTCCAGGAGAAGGGCCGAGACGCGAAGCCAGCAGGAAGCGACCGCACCAGCACCTCCTAGGGGTATCCACCCACTCCCCTAGCAGCAGCTGCGCATCGGCGTTGTCGCCAACTTGCAAGGGAAGTAAGAGCTAAGTTGCACAACTTGAGTCCGTACACTCACTGCTACTCAGTACATCATAGTTGATGCAAAACGCTAATCATAGGCTTCTGTGTCCACCAGCACTTTTTCCAGGGGTGGCGCAGAAGTGTATGTGTATATGTGTGTATATATGAAGTGTATGTGTATATGTGTGTATATATGAAGTGTATGTGTATATGTGTGTATATATGAAGTGCATGTGTATGTGTGTATATATGAAGTGTATGTGTATGTGTGTATATATGAAGTGTATGTGTATGTGTGTGTATATATGTAAGAACCTCCGATCAGTGTGGAGGTCGTAGCTGGGAGACAGCTATGGTGGGATAGCGATGCACAGAGGGGGGAAAGGGACTGATCTGGGTCCCGTGGCCGTGGGCTGGTGGGGGGGGGAAGGAGCTGGTGCAAGGGCGGATTAGGGGGTGCACGTGGTGAGAACATTACTGCGCAGGTCGAGCTGGTTAGGTAGGGACCTTAACCTGGCCTGTGCATTAATTGATATACTTCCTCCTCACCCTATCTAGCCCTAAACCCCTCCATGCCATCTCCCCTTTTGGGCCCCACATCTCTGGAGGCCTCGTGCGGCCCCCTTGCTCCCCGGGTCCTCCTCCTCTTCACATTTTCGCACTTATTGCCATCACCCCGCTGAAGCTGCTAAGTGCCAAGCACAGTGTCGTTGCTGGGACGCTTTCACACGGTGAGCCCTTCACTTCTTTTTGGAGGTGAATATGAGGTGAATTTGGGGTGTTGTCTGAAAACGCGCGCGGGGAGGAGTGGTCCGCGCAAGCGCCCGGGGTGGCCTGGAGGTGAAGAGGTGTTAGGAGGGCTTCGTATGGGTGTCCATTGCTGTCGCACTTGGTCCCATCATGCCCCGGTCCAGTCCGGTCCTGCTGTATACCAAAGAGCAACCCGGTTCACGCGACCTGCGTTTCTGCACGTCTTCAAATCTTCTCTGATATTTGCGCTGGCCATTCCCCTGCTTTTGATGTATCGGTTGGCTGTAACGCTGAGGAGACGGGCCAAGCAGAACCAGGTCCGATGCCAGCAGCTGTCGACAGTTGTCAGCAGTTGTCAACAAAAGTGTGAAGTAGCCAAGAAAGGCAACGAAGGTGGACGGATGGCAGCGCAAACGTGTGACAGAATGTGCAGGACGCTGGGACGGCTTTAGGCATTGCGTTGTGGAGGCGCAGGTCGCGAGAGCTGGCTGTCATTTCCGAAATACCGTATCGGTGTACCGGAAGCTGATGGGACCCTAGCTGTCAGGAGCGGATCGACGCGAGCTAAATACATTAGCTAGTGTGAAGTCCTATAAGGAGAAAAATGGGCTATGATGATGGAGTATGATTGCGTGCATGTTGTTCTTGACAGTTTAGGACATCTTCCGTTGTGACGAGCCCTGCAGCAAACACTCTGGCAAGAGGCACATCAAATGATACAGAATATATGTATGATTTTCTTCTGCGGCCAAAATGTTCCCTGTGAGTCCTTAAAGCAAGCGACCACTGACTGCTCGCAGCGTAAGGGAGGGCGCTGGTGCGACTAGCAGTTTCGGCGCGGAGGCTTGTGTCCGACAGGGGAAATCTACAGTATAGATCATCATCGTACAATTCATCAAAACACGTCACTCATATAGTTTTGCTCACATCCTTCATAATCGCACATTGCTTGGGCTAACAGACAACAGGTAGAATTCAATTAGGAGAAGCCAAAATGCGTCGAGCTTTCTGCCTCGACCAACCTTGGGCTTACAACTTTAACAAACACGAATCATTCCTGAAACGAGCGTTGCCTAGTTGTACAACGGCGTCGTGCAACTTTCGCAAATGCAGCTTCTGGCCTTTGTCAACACTTCGGCCTGCTAGGAGTTTCTTTGGTGGCTATTCACTATTATTGCGTTAACGATGTTTCCAAATGAAGACAATGAAGATAACTCGCCCTTGTAACTAAAGCATGAGGCAAGGCAGCTGACATGATGTTCTGGAGGTTGCTGCCCTTAGTGGCAGGGCTTTGCTTAGTGTGGGTAAGTGGTCTATTGCCTCCAAAACATTCTTGATCAGGGATTAGTTTCACAACACTCCATGGTTGTTTTGCTTTGCAGCGTCTCAGTGCGCCGAGCGGTTATGCAATCAGCAGACATAGTATTGACAATACAGGTCGTGTGAAGCAGATGCTCGGGCCTGGCGATGGCGGCGCTGGCAGACGTCTGCTTCAGGTCGGTCAGGCGAGGATCCCGTAGGGCCGTCACCCAGGGTTAACGTCCCTGATAGAGACTAGCTTTCACGATATGCATGGAGAATGGTTAGATTGTCCCAGTAATAGAAGATGAGAAGCCATGGGAGGTGGGCTTTCGACGGTTGCCATTAGGGTACAAGTGACCACTTGCAGGTTGACTTGTGACGGTGCGGCATGTCGAGCGCATTTATCTTTGTTATAATCATATGGTCCCCCTAGTATCGAAGTCCTCTTCATGCGGTCAGGTTACAGCTTAACAAATGCGGGTTCGTACTAAGGCATGCCGGGCGCATGGCCGATTCATTTAACTAGGTGTCTGGGGCCCTTCATGGCCCCGTTACTAACCCCTGAACACACATATACATCCTGTCATACACAATTGCACACAATTTTGCCATATAAGTAGCGTTCATATTG
This sequence comes from Volvox carteri f. nagariensis, assembly GCF_000143455.1. Lineage (NCBI taxonomy): Eukaryota > Viridiplantae > Chlorophyta > Chlorophyceae > Chlamydomonadales > Volvocaceae > Volvox > Volvox carteri. Next base: position 1,726,030 of record NW_003307550.1, on the reverse strand, counting down.
GATGAAGTGCTTACCGTATTTGTTGAGCTGCCTGCCCGTCGTCCTGCATTTGACACATGTAACTGTTTGCGCTACTTCGCGGAGTGCAAGAATTTCACACCAACCACACTTTCAAATCTCGTTTCATCATCCTCATTCCGGCGCAAGGTCTTTTCCCCTCCAGCCTTCCCCGCGTGCTGCTGCTGCTGCCGGAATTAATGCAGACCAGGACCTGTACGACAGCCACAAAACTATAACCACCTCTCGTCCAACCAGAGAACACACACAGTAAACAATCCCCAAATCACACCATCCCTACATACATACATCCCTCAACACTGCGCCCGCTGTACGTGTCCTACGTTCCTGTCCACAGGACGACGACGAGGAAGTGATTGAAGACCACATCGTGGCCACCGCTCTTATGGAGGTGAACCGCAGCAGCCTCAACCCGCTTCCTGAGCTGGCTGAGCAGAGGTGCTTCCTGACCCGGGGGTCCTGGTGTATCAAGTTCTTCCTGCAGGTGGGCCGCTGATGACTCCAGCTATAGGACTTGCTTGCATCAGAGGTCAAAGGCGTCCTAGAGTCCCATTGGACTATGAACTATTTACAACTGCTTGGATCTGCGGTTTTATTAAGATAATGTGGCCCGTTTGGTCTGATTTGGGAATCATGATGAGATAGGTAGGACGGAGGCGGTAGGTACGGCGGGTTCTACGCGCGTACGGCATCTATCGGGCGGCCACTGCCAAACCAACGAGTAGCTTGTAGGTTTGATTCGATTTGGATCTGATTTGAGTCATTCCTGATGCGGGTCGGAATCGGTTTGCTGGGCGCGGGATGGATCCAGGATCCGGATTACCTCGGACTGAAGATCTGGAGGGGGGTAAACGAGGCGGGGCGGAGCGGAGCGGCGGAAATCCCGCCCCGGGATGGAAACCACATTTCTGTCGGTACTTCGCTGGTATAGTAATTGTTATTAATACATATGTCGTCTTTTTTTTCCTGGTACCCTGAAAAAGTATTTCCCTTCCAGTTAGAAACGTCAATGCTTGCGTTGTATGAGGGCCTGGACCTTGACAGCGAAAAAGCTGTTCGCCTGAGCTATTGTCCCGGCATTGATTGGAACCCTTGATCCGTTTTGTATAATAATAGAGCCGGGTACGGCACTTATGAGTGCGCGGAATGGCAAGAAGCGATGTTTTTTCGACATGTAATGCGGTGAAGAAGCAAAAAATTGAAAAACACGCGAATGTGTGTGTGTGTGTGTGTGTGTTGAAATGGTGAATGGTGGATGCGTGCAAGCGTGTGTGCCTCTCTCCCGGAAGAGAAGGGCATGATGTCGTACATGATGCGATGTCGCTTCTCTACCGCCATCGCGCTCACACCTCACCCTCCGAAACCAGGAACCAACTCCCCGCCACCCGCCCAAGTACCACAACAAGTCCTGTCCGGGAAACTGCGCGGGGGTGGGGGTTTGCAACGCCGAGTACGGCATCTGCTACTGCCCTGCCGGGTACGGCGGCGAGGATTGCAGCCAGCCTCGCAAGCGGCCGTGCAAGCACATGGGCCCCGATAAGCGGGATGCTGGATGGCACAATTTGACGGCCTGGTCGCATACGAGATGTGCAGGTGGGTGTGGGCGGGTGTGGGTGTGGGTGCGGGTGAAGCTGTGGGCGGGTGTGGGTGTGGGTGAAGCTGTAGGCCTTCGCTCGCTCGGCCAGCGTGGCGAGGGCCTACGCTGGGTGTAAGGCTTCGGAGCTTCACAGCGTCTGTAAGTCGCGGACAACTGGGTACCCCAAACCCCTCAAAAACACCCCAAACAGGCCAGGTGCTCCTCCCCTCCTCCCCCCGCGGGTCGCTGTTCCCTGTTTGGTGGGGTTTGGTACTTTGGGACGTCGGCAGGCTGGCGGAACTTGGTCCTCTGCGATGATTCCCCCGCCTCGACCCGATTGATCCCCTCTCCTCTGTGTACGATTCCCCCTTCCTGTCGTACTTCGCCTCCATGCTTTCCCCCCTTGTTCTGCTCTTCCTCCACCGCTGTGTGCTCTTTCCCTTTGCCACCTCTCGGCCGCCGCACATACATACATACGTATACACATGCTCTGTTCCCAACACCCCCTCAACTCCAGGTATTTGCGATGACGACATCGCCATGTGCTACTGCCCCCCCGAAACCAAGTACGGCAGGATTGAGGCGCCGCCGGGGTCACCCCTGGGCACGCCGCCCGTACGTGCTGGTCGGCCGCTGTTCATGTGCAGTCCGGGAGAGGTGTGTGAGGGAAGGGGGGAGGGGAGGGGGGACGGAAGAGAGAGACAAAGATGACCGGGCGGGAAAAACGACCCTTTTTAGCAGGCGGATGGGGGGCGGAGGGGGAGAGGGAGGGGGGGCGAGGGGGTACAGGAATAGCAGTTGTAGATGTAGATGTAGATGTGGGGGGAGGGGGAGGGGGAGGGGGAGGGGGGGGCAGCCGAAAGAGGACAACGGTGGCGGGGTGGTTGCTGCTGCTGCCGCTACTGCTGCCCGCGCAGTTGTCCTCGTCACGGCCAACTACTTCTGCTACAGCTCTCACCAGCATCCCATCATTGCTGCCTGTAGCAGCAGCAGCAGCAGCAGCTCACCTTCCTTATTGCGGCGGCGAGATGAATCGTTCTTGCGGCGGCGAGATGAATAGCTGCTGCTGTTCCTATTGTGTAATACTTCAGTATGCATGTGGTTTATGCTTGCTAGGTAACGTTTTATGCATGATATCAACCTAACATTTGGCAGCATGCGAAAGACGAATCCTGGGGTGATGGCGGCATGACATGAAACCCTAATGGTCAGAAATGTAATGATGTCCTCCCCCTCGAGGGGTGGGGGAGGGGTAGCGCGTAATGTTAGTAAGAACCGATAAGTCACAGGACGGATTCGCTCCGCCAAGGTCTGGGCTCTTACCGGACGGACTGGCTGCCCCCCTCAGGATGCGGAGGGCCGGAAGGTGGAGTGGGGGGGGACCCCCTACCAGGACCTGTTCGGACCGGAGGGCTGGTGCAACGCCGACAAGCCGAAATTCAAATGCCCCTGCAGGTGTGTGTGTGGGGGGGGGGTGTGGGGGGGTGGGGGGTGGGTGTGTGGTAGGGTACCGGGGGTGTTGAAGGGTTGGGGGCTGGGGAACTGCCACGTGGGCTTTTGGAGAGGAGGGGTTTTGTGGGAAAGGGTGGCGGTGGTGGTGGTGGTGGTTTCGGGACAAATAAAGAAACACGGCCACATAAATTTTCCTGGGGTGTTGCTTCCTATTTGCTATTTGCTATTTCTCCCCTCCCCCCCCCCCCCCCAAAAACGTAACCCGCCATGTATTCCCCAATCCTGTCTTTGGACTCGGCAGCTAATAAGTAACTCGTTTCGCAACCTAGTTGGCCACGTGGCAGCAGTGAATACTTTCCAAATCACTCACTCTGGGTGGTCAGTGTCAGTAACTTGGAAATATTTCCCCCTTGCAGTGTTTGCCTGATGTTTTCTGGAGTGTATCCATCCATCTGTCTATCTACCTATGTTATCTACTTCACTCGTCTGTGGTTCGTCTTCTCCCCAACCCCTGCAAAGGTTGGACGGTCTGGGCGGCTCGACGTGTTCCGAAGTTCGCGAGCAAGTGTGTATCAACCAGTGCTCGGGGCATGGCGAGTGCCAGCAGGGTTTTTGCAAGTGCTACGACGGCTGGTACGGCACGGACTGCGGACGGCGGCGCGCGGGCACGAACCCCGAGGAGGGTGAGGAGAGAGGAGGGGAGAGGCCGGGGGAGGGGGAAGAGAAGAGGGAACATTGCTTGTTGCAGCAAGGGAAGATACGGGGGAAAGGCCCTCCACGAAAAGCTAAATACGGAGGAGGACATATAGGAGGAAGATATTACTCGGGTACAGTTACGTCCTGTCCTGAGAGTCTGAGACTGGCCTTTGATTGTTCATGTTTTTAAATGCGATATCTATTCCGAGGGGGGGGGCCGGCGGTAACGGGCCCTGAGGATCCGTCGCCTCCCGCACAAAGTCAGCCACCAGGCGTCTTCTCCTATCTATCATTACATTTTGTGATATATGTATGTGTTTGTTGTCCGTAGATGTGTTGTTTTGCAGCGCCGAAAGAGCTTTACTCGCTGAGCTTTGTGCGTCGAGTGTGGTGGTATGTTAAGAAGAAAGAGGCGTCGCGACCCCTCTCACTGGTCCACTCGCAGGTGACTTACTTCAAACCAGGGCCTGGATCAGCGATGTCGTGACGCACGTGGTGGCGACGGAGGACCCGCCGCTGACGCCAGTACGGCGGAGGCCGTATATTTACGTGTACGACGTGAAGCCTGAGTACGGCACAGACATTATACAGTATCGGATAGAGGGCTCGCACTGTGTTTATCGGTAGGTTGCCCCCTAGCGACGGAGTGTGTGAGGGGGGGAGGAGGAGTGTGGCCCGTCTGGGAATAGAGGGTCATGTGGTGGAGCTTACTTTGTTGAAGGGGTCTCTTGTTAATCAACGAGAGCTCCTCCGGAAAAAACCTGCACGGGACACGAAGGGGGGGGTGAGGTGAAACGAAACGCAATTGTGGTGCGATTAGGAGGTGAAAAGGTGGAGAGGAAGATTGAAAGCAAGAGCAGAAATGGTCCAAGGGAGGACTTCAACAAAACCGTGATATAGACCTCCCGAGGCCGGGGCAGGGGAGTGGTGTAATCCCACCAACCTCCCCAGCCTCATGACCGGGGGAACACTCGGGCCGCATTATAGGAGCATGTCTGCCTGTCTGTCTGTCCGTCAGGCGGGGAGCTCCTTTGGCGGAGTCATGGGGCCCTATGCTGGCCCTGTCCTAGGCCTCGTGGTGCCCCTTAAGCAACTCCTCACGCATCTTGTTTGCCGACGCACTATTCATTATTCATTATTAGAAGCTGAATTTACCGCTTCTTTGCTCGGGTGGTTGGTCCTCTGGTGACGTTGTATCAGCTATATTAATATGTCCAACGCCCGCCCCTTTCCGGGGCACCTCCCTTCACTCTCCTCGCCAGAATAACTTGACTCATTTTTATCTTCCGTTTCCGCAGGCCCCCAACCCCCGTCCTGGGGCCTCCTGGTTTCCTTGCACATGTCTCCCCCGCCCGCCCCGCCCCGCCCCCCCCGGCCGGGGTAACGTCCCAGCGGGTTATCGCTTGACCGGACTTGTTGTCCACTAGCACGATACTTGACATCCCCACACGGCCACCCCGTTCACCTCGTTCACCCCCCTCTCCACCCTTCCAGGAGCTTCGAGGCGGGCAATGCGTCCGTCTGGGTGGGCTATAACGCCTACTCCACCGAGCCGGTGCTGCATGAGCTGTTCCTGACCTCGGAGCATCGAACACTCGAGTGAGCGTGGGTGGGCGTGGGAGGGAGAGGGGGGGAGAGGGGGGAAGACGAACCACGTACGAGTGAAGGTGATGCCAGAAGGAAAGAGTGATGCGGCAGAGAGGGTGGGGGGGGGTGATGAGCTGGTGGATGAGTCTGGCGGGCGGAGGAGTGGGTACGGGCGGGGTGAGAATGTGGACCCTGGAGGAAGAGTAGAGGACTGGCTGACTGGGTTTCTCTCCCCCTTACCGCTGGTGGCCAACAAGGAGGGGGAGAGAGGTTTAGGTGGGGACTGGATTTGTAATAGGTAGATCCGGAGACTAAGGACAGAACGTGCTTTTGGACTGACGCCAGGCGTCGTGGCCTTCCCTCCTGTCCCTTGGTTTCGCGTTTCCCTCTCTGCCCTTCATCGACTTCGATTGTACGAAACTCGTATGGTGGTGGCGGCGGTGGCGGCGGTGGTGGTCAATGCGGTGGTCATTGCGGTGGCCCCCTCCCCCCCAGCCCCGAAGAGGCGGACTACTTCTACGTGCCTGTTAGTGTGGGCTGCTTGTTTGATGTGTACGGCTGGAACGAGATTCCCAGGTGGCCGCAGGGCATGCTAGGTACGGCATTCGTCCGGTGGTGAACATCTGCTCATCGCGGGAGCCGCATTTTCCAGAGAGCCAAGCATGCCGTATTATTGCCGTATTTGCCGTACACTGTCACGATGATGTGTGGTAGTGTGTGGCCCACTATCTGGTGCGATTTCCATCCCCGTCTCCTTGAACCTCAGCAGCTGCGTACGGCATGACGGTCCCAGGGGAAGTTACTCGTCCCACCCATGCATGCATCGCATCGATTTGCACCGTACATGCCGTACAAAAGATGATGAATGATGCTTTCTCTGCGCACAATACGAATTTGGCAGGTCCACGAACGCACGGCGCGGCCATGATGCAGCGCGAGGCCATGAAATGGCTAAACGCCACTTTCCCCTGGTTTGCTCGCCGGGGGGGACGAGACCACATCTGGTTCAACCCGCACGACGAGGGCGCGTGTTATACGTGGAAGGACATTTGGCCCGGCGTCATGCTATCGCACTGGGGCCGCACCGACTTTCCCCACGCCTCCAATACCGCGTACAGCCAGGTACGATTTCAAAACACATGCCGTACGGGACGGGTTGCCTAGCTGCGAGATGGTATGGTTCTGGATTAGGCGGTGTGATGTGATGTGATGTGGGCACGGTTGGGGTAATACAGCGGGTTTCTAAGTTTTACTTTTAAGTCTATAATCGATTTATCTGATAGTTCCAGTGGACCTATGAAGTCATATAGCGGATTCCACGGAGGAGGAGGAGGAGAAATGGATCATGGTTGCAATGTGCGTCCAAGCACTGTACGGCAGGTAGCGGTTAGGAGTGGTTAGAGGAGGCTGAGGGGGGGATGGGGGGAGAGCATCCGGACAGCATTCTGTGTTTTGTAGGCCCCAACGCCCCCCGTTCTCCTCCCACGTCGCATCCACGCCTCCCTACGCGACGCATCCGGCCCCGTCTTCATGCCGTACAGGACAACTACAGTCTGCCGTTACATCATGCCGTACATCCCGGGAACTGGCTGGACCAAACCTCCAAGACGCATCCCTGCTTCGACCCCCGAAAGGTGGACATTGGTGTCAGCACTTAGGGTTTCACCCGGCACCTTTTTACACCATAATAAACATTTTTCATAACTAGTTGGAATGGATGGGTTTTTCTTTGGCGCTGCCGCCACGCACGTTAAATAATATTTTGTGCCCAAAAATCTGCTCATCACGCTTCCGATGGTGCGCGCTTCCTCAAGTTTTTCAACCTTTATTGCTAGGGGGGTGTTTATGCATACGTGGCGACCCAAATCTGATATGATTGATTGTCAGGTTCCCCCCATTCTCCCCATTCCCCCCATTCCCCTAACATTTCTGCAAGGCAACTTAAAGCATTCGCATCCTCCGTATTTACAACACCTCATGCTTTACAGCCAACCTTGATGCGCTCAATGTCCGCAATGCCAAGCAGGACCTGGTAATTCCGGCCTTCAAGCAGCCCGCACACTACAAGGATTCGCCGTACATGGGTACGGCAAACCCGGTCAACCGAGACATCTTTGCCTTCTTCATGGGTGACCTACGAATGGAGCCGGGTAGAGATCCTGCTTGCCGGTACAGCAGGTACGTTGTCGTACGGAATCGTACGGTTGATGTACGGCGTACGCCGCATTACAAGCGCATTGCCTGCGTGGCTGTCTGAGCGTCTGCAGTTGGGAAAACTAGATATATTTTCTTGTTTGCATTCTTCAGCTATTTTTATTGTTGTGCGTGTTATTCCGGTTTCACTGTGTTTCCGTTTTCCAGCTCTTCCAACCCCTGCTGCCCAATATTCCGAAGGTGCATCCGTCAGCGCATATACAACCTTAGCCAGGAGCACCATTGGAAAGAGGCGTACGGCATTTGGTACGGCGCCGCAAGGACATGGCGGCCACCGCTGGCTACAGCCAACTTTTGGCCCGTTCCATTTTCTGCTTTGTACTGCCCGGTGGGTTTTGGATGGTGGTGGTTGGTTGAGTGGTTGAACAAATATTATTGTAATAATATTTGAAACTTCGTATTTGGGCCCGGGGGGGGGTCGGGGGGGGGCATCCAGGGGGGGGATATGTGGATGATATGCAGAGAACGGTGGTGGTGGTTGTGGTGGTGGCGGTGGTGGTGGATGTGGAGCCGGTGTTTGAGCCGAGTTTGTTCCACTTCACGGCGGCGGCGGCGGCGCGTCTTGGGACCCCCTTTCCCCTAGCGCACAACCACCCCTATATTCCGCAGCACAGCTCTACCAGCTCGCTCGTCCAACTCGTAACCACCACCTGTCTCTTTTTTCCAGGTGACGGTTGGTCTCCCCGTCTGGAGGATGCCGTACTTCACGGATGTATTCCTGTCATCATTATGGATGAAGTGCAGGTGGGGAAGGGGTTTTAGGGGGGAGGGGGCGCCTTAAACCCGCGTGCCCTCAGCCCTAAGATGTCTGTCTGCCCCACCCGTCCCCGTATCAGATCAGACCCCCTTCGCCCGATTTATAATTTTAGCTTTTGTCCCTCCTCCTGGCTAGTGTTTCCCCCCTCGACTGGTGGACATTACTTTGCGACTAAGTCACGTCCTTTGAGCTCATAACAGCGCATTATCGTACGTTCTACTCTAGCGCGTTGCGTTTTGACGTACCGGTACATGTATGACTTAGACCGGTACATGTATGTATGTATTATGTGTATTTGATATTCCGTGTGGACACAAATACACATAGACGGATATATTATCCTGGTCGCTAATCCCCCCCCACACCCCCCACCCCACCCACCCACCCCATTTCCACCCCATGCGCAGGTGGTGTTCCAGAGCATCCTGGATGTCGGCCAGATCTCAGTTCACATTGCCGAGGGCGAAATCGACCGTATTGTGGAGATCCTGCAGGCGGTGTCACCCGAGTTGATAGAGACCATGCAATACAACATCAACAAAGTCTGGCACAGGTGTGTGTGTGTGTTGTTACATATCGACCCGGGCCTGGTGCCTGGCCAGGGGCACTTAGCCGTGTGTGTCTATGTCGATGTCTATGCTGGGGGTGGCAGGAGCTGGGAGAATTTGAGGGCGGGTGTTGCTGGATGTGACAGGACGGAGAGGGGGATGCGACGTTGATAAGGGGGGTGCGACGTTTAGGAATTCGTAAAAGGCGTATAGAGCCGTGTATGTAACGCTACACTTAGGAAGGAAAGTCCATTGCCAGGATGTCCGCGTGTGGACGTTTAGGGATGTATGTGTGTGGGGCCCTGAGAACAAAAAAAGGGGGCTGCTGGTGAAGCTATACCACCCTGTAACAACATAAAAAAATAATTTGTTGGCAACAGGGGATGTTTTATTGCTGAGGGGGAAAGAACCCTCTGCGGAAAGGGTTCTTTCCATCTTGGAGGCTTGAATTCGCCTTCCGTGCACAGGAGGTCCCGCTCCGTTTCCTTCCCCTCCCTGCTCCTTTCCCTTTCCCGACTGCTCCCCTCCAACTTCTGCCCCTCACCTCACCTCTCCTCACTATTTACCTCCGCGTAACTACTACCTCTTGTCTCCTCGGCTGGCTGCGTGCAGGTTCCGCTACCTGGGAATCCGCATGGCCATGTTGGACGCGAGACGGCGGCTGGAGAGGTACATGGAGGAGCACGGGGGCGAGGCGCCCAAGAACCCGGGCTCGGAGTACTCGGTGTCAAGGCAGGACGACGCGTTCGACACCATCATACAGTGGCTGTACGACAGGATGCCGTACGTCCATGGTGTTGCGAAGCGGTAATCTAGAGTGCTGAGATGGCGAAGAGGTTTCCGCCTTGTGTAGCGGGGGAGGGGGAGCGCGGTGGTAAGGACGGGAGGGGGAAGTGGGAATCTCAACACGGCGCACTCACTCTCGCCTAAGGAGGAGATCCCTGAATGCAGTGGCTGTCGGCGATGTGCTGATGGTGATGATGGTGGCGGTGACGATGGTGATGATGGTGCTCTTCCTGTGGTTTCGGAGCTTGAGATTTTATGGAGGTGTAAACTGACATGGCAGTGCAACTGCATATTTTACTGTGTGCCATTCGTGAATTGAGGAATGCATGTGATGGGGCTATAGAGTTGCGCGTGTCCCGGTATGCGTGTGTGTGTGGGGCGGGTGGGGGTGGCTGCGGGCTGAGGGTGTGATTGCGTAATCAGGTAATGGAGGTTTATGGCTGCGAAAGGGAAAGGGGAAGGGGGTCCCTGGGGGCGACATGATAACCCCAGTCACCTACACCGACCACATAACGCATGAGGAGGCCCCGGGTCATGATGTAGGCAGGGTGTTGGGCGGAGGCAAGGTGGTGATCATTCCAACAGGGTGGTGGTGGCATCGCGGGGTGGCGCGGGGGGGGGGGTGCATTTGAGAACCGTACCTTAGGGTAGAGAAGCGAGGGCCGCCTCTGCTCCTCCCCGTCTTGCTGTTGTTTCCTCCCCAAGTCATCAATTAATACATTTGCCGGACCGTGGTATCGCATTTGGGTGTATGTATGTTAGTTCTGAGCAGCTAGCTAAACCGGGGTGTGCAGTATTAATATGTCGATACGATGGATTACGGGATGGTGGAGGAGCATCGCACAATAGTCGTCGCAGTCGTAGTGGTAGTGGTAGTGGGATAGCGGGCCAGCCAGCTGCCTAGAAACACAAGACGAGGAGGGCACGGCAGGATAGGAGACACGGGAAAGGCAGTGAGGACTGGCCGTCCTGCACGGTCTACTTGGAGTGGCCGCTGGGCCCCCGCGGTGCCTAGGTGCGGGCGGGGACACTGGAACGGGTATACATACATACGTACGAAGGAACACCGATTGGAAAAACTTCGTCTTCCTCGCCATCATTGACATCTTTGACATCATGACCGGACAGAGGCTTTTAGTGGCCTTTGATGTGTGTGTATGTGCGTGTGTGTACGTATGTGTGTGTGTCGGGGGGAGAGCCCCGAGGGTTGCATTCGAACCGGAAGATGCATTGGCGCATGGGACATGGGACGGGGATAGAGAACTGTATGGCATGACGTGTTGTTGCCTGATGAGGCACGTGTGGGTCAAGTGGAGAGTTACTGTCCCAGTGCGGTGTGGCGGTGAGGCGGCCCCCCTCGGGGGCCCATTTGCCAGTTACCGGTTTGCACGGTGTCGCTGCCGCTGCACAAGATGCTCAGGCAGGAACCTGGCGGCCGTGGCGGTGGTGGTGGTGGTGGTGGCGGTGATGAGCGCCACCGACAGAACCACCTTAGACAGCTTGGTCGAGGAGAAAGAAAAGGTTCCGCGGCACTCGGTGCAGTCGACTTGATTTTCCGTCGACTTGATTTTCCCTCCCAGTGGTAGCTGGCTCGAATGATTCAGCCTTCCTTCATACTGAATAGGAATTGATATACATTAGTACTCATGAAATTTCACGTCTTGTGCGCAACCGCTGGAGGTGTGAAAGGGGGCTTCAACCGGTGATGATGCGATACAGCGATGCAAGAGGACCGTAGAGAATTTGAATTTGGATTGGTGATCAACATGGGCTAAGTCCTTACACAAGACCCGACCGTGTTCGCGCGGAATCCTTGTCAGCCTTCGTGTGTGCGTCTGGATCTAAACTTTAGCTTTGGCTCGACAGGGTTGGATGGATGGGGATTGGTGGCGTATACTGACCTCAGAGAGTATTGCAGTATGTCAGCCGCTGCTGGCGGCGCTGGTGTTGGGAGCTTGGCGGAGCCTTGGGTGGGGCCTGGATAGGAAAGCCGGGGGCCCGATGTTGTGTTTGGTGCGGTGTGCTGGCATGAGAATTCCAGAGGTAGATTTTTCTTACAAAGCCGGAGGTATTTATACCAGCGATCTGCCTTTCGTTGCGGGTTTGCGGCGATTATTTGGCCTTTCGGCGTACCAGGATAAACACTGGCACCCAAAACTTGGTTACAGCCTAAAGGAACTGTACGGAGGGGCATGGCAGTTACGGGGCAGGTGTTGATGACGCAGGTTTTGTGGCGCTGAGAAGCAGAGGAGGAGAGATGAAAGTCAGAGGGCAGTAAGTGGGGTAGGTTATGTGGAAGTCGGCAAATGAAATGACGACGTGTAGAAAAGAAGGCTAGATGTTAGTCGACTTCTTATGGGCTGGGAAGGTTGGTGGAAGTGTCGGAACAACGTAGCTCGTAGCTCGGCGAGTGCTCCCGAGAGCATTTTTTGGAATGCCCAAATGCCTTGGAAAGATGTTGATGTTTTACCTGTGCCGTCGTGCAAACCGGAAGCAGGTGCAGATGCAGCCACGTCTCTGAGCTAGGGGACAGGGGCGATGTGGGCAAGCATCCCAAGCACGGGCGGCTCAGGCTTCATCGGATGTGCAGCTTTTGCTTTCAGGGGACCCAGTTGGCGGATGTTGAAACTCCAGCTCAGGTGCTTTCCACGGGCAAGGATTCTTAACTGCAAAATGCCCCCAGAAAGTTTATGCTGAGGAAATCTTGTTTAAAACAAATGTCCTTTCACCTTTGTAGTAAAGGCTTTTTTCACAACAAGGGCAACCGCCCGGATCCGTACGGTCTTGGATCCCACCTGTCCACTGACAATGAGCGAGGGCATCGCAACACTCTCGCCATTGCATCGCTTACATAATTTCGAAAGCTGCACTGTTAGTCACCTCATTTACCACGCAGAGATGATTGTTCCTACACTGGCACCTTACAAACTTATGTCGCGTTAATAGAAGCTCGCTGATCAGTAACGAAAACTTTTGTACTTGTCTGGATTTTGGGAGTGTATCCGCAGGATGGCCTCGGATGGAACAGCGACTGTCAGCACCTCGCAGCATGCTTCACGGAATGAGCGTCGACCTGCCAAAAGGGTTGTGGTGACCGGGACCGGTAGGCACATCAATCACAAGTTGCGATGCTCATCCACATAGGGAGTTTGCATGGAGTCTTTAAGCAATTTGTCGATGCCATGATATCTGTCCAGCCTTAGTCTACAGGGCTCGCTCCTGGGCATCTTCCGCTTCCTACATCAAGTCCATCCCTCCCCGTTCAATCAATATACCTGTGTAGGCTTTTCCTCACAGGAACGCGAGGTGGTTAAGGAGTGGGTAGTGGAGCTCGGCCTCCAATACAGCGGGGACTTGGTGTGCAAGTTTAGCACCCACCTGGTTTGTAAGGACCTCCTGGCGGCATTTAACGAAACCAAATACGTCAAAGCAGTTCACTGGGGCATCACCATAGTGAGCTTCCGTTGGATATACGACTGCCTGCTTGCCAGACGACTCCTGCCTACGGCTGGCTACAACTCGGATAGTCCGGGCCCGGCTGACGCCGCTCTGCGAGAGGGGGTGCAGCTACTCCGCAAGCGGCAAGAGGAGCTCTCACGGCAAGGGGCCCCGGGGTCACCTCTGCAGCAGGAGGAGCAGCTCAGCTGGGACCACCAGCAGGAGGGCCTCCATGAGCCACCAACCTGCCTTGGGCCTTCCAACACCGATCCTTACGCCGCATTACTTAACGACGAGACCGGGGAGGCTTTGCGATGTAGCGACACAGTAGCGAACAACAAGGAATGCCCAGAAGGAAGGCATCAGCAGGAGGCCGCAGCGCAGGATGATTTCACCTTCGATATGCCTTGTGGAAGCCGCGCCTTGCCTATCAGTCCAGCCTTTTGTAGCGCCGGAGGCGTCATGTCCCAAGTCAAATCCCTTGGCGCGGGTACAGCCTCTGGCAGCCAGCTGTCTGCTGCAGGCAGCAAGGACGGAGCGGCTCAGTCCACAGCGGCTCAGGTATGCCTCAAGTTGTTTCTCCTCTCACGCATTGAATCATGAAACAGTAGATACATGTTGTGCAAAGCTGGAAGGCGTGCACTTAGTTTCCGCGGACAGCGCTATCATTGACGTCCTGGGTGTTGTATCCAGAAGATCAGTCGTCACAACCTAATCCAGAGAAAGACACGTCTTTGCACGTCTAACCATGTTGCAACGCCTCAGGGCATCAGGGACCCGCAGGTGGGCGCGAGTGCGAGTGCGAGGGCTGATCATGCTGCAGCTGACGCGGCAGACTGCACAGCCCAGCAGCAGCTGCTCAGCCCTCCGGACCGTAACCTTACGCACCCGTCAGGCCGTCAGTTGCCCACACCGGGCACCGTTGACATCTCCCTCTCCCAACTGAAAGCGGAAATTATATTGGTTACCAGCGTGCCTGAGAAGGACAGCGCCGCGCGCATCGCCGGTGTTGTGGATGGCGATGACGGCAGCCCCCTGGACGCCCGGGTGCGCCCGACTCGGCTTCACCTCGTGCCGGACTGTGCAGGACCACCGCACCGCCTGACCGCCGGTCGGGAACAGCCATTAACCGCGGACGCAGCCGACAGGGGGTGGTGCTCCCCTGCAACTGGGGTGAGCACAGAGCGGGTCGGTGTCGTCAGCGAGGACATCAATCTGCTCCCACCCTGCAGTGGCGTCGAGAGAGATGGTGCTATGAACACTGCGGTGGGTGAGGAGGCGCCAAAGCCAGCAGCCACTTGGCAGCATGGATCAGAAGCAGGCGTGCTGTACAGCGGTTTTCGCTGCATGCCGTTGTCTCCCTTAAACAAAACAGCCAAGGGCCGCCGCCTCGTGCGGACGGACAGGATGTCGATGGCTGTGCACGGTGTCGCGGCCGACGGGGAGTTGGCCGCCGCTCAATCGAACCTGGAGAATGGTTTGGAGGATGATTTGGAAGATGACCTTAGTGATGCCCTTCCCAAGGTTGCAGATGTGCCCCTGAAGCCTCAAGTACGGCAGCAGCAGCGGCAACAGCAGCGGCAGCTAGGCCCTTCTCTGGAGCAGCGAACAGCTAAGCCGGCTTCAGAGGGGAGTGCGGTCCTGGCTGATGCCGGTCCGGTACGTATCAAACCCGAGGTCGATTGCAAGGCGATTAGGACTGGCCCCATCCTGGCGCAGGCTCCGGATGGTGAGGGACTAGCGGCCGCAGCGACTGCCGGAGGCGCTGCGGGCGGCAAGCTCTCGGCGCGCCGCCGCGCGGCAGCGCTAGCGACAAATTCACTTGTATCAGAGCCTGAGCCCATGGTCATGGCATCTCGGCCTGCGGGCGCACGAGCCGCAGCAGCTGCAGCGGCACCAGCACGAGTCTCCAGAAAGCAGCTCGGGAGGAAAGGAGATGGATATGAGACGGATAGCGCGTCTACTTCTTCTGGTGGCGCAGTAGTATCCAATTCCGAGGGTCCGGACATCTTTGGCGGCCCAAGCCCGAACTTCGACATTTTGGCCCGAGGGCCTCTCACCGGCTTCACGTCGAGCCTTGCCCAAGGCAAAGGCTACCCGCCAAGGCCCTCATCACGGCACTGTGATGTGGAGACACCGGAGACCATGTAGGTCCCGCACCGGGCACTGCATGTCGGCACTCTGTGGAATCCATTTGGCACAACACAACACTAGTAGCGACTGCCAACGAGTAACTGCGCGGAGGAGCGGCATGTGGCGTCATCATGCCGTCGGGGCCTTGGTCGGGGTCGAACATGGAACATGGCACCAGGGCAAATGAACCCATCGCGAATCATTAAGGAGTGACAGTAGTGTGTGTCGTTTTTACAACCCCACCCCCACCCGGAGAAAGTACTAGACTCAGCTCAGAGGGGCCCTCGGCCATAATAGTACGCATCATATTGTATGTAGCGATGTATGATGTGTGGGACAGGGGGTCATATCTTCACCCTGCGGCCGCTACCTGGCGAAACCCTGCCTTCCCCGGGCTATTCCGGGGCACCCCCATCTAGTCACCCTAGTCAATAGTCAACTTCTCAGTGGATTGCTCAGGTTCCGCACCCACCACCAGCATCCAATGGAATCTGCCGGATCGATGGCGGCCCAACTCCATTTCTGGTCGGCTCGCGGGTTAACTTAATCCCAGGTCACCAACGTCCATCGGCTAGGGCCACTCTACCTTCCACCATCGGAAGGATTTACGACCCTGACATTTCTCTATCCCGGGATCTCCCGGGGGCAATGGTCCTTGCCTTACCAGTAGTGCCTAACCTGCGATTATGTATGTAGTTTTCCGCCAATACCGTTGGCGCGACTCTTCCGCTCACACAAACAGAGGACCCGCACGCAAACCCCCGCTCCCACTCCCGTTCCCGCGCCCAGATATCCGTGTGCCGTTGAGTTGTCGACATCACTGCAATCACTGCACCCAGCCGTGTAACCCAAACGTGGCATGCAGCGCTTGAAGTCCAGTGGGGAAGGAGCTTTCCCCACCTGTTAGACTGTTAGACTATTTTGGTAAAACCGTCATCTGCCGCCGCCACCGCCGCCACCTGCCTGCCTGCCTGCAGACCTGAGAGTGACTTGGACGATGAAGGCCCGGGTGCTGCTGCAGACCCCATCCGGGGCCAGCAGCCATGCCGGTACGGGCGGGCGCGATGTCAAGCGCGCAACTCGAGCGCTGAGAAGCCGCTGCCCCAGGCAGGCGCCCACAAGGCTGGTCACCAGCATGTCGAGGAGGCTACGGATACTTCGCCGTACATCGACACTGGGTACGCTCTGGAAGCTGGCGATAGTGATAAAGACCGCCTGCAGCGGCCCGGTACTGGTACTGGTACTGGTGCCGGGGCCTTGTTTGCGGTGGACTTCCCGCGGGGCGCACGTGAGGTCGAGCCTGGCCCGTCGGCCAAGGCAAGGACCAGCCTTGTCTCCGAGCTGTCGCAGTCATCGTCGCAGTCAATGTCGCATCCACAATCCGCCTCACCGCAGCAGCTGGTGGAGGGCTTGCTGCAGTGGCCGCAGGAGCCCCTGACGGATGAGAAAAGCATCAACCAGTACCTGGAATTGCAAGTCACAGCAGCTGAGGAGTACTTAGCGACAGAGTGCCCGTCAAGCACGGGCGGATTGTTGTCCGATGGGCATGTCCGGGTGGTGAAGTCCATTCGGAGGACGAAAGCGCAAACGGTTTCGGAGCGGCACCCCGGCGTGATGCTCAAGGCAGTTCAGTTTGCGGAGCAGGTCTCGGTAGGTCCACTTCGGGACTCTCGGGACTGACTGCCGTGGAGCCAGTGCGGCATTTTAGTTTGCTGTTGTAGGCGCTCCCCTGCAGGCCATTTTAGTATGCTGTCTTTGTTACAGCAGTACAGCGTTAGTTAGACCAACTAGAGTCATCGTAGCAGGGACCCCCTTCCCAAATGCTGGCAATGCCGCCGCCTATCCCCTATCCCCTATATCCCCTATCCCCTATATCCCCTATCCCCTATCGCAAAGGGGAGCTCACCCGGGGGAGAGCCAGTCGAAGGAAGTGGTGGTGGTCTGAGCCGTCCTCGCCTCGCGTTGATCCCTTATCGACTCTTTCCGCTCCCGACCATCTGGTCGCCGCCGCCGCCGCCGTCCTCCCGATCGGGCCCGCAGGTGGATCCCCTGGGCCTGGTGCTCCACTGCCGCGACAGGAACAAGCGCGCACGCTGTCCCATCATCGCGCTGGGTAGCGACTCTGATGGCGACGTTCCCGACGCCGCCACAAGCCGGGAGATCTTCCTGGCAGAGCTCTGCAACATCTACCTCCTGCCAAACGGTAGGCTGTACGAATAAATAAAAAATTTAGATAAATGCCCTACTTATAAAATTGTTTTTATATTAAAATAGAAGTTTTAATATTAAAGTATTTTTAATTTAGCCTGAACGACGACACAAGTGTCTTCAGGTCCGTTTTAAAACCGAACAAGATTCCTAAGTAACTAGTCATCTCCCCGGGTAGGACTTGAACACATGAGCAATCGGTTAACAGCCGTTCGCTAAACCAAATTGCCACGGTTATTGGTGGCAAAGAGACTGTAGTACTTGGTACACAGTACGGCACACATATCTCTACAAGTACGCGTGAAGCGCTTGACCAGCATCTCGTGACGGTTCAGTGTAACGTAGAGTTTGTTGGTGGGGTGTTACACTATGAGCTGCTCGTCCCGAGGGAGGGCGAGCACCGGGGGCCCTGACCGGATCGAAACACAGCGCGGGGGCGGGTGCGCGGCTCTACGTCCGTCTGTTCCTCCGCGCGCGCCTCATTCCCTCACTCACGCCAGCCAGGGCGCTCTCCCAGCCCCTGGCAACACAGCGGCGCGGACTTGATGTTTACCCACCATTAACTACTCCTTAGAAATGCGAGCTCTATTTCTTGAAAAGCTGTCTAGGCTTATAAAATACACCTTCCTTATAATGTTAGATGGGACGAAGGGGATAAAGAGGCCGCGCTGGTTGAGTGCACCGCACCGGTATGTTGTAACTTAACGAATGACGTGCCACAAGACGTCGTCTTAGCAGCTAACACTACGCTGTTGTCGCTGCTGGGTTGCCCAGCCTTAGTGAACGAACTCTGAATTGACCGGCCTAGATTGCTCCAGATATTCCCAGTTACAGTTGAGGCAACTAGACAGTTGTCGGTTAGGCACTTAACCGTTCCCCGGCAGACAGACAGACCTGTCTGCCTCAAACCTTTGCACGGAGGACGATTTCCGCAGACGCAATGCGATGCGAATGCAAACGCACTAGGTTGGACAATATCTAGTTGTGGACCGGCTCATAGAGAGGAGGAGGAGGAAGAGCAACACCACCGACCATGAGGGCGCTGCGACTTCAAATATTGCACTAACTGACTGACTGACTGACTGACAAGAGAGCTGAATGGTTGGTTCCGGTGCTGGGGTCACACTCACTCCACTTTGGCGGACCCTCCCCTCCCACACACCTCATCTTGCAGGCGAGTGGTGGCTCGAGTACCGGCGATACTACTCCATAAACGATCTCACCGCCCTTGCGGAGGTTACCGGACAGCGACCCAACCTGCCCAACGATTTCAACGGCCGGCGGGAGGTGGTCTGCGACGTGGACGTGTCGCATTGCAGGTAGGCGCTGGCCCGCTTCGTGAAAACCTGTACATAAAAGGAACGGTATCATGCCATCACGCCATCATGCCATCGTATGGCGCCATCTGACAGCTCTTAGGCAGTAGCACCGGATTATAGGTCGCTGTTGTCGTTACTGTCGTTACCCCAAAAAGCTATTCCAGTTGATCGCTCACTAGTACGTACTTGACTTGACTTGACTTGCTGGTATGCGCCCGGATGCCCCCCTCTGACACGGACGTCCCTCAGGATCATCCACGTGCGCGGCAACTTGCAGATGACGCGAACCAAGAAGGCCAACCCGCCGGGTGAGCGTGGGCGAGCCGCCGGCACCGGGGGCCCCGTGTTCTGCCGCTTCACCTACAACAAGCACACTGGAGCGGTGAGTAAACCTACTCTTTTGGGTTTTGCGAATTGACGACGCAGCTTGCTATCACATACATGAGTGGTGAGTACCGGAGTATGCGCCAGTTAAGGTTAGCGAATTGCGTTACAGCGGCCCCGAAAGGGCCGGCGGATGCAGCTGTTCGATTGATTGTTGTGGCAAATCGGGATGAAGTGTACTCGAATGTCAAATGCGAAGGGTTCATTGCCTGACGGCCATGGGTCATGGGTCCCTCCGCAGGTGAGTGGGTAGATGGGTAGGTAGCGGTAGCGGGGGCCGTTGGGTGGGGTTCTAATACCCGGTAAATGCATAGGATGATGGCTTGAGCGGCAACACGACGACGTGGTAACACTGGTCACTGGAGGTCGCCGTGGAGGGCACTCTGAGAGCCGCTGTCCGCTATCACGCCATATCGTTCGTGTGGCGGGATACTCCAAGAGCCAACTCCAAGAGGTTGAGCCTGTTGACCATTTGAGGTGCAGCTGCCGGGTAGGGCTGGCGAGAGGGCCCGGAAGTCCAGTAGGGTTGGACACCTGCATCAGTCCTGGCTCGCCTCCAAGTTCTTACCTACCAGTTCACCCACCACCCTGGAGCCCGTGGAATAGTTCACTTAAAGCAAATGCCGTTGTTCCCCTCTCGGAGCTCCTCTCTCCGCTCCCCTCTAATAACAAATCGTGCAAACCAACTCTCCACATGCGCGCACAGCTGACCTCCTTGTCTCAACAAGTGGCCGACCTCGTTATCGACTAACTTCTTGCTGGAGTTGCGACGGGCAGAGCGGCGGTGTGCGTGTACGGACATGCAAGTCGTTCAACTTGTTAAGCGGACCGCCGGCGCTCATGGCAGGATGTCGCAGCGCTGGATGAGCGACGACAACATCCTCCTCCGTTGTCGGGTGGTAACGGCGGATGGACTGAGGGCTTCAGGGCCCGTGTGTGCGTGTGTGTTGTGTGTACGCCGGCCCATGGTGCCGCCCTTACACCGCGCACGGCGGGTTTGGGGATTGTTCGTCGTAACTGAGCTGACGTTCATAAAGCGTGTACCTAGAGACGACGCACTATGGGGATTGATTCTGATCGATACGACGGTGGAAGATCAAGAACAGTGCATTTGGCCCTGACTCGGGATAAGGTCGTGGCATGACCTGGGACGTGGGGCTAGCAACCGCTGCGTGATGTAGAGCGCTCTTGGACATGGAGCACTTTTCCATGCGACGGGATTTACAGGCGTTGAGGATGTTGCGTGTACGTGTCTCTCTGTGTACAGTACCTGCTAGCCTCTGCCAAAGAGGCCGCCATGCCTTCGACTTTCCTTTGTGTGCAACCTCATTTCATACCAGCATCAGACTCTGTTAGGTTGCTGACGTTTAGCAGAGTGAGGGTTAACAAGACTCAAGTTTCAAGTGCAAGTCTGCGAGGTAACGCATATGGAAGTTCCCCTTGGGTCATTGGCCCGCGGTCGATGACCATCGGCCGGTCAGGTCAGGTCAGGTCAGGTCTGGTGAAATGGTGATCAACCGCGCTGCCGTCTCATCAGCCGCGAACAGCGCGCCCAAGCCAGTGCACCCTCTCGCGCACGAGGGAGTGACGTTTATGCTCACGAGGCCCCCTCTTCACTTGCAGTTCTTCTGGTTCGAGGTGTCCTCGGGACCACTAGTGTGGTCTAACCCAACATGCGTCAGCAGCAGGCATCAGCATGCCCAGCACCAGGATCGGCATTAGGCAATCAGCCGAAAGAGACAGTTGTATCTAACTGCATCTAGACAGGGGTTCAAGTGAGTGAAGTGTGCAGTCAAAGATTCGCGGGCGAGGCGGTCGGCCTGGACCTCAGTTGCCCGTGCTAGCTAGCAGAGTGCGTGTGCGGGTACCTCCTGGCTGGTGGGTTTTCAACTTATGATGAGAGAGGGGGCCCGGTTACAGCCGCACTCCGGGCTGTCCGCGGTGACTTGGCTCTTAACCAGCGGGGGCTGCTGCTGCTGCTGCTGCAGCTGCTACCGCTGACTGGACTCTCCCGTGCTAATTTGTCTACGCACACGCAGGGTTCTTCACCAGGGTTCCCAAAAATTTCGGCCGTGTCCGAAACCCTCTGAGTAACCTTTCGGGGCCCTCCCCGAAAATTTTCCTGTCAGCCGGATAGCGTTTTCGGGTACCCCGAAACTGTCTGAAGCGGTTTCCGGGGTACAATTTAGCTGGATTCTTCGTTATATGCTAGGACGGCTGAATCAACAGGTGTTTGACTTTATTTTGGAACATAGCTCCTGGGAGAATATTTCAGCAAGGATTTTACCCAAAGCAAGGCTATCTTAGACTTCATAACTGAAAACTCTTTCTGCAAAACGTCAAGTTCGCTGACATCGAAGGCAAACAGGCGGTTCGAGCTTGCCGAAGCCGCGAATCCCGAGGGAGATGCGGGGCACCTTGGTTGGGCGCTCATCATCAGTTGACTCGGGCATGTTTAACTATGCATATGCTTAGATGTATGAAAATGTGGGATATGGATATGCTTAGATGTATGAAAATGTCTGCGATACAGCTGCGAAACAGCCGCAATGCACATTTGTACTTGTTGTTTGACTGGTGACCAAGCGGGCCTTATACGGCAAGCCCGGTTTCCAGGCCCCGTCTGCGCCCGAAAACATGCAAATTTACGCTGACATATCGTTCGGTTTTCTCCGAAAATGCCTTCAAAAGGCTTCGGTGGGGTCCCCGAAAAAATGCTCTAAAAGGCCCCAAATCCGTTCGGAATGCTCCGGGGCGCACTAATTTTCCTTTCGGGCAAAACGGAAATATCTCAAAAGTTCGGGCCCGAATCGGGGTGAAGAACCCTGCGCACACGTATGTCATGCAAGCAGTCATCGTTCCTTGGTTTCAGCAGCTACACCACTGTGTTTTCCGGGGAGGCGCCGTCAAGGGTCCCATGGAGAGCCCACCCTCAGCTGGCGGGACAAGGTTCTGCGGCTTCAGGATCAGGGCAGGGCTGCATCAACCACATTTACAGGGTTGAGTTCCGCTGTCGGTTCCCGTTGGTCGCGGGGGCGGGGTGTGCTTGACACCCGTTTCTGCAAACTGCAAGATACACATATATCTGTGGCTCGAATACTTCCTACCTGCCTGCCTAAAGGCATTTGCAGCGACAGCATGTATGAATGAGAAATGCGCAGAAAAAATGGTGGGAAAGGAGGGCGGGAACATAGCCACGATGCACAGCGTGAAAATTAACACCCCACCGGGCCCAGATCAGTTACCGATATTGCAAAATGATCTCAGCTAGGGGAGTCCAGGGCCCCAGCTTATAGGGGGCTCTTTTGCTGACATGTGCGACTCAAAACTTGCTTTGTGCCGTGTCCACTTATATGCCGGACACAGAACTGAGCTCCCACATGTGTATAGCCTTCAGGCGCAACCAGGTGCAACTGCCAATGGCCCTGCCAGCCGCTGCCGAATGGACCAGGACTCCGTGTCCACATCTTACTACACAACTTCAGCAGGGAAAGCTCCTCACAATTATCCCCCCCATAGTGGGATTGTGAGGACATCCAACTTCCAACCATGCACGAAAACATATTGTGTGCGCAACAACCTAGAGAATGGCAACATAACGCTGTACAACGGGTTTCAAGCTAAAGACAGTTGTCACTCTTCTAGCACATCACAGTTGTGTGCCTAAACAAGACACATCGCAACTCCATGTTTCTGCCGAGGCTGCTCTCCGGTGTTCTCGCGCCGCAGCTCAGTCGCCGCTGTTCGTCGCCGTAGCGGCTGCAGTGCGCAGGGTCCGCAGGGTCTACGTCGTCAGGTGTGGTAGTTGTGGTAGTTGCGGTAGTTGCAGCAGCGACCTTTTAAGGCCGGCGGGTCGCCATATCTGCGCAGGTCGTGGCGCACATGCGGCAGGCCTCGGCGCAGCTGCGCATGCACTCGTCATCCGCCCCCATCAGCCCCTCACAGTCCTCCGCACACGCCTCGCACACCTTCGATGCCATACGATATAAGGGTACGGGTGCGGGGTAGAACGGCGAAAGGGAGAATAAAAGAATATCGAAGCAACGAACTCCGGCAAAGGAGCAGCATGTGGCCCTCCCTCCCCCGTCCTCCCCCTCTTCCTGAGTCTCCACGTGTCGCTGACCGAGCTGCTGCCCGCTGTGCTGCCGTACGACTGCAACTGAATACCGGCGCACACCAACCCACACACCCACGAGGAGGAACACCATCTCGCAGTGCGGGGCGAGACACGCACACACACATGTTCGAGTGCGGGTGTTTGTGTTGCCCACCCCTTCCCGACCTCCTGAACCAGCGGGATGGCTCAGGTCCCTCCCTCCTGCCCCGCGCCGCGTGTGTTCTCTTGGGGTCGACCCCCCCCTCCAAGATATCTGGGGGAAGGCCCCGGATCAAAAACCCCTATGTCCTCCTTGCCACGCTTACTACCCCACCACCACACACACAGACACGGATACAGGCGTCCTCATCCTTACGACAATGCATGACACGATATGTACGGAAGGCGAGGGAAGACTGGTCCTTGCAGCTTTCTGGCAGCTGGCCAGGTAATCCACCTCGGAGGCCCTGGAGGTCCCCAGGCGGAGGGCGCAACCCCCCAACCTCACGGCCCCGGCAGCGCCCCGGCTTTTCCCCGAAGATTATCCATTTCCAGCCCGCCAGTGTTCAACCCGCGTGCTGGGCCCCCCCCCGCCATTCCCCCTGCACAGCCCCGCTAGCTCACCTCCCTGCACACCGCACACGTGCGCACGTGCAGCCGGCTGCGGCTGATCATGAAGCGCGCGGAGACGTTGCACATGGCCGCGCAATTCTGTTGTTGTGAGCCGGAAAGGGGGTAATGAAACTCCTTAAGTCACCCACCGTGCTGCGACACACGTGCCCGGCCACACGGCTCAGGTCCGCTCGGGGGACATTCTGAGGCCCCCCTGCCCTGCCTTCCCTCGGCGGGGCGGTCCTGGTGGTGGTCTTGCTGGCTCTAGCTCATCGGAATGCCCGTGTGTGGTTGGTTGGTTGGTTGGTTGGCTACCTCGCTTCCCCTCCGTGACCTTCGTCCGGGTCCACCCCTAAAACCCTAAGGGTCTCCCAACGAAGTGTTGCTAGGCAGCGGAGTGTCTCTGCTGGTGGCGCTGCTGGCGGTGTCCGCCGTACGGGTGGGGATCGTCAGCGGTACCGCTCAAGGGGGCCCGCAGGGCCTTCAGGGCTTCATGGCCTCTCCCCAGCGGTGAGAGAGCACGAACAGCGCCACCGGTAAACCAGTGCTGGGTCCTCTGTCCGACTGGCATCTTAGGAGTCATGGATAGCTGGTGCCCGCGAGAAGGGTGTTATGGAGGGAGCCGTTCATCAAACAAATGACGGGGGAAATTCCCCCCAAGTGCGGCCAAGTGGCCCAAACACCCACCAAGGCCCCGAGAAAGCCCTTGGTTCGGCTCTGGCGCGTTAAAAATGAACGACGGCACCAGTGTACATACATATATATTTCGTCGTGCTAAAGCCTAAAAAGCCCCATATAAATATTGCAAACTCGCAGCACGCACGTACCACCATGAGCATGATGTGGTCGGGTCTGGCGTGGTGGCCACCTACGTGCGCAGCAGGAGGATGGGGGGCTAGCTCTCGCAGCTCGCGATGGAAGGAGGGGATCTATCAACGGTCACTGCGTTGAATCATCCGGCGGGCGAAGTGCGATTTCCGTTTCCAGAAATCCGACCGACCCCCTCCCCTGGAATAAGTTTATAAATTGCACGAGGACGCGTTGCGAAAAGCCCCAAAAAGATGAAAACGTTCCCTGATTGGAAATGGTTCTCAGTCAAGCGACCCACGGGTCGAACGATGTACATATACACGAGTGAACTGGCTTCTCTCCACAAGCACGCGACGGTTCCGCTTCACGTTATACATGTGTGGTATCATTTATTCGGTTTTCCTTCCAAACTAGCAAGCATTGAATATCCATCTTGAGGTGCACCCTGTTAGCTAGGCGACACAAAAGGACCATTACTTGCAGGTGCGCACAACACAGAATCCAACGACCAAAGAACTTAGAAACGTTCACACCTTTCGACAGGCAGTACGGAATGGTCTCTAGGCAGATCCTCTCGCATTCGCGGCAATTGTCGATGCACTCCTTCATCCCAGCTTCCGAGCTGCTGCTGCTGCTCCCGGGCATCTCGCTCGTCGCAGCCGGATCAGACGTACTGGCCATAGTTGGGAAAACAAGGAAGAAGCGCTGTAGGAGCGCCTGTATGTGGATGTGGGCACAGTCTTGTCTCGAAAGGCCGCACTTGTGTCTGTTCCTGATCGGTACCGGCTAATTACTGCATCTCGGGAAAACGTCTCCTCGGGCGGCCAGATCTGCCGGGAGCAGTTCGATACTAAAAACACATAGTCACAAGGACAGATAGATGCTTATGATTTACTTACATTTGCGAGGTCTCTGAGGTACGGGACGCCATGTGGAAAATCCGACGATTTTGCTGCGCGACGCCTCGTGAAGTGAAGTGACGTGACTTGCGCATGCGGAGGCCGTTACCATAATAAGCTGCGATAACTAACCGAAGTGTCTTTTACAAGCTGAAAAACTTCTGCTGGCATGTAAAAATGAAGGCGTCAAAAACGGTGGCGTAACAGCGCGGATTGCCACGAGGGAAGGAATGGACGGATTTCTGCAACTAGTGTCGTTGCGCCTGCTATTGCTATGTGGACCTAAAGCTGCACGTCACGTTTATTCTGCTGGTTCGCTGTAGAGCTTGCTAAGACGATTAGCGCACGTGCGTTGTGCCGTGAGTTCCATGAGCCCCTCCATTTCATGTTGGCGTCACAAAATACCTTTGGAACTAATAGACGTACTGTCGGCGGCGTCGTTTGCGTGAGACGGTGCCCAACACACGTACTGAGTTGCGAACAGTAGTAACCCCCGGTCCGGTCCACCAAAGCGTTCTACAGTTTCGTCGACAGAAACTCAGGCCTCTTATCTATCTGTGGTCGTGGATCCGGCACCTGGCTGCGTATGTGTTCTTGCGTCTGTACGGCACATACACAGGGGCGCCGTGGTATTTCCGAACGCCTCGTAGATCCCTGATGCCGACGCCTCTCCGTTGCCGACCCCCCTGCTCGACGCGCTCCCGGCCATCAAGGCGGGGCCTGACGCCGCAACATACGAAAGCTATCCTGGAAGCCCCGGCCCTGCACGGCCCCTTTTGCCCTTGTGTGCATGAACGTACCATGGCGCCCCTACACGGCCCTCTGCCCCTTGTTGGCGGTGTTACACGCGACACGATGATACTGGCCAATGTAATAGAGCATTCAAATACGCGTCGTTGGCGATGGCTAGGGAAGCCAACAGAGCCGTCGCCAGCCGGCCCGCAAGCTGCATAAGCAGCCAGTGCTACATTCTATGTAAAACAGGTGAAAATCATTGGTACGGCGCATATGGCTGGTTGCATAACAAATTACGGGTGCGAGGCGAAGTGGATTCTTGCAAGTCGCAAGTCGCAAATCGCAACCTGCAACTCGCAACTCGCAACACGCAAGGAACTCGCAAAATCTCGCCCATATTTATACGCGAATACAGCGAATACATACGTGGTTCAGTTTCCGCGCCTGTAGTGCGGATCTTACAATGGGAGAAGTATTGACTCACTCGAGAACCGATTTTACTACAGCAAACGAGTGCGCGAACGTGTTTGCCACCTCAATTTTGACGAGAATTACACACAATCACAAGTAGTTGAAACTTGTGTGTGCGTGTGCGTGTGTGTGTGTGTGTGTGTGTGTGTGTGTGTGTGTGTGTGTGTGTGTGTGTGTGTGTGTGTGTGTGCGTGTGCGTGCGTGTGCGTGTGCGTGTGCGTGTGCGTGTGCGTGTGCGTGTGCGTGTGCGTGTGCGTGTGCGTGTGCGTGTGCGTGTGCGTGTGCGTGTGCGTGTGCGTGTGCGTGTGCGTGTCAAGTATCTGACCGGCCTGACACTAGCCGGGGACTGCTGCCCAGCCCCAACGGAAAGACCGCCTAAGCTCCTCCCGAAGACGGGAGAGGGGCGCAAGGGGCCTCTGCCCCCTCCTAAGCAGCCGAGAGCCGCAGGTCCACTAGTTCCGCTCTCCTCCCCGGGGTGGGAGGCGTCGCGCGCACGCATGATCTCATGAGTCAAGGCTCTGTCACGCGAGTTTGCGCACTGCGCCTGAAACACACAACACGCCTCCTCTACATCCCCGGCCTCATCCGGCTCTTGGGTTGAGGGTTCACTAAGACCGAGGAAGTCAGGAAACCCTGTACATACCCTATCCCTCCCTATCAAGGCACGAGGCCCTAATATAAAGCTCGGTCTCTCAAGTGATTCTCCGTTGTGGGGAAGCGGGCAGGGTTCAAGAAACTCGTTTTAACTAACTATATAGCGCACGTGAGGGAGACTGACTAGGCTAGCACCTAACAGTCCATCGTCGGGGCTAGGGATGCCTCGAGGCAGTGTGGTCGTTACAGTGGGCTCAGACTCACGAAGAGTAGAGCCAGCGGCCCAGCTGGCCGTGCACTGCACCTGATACGATGAGGGCAAACAAGACTCCCACCCACATCAGACAACGCAAGTGTCAAATAGACAGCCAAAAGCAAATCCAAAGGGAAGGCTCAGAAGCCCATAACCACTGGGGAATTTGCCATTAGACCCCCAGTTGGCAAAAGTTATCGGACCCCCACCAGAAGGACCATCAGCAGATACTGATAAGAACTTGCACGTTGTTACTAGATGAGGCCTGAGCGAGCTTGTGCGTATGATCAGCTACATCGCATTGCTCTGACAGACGAAGCCACATAGGCCGCAAGCCACTACAGCATATTTGCGCTTGCGATCGACCATAGCCCGAAGCCACAAATGCGCAGTGTTTACACCCTGCAAGCGCGAACCAAGTATGTATTCGCGCATAAAGATGGGCGAGATTTTGCGAGTTCCATGCGAGTTGCGAGTTGCGAGTTGCGAGTTGCGAGTTGCGACTTTCAACTTTGCAAGTTGCAAGCCGTACGTAAGAGTGCACTTCGCCGCGCACCCGTAATTTGCATTGCAAACAGCCATAACTTTGCAACTACCTTATGGCTGGCTGCATAACAAAGAAAGGGTGCGAGGCGAAGTGGACTCTTGCAACTCGTAAATCGCAAGTCGCATATCGCAAGTCGCAAGTCGCAAGTCGCAAGTCGCAAATCGCAAAATGTCGTCCATCTTTATAAGCGAATAAATACGGGATTTACGCCTGTAGGGTGTAAACACTGCGCATTTATGACTTCCGTGGCTGCCGGCAAGTGCAACAAATATGCTGAAGTGGCTTGCGGCCTATGTGGCTTCGTCTGTCAGATTTCTGAAGTCAAAGAGCCCGCCACCGTAAGGGCCGGATTGGTTGGGGCGAGCATCCGTATGATACGAAGGGCTCACTTACAACCTTTGTAACGCTCTCAGCCTAAGCGAGCCCCACGCACCACGCACGAACGAATTTAGGCCCTTTGCGGTGATATCCAGATTTTTGGCAGTGCGATCGCGCCCCGGTTTATTGTAATAATTGTCCGTGTTCCTGAATCAAGTACTCGTGTTATCGCGAGTATCCGTTAGCATTATGTTTCCTCTCGTACCTGGCGGCTTACCGTGGGGCCAAGACCCCCCTACTTCGTCTTCTCATCGATTCGTCACCGTTACGCCTGTGCGTGACGATCTCATCGTCCCGCCGTTACACCTGCCGCTGGTACGTTTTGTCTGTTTTCGATGGACGTCCGTCAGCTTAGTGCGTCCTACGCCTCGGCTCTACTATCACCGCAGGTCTTTCCTGGTAATGCTCTCCCTGCCATGCCTCCGCTTGCTGTGGGCCCTATCCGTCTCCCGAGGTCGGCGCCGCCGCCTTTAGACCCTGTCGCGGCTCTGTATTACTCTGAGTTTACCGGGGACGTGTCAGTGCGGCCGCCGCTCACGGCCGCCTTGCTCTCCATCTACCAAATGCACCAACGTCAGTGGGTCTCTGAGAGCTGGCGGCGGGTTCAAAGTGCTGCACGAGAATTTCATGGCTGGTTGCAGCGCCAGTCTCTCGGGCTCACCTTGCTCACCTGCGATCCTATGTCCATTGTTTCGTATCTGGTGGAATGGTGGTTCCCCCGGCACCCTGGGCGTCTGCGGGCAGACCGGCGTCCCAGCGCCAGTGCTGTAAAAGGGGTTATCTCGAGCCTTGCGACTGCCTTTAAGCAGCTGGGCCGGGAAGGGGACTATGACGCCTCTCAAAGCCGCGGGAATCCTTGCGACAGCTCATTGGTGCGCGGCTATGTCAAGGGCTACGGACAGGACCTGAGTGACGCCGGTTATGTGGAGCGAGGCGCCATCCCCTTGACTGCGGAGAAGTTTCGTCGCCTGGCCTGCCATCTGTGGATTGTGTCCGGCGATGAAGAGCATTTGTTTGCTCGCAGTTTGGTGCTTCGGGACTTGTCTCTATTTGCTTTAATGTGGCATACTTATCAGCGCGGTCATGATGTCGGCAAGCTGGTGTTAAGTGATTTCAGGGATACGGTGCATGGCCGTACCGAGTACCAGGGCTGGCCGTTACCCCTACCCGCGCCTGACGGGAGTGTCTCTCCCGACACTGTACTACGTATCGAAGAATTAAATACCAAGACGTACAAGGGTCAGCGTGCTCCTGCGACGATGTTGCGTCCGGATCATGATCCTCTCATCTGCGCGCTGTGGGTTCTCGCAGTGTACATGAGCACGTGTACGAGGGCCGGTGCCCCTATCACCCAATACCTGTTCCGTCCGGCGGAGTGCAGTGGCCGCGCATATCGGGAGGCGCCGATGACGACCGAGGCCCTGGAATATCGCCTCGTCGCTCATCTTACCGCTGCTGGGCTATACGGTGGAGAGACGGTGCACAGTTTTCGTTGGGGTGCTTTGCAGCATGCCCAGTCTCAGGGGGTCGCCGATGGGGATCTCATGCGCTCCGCGCACATCCGCTCTCTGGGTACCCTGCACCGCTATCTGGATCCTACTAGGCATCTCGCCCGCCTCCCGGCCGGCGGGACGGGGGCGGGGCTGGTGGTTTCAGAGAGTGATGATGACTGATGAGTCTGTGCGTGTTTGGTCCTGTCTCACAAGGGTGGGGAGGGAGGGCGACCTCGACTTTCTCTAGTCTTTCTAGTCGTCTATTTTCTGTAACCTGTCTTAATAAAGCTTAGTTGGTATCTGTTGTCTGACTCTGCAATCTGTGCTGGAATGGCCAAACTCGGACTGTCTCGTCCTGGTGTGATATCCGGGGTTGGCATCGGGCCCTCCGTACTTCTGTATTTGGCATTTCTGAAGTCAAAGAGCCCGCCACCGTAAGGGCCGGATTGGTTGGGGCGAGCATCCGTATGATACGAAGGGCTCACTTACAACCTTTGTAACGCTCTCAGCCTAAGCGAGCCCCACGCACCACGCACGGCGTCCCACCCTCCATCCCCCTGCCAACCTAAAACACCCCGGCCACCCGTGCTCCGCGCGCCCCCCTCTCTGCCTCGCCTTACTCCTGCTCCCACTGTAAACTCTCCCCATTTCGTATCTCCAACTCTCTCACTCTCGTCTCCGCGTCCCCCCGACCACCCCCGGGTGGTGCACCCGGGCACCCGTTATAAGTCACCTAAGTTGGCCCCGCATCGCTCCTCTGACACGCGGTAGTCATCAATTGGGGAACTGTACACTTTCCCCCGAAAACTGGACTCACCCTGATAGGTTCCCGCTGCTGTTCGAAAGGCTGCTGCCAGTTGTTCTGCTATCTCTTCGATAAGGGGTGTCAGTCCATGTCGTAGCCTCGCCTCCTGCGATTCGTGTATCCATCGCAGAGATCCTGCCCTACCCGCCAGAAAAACTGTTCCAGCACGTCCGTCAGACCGATCACCATGAGTTCTTTGCGCCGCCCCACAAAAGTTGACTGCCGTCCTCGGAGCCCAAAAATCCTTCGATTCGTAATGCCACTATCGCTCCTGGGTCTGAGGCCGCGTTGGACTCGAACGTGCCTCTGAGTGACATGGCCTTGTCTCCGTGTTTTGCAGCCAACGTCTTTCCCCAAGGCTCGCCAATCCACTTGTTGCCCGACCGGGCCCCTGGATTCGGACCGGATGTCCCTTTCCGCTTGTCTGCCGGCAGCGGATGACCCTTCGGCTCTAGCCTGGCGTATGTCCTCCGATTCCGCCCTCCTGGCCCTGGTCGCCCGGGTTGCATATCTTCGTCACTGCCACTCGCCGATTCCCTACTGCTCGGGGAAGCCGACTGCTCGGTAGTTCTCGGCCAATTTTCCTCTGCTCCTATGGCCGTGCCTTGCGTTTTAACAGGGTAACCTTCACTGGCCCCGGCAGTCTAGCGGCCCTCCCTGGTACTCCCGTAGCCTGCACCTGGGCAGGCCTTGACGTTTTGTAGCACCCTTCTCTCCTCACGGCATCCTTGCCTCTGGTTTCCTGATGGGCCAACCAATGACGTTTGTATCGGCCTTCGCCCCTCCTCATACAGAAAGATGCTAATGCATTCTTCAGCCGCCTAGCTGAAAAACATTCCCAGGCAAGGGCGTTTGGTACGATTGTTCATTTCTGGCTTTTCCACACCTTACTCGGGCAACTACCCTTATGGTCTCCATCAGTGGGTCGGCCCTTTATGGGGTTTTATGGGGAACAGTAACGGCCTTCTAATAGCTGTGGCTCGTTCTGTACCCCGCTTCGTGTCTGGTACTCCTGGTCCCGTGTCTGAGACGTGTCTCTCCCCGTCTCCCTTCTACAAGTGCACCGCCTTCTGTGATCGTTGTTGACATACCACGCCTGTAATCCGGCAAGCCATCACTGCGGGTTACTCAAGAACGCTACCTCCTGCAGCCTCTTGTGAACCGAACTCAGTGGACCACCTCAGCGGTTTGCTACAAGCGCGATGCCTTCTGTGGTCGCTGTCTACAAGTTCCCATACCAAACCTTCGGTTTGGCGTGCCGCCACGGCAGGCTTCCTAATCGCGTTGCCTTTCACCGCCGCTCGTCATGCATTCTGTGCCGCGCTTTGCGGGCCACCACAGCAGTTTTCTACAAGCGCACCGCCTTCCGCGGTCGCTGTCTATATCCTCCTAGGTCACAACGCCTCCCGTTCGGTGTGCCGCCGCGGTGGGCTTCTTAATCGTGCTGCTTTCCGCAGTCGCTTGTCAGGCATTTTAGTGCCGCACTCTGAGGACTGCCGCAGCAGCTTTTCTACAAGCGGGCCGCCTTCCGTGGTCGCCGTCTACACATTCTTAAATCATAAAGCCGTCAGTTCGGTGTGCCGCCTCGGCGGGCTTCCTAAGTGCGCTGCCTTCTACAGCCTCTTATCATGCAATTGGTGCCGCACTATCGGACCGCCGCAGCGGTGTTTCTACAAGTGGACCGCCCTCCGCTGTCACCTTCTATATGCTCCTAAATCAACGCCTTCCGTTCGGCTTGCCGCCGCGGCGGGCTCCCTAAGCGCACTGTCTTCCGCAGCCGCTTGTCATGCATTTGTGCCGCACTTGTTGCTGTTGTTACATGTCCGTGGGTGCGTTCCCCGTACCTGCAAACCACCCTAGTACGAGCCGAGGGCTCAAGGGCTGACAAATCGCCTATAAGCACCATCCTACCTCGCACTTCCAACGAGACAAGTGATGAAGTAAACTTATGGCCAAAGGGAACAATAGGGTTGCGGTGAGACCATATAAGTTCCAGCATCCTTGCCCGGCATTCAGGCTCCCACTTCATAGCGTCCTTCATGCCGCACTTAGCGGACCGCCGCAGCGGCTTTTCTACAAGCGCACCGCCTTCCGCGGCCGCTGTCTAAATACTCCTAAATCAACGCCTTCAGTTTCGGCGTGCCGCCGCGGCGGGCTTCCTAAGCGCACTGCCTTCCGTAGCCGCGTGTCATGCATTTGTGCCGCACTTAGCGGACCGCCGCAGCGGCTTTTCTACAAGCACACCGCCTCCCGCGGCCGCTGTCTATATGCTCCTAAATCAACGCCTTCGATTCGGCGTGCCGCCGCGGCGGGCTTCCTAAGCGCACTGCCTTCCGCAGCCGCGTGTCATGCATTTGTGCCGCACTTAGCGGACCGCCGCAGCGGCTTTTCTATAAGCGCACCGCCTCCCGCGGCCGCTGTCTATATGCTCCTAAATCAACGCTTTCAATTCGGCGTGCCGCCGCGGCGGGCTTCCTAAGCGCACTGCCTTCCGCAGCCGCGTGTCATGCATTTGTGCCGCACTTAGCGGACCGCCGCAGCGGCTTTTCTATAAGCGCACCGCCTCCCGCGGCCGCTGTCTATATGCTCCTAAATCAACGCTTTCAATTCGGCGTGCCGCCGCGGCGGGCTTCCTAAGCGCACTGCCTTCCGCAGCCGCGTGTCATGCATTTGTGCCGCACTTAGCGGACCGCCGCAGCGGCTTTTCTACACGCGCACCG
This sequence comes from Volvox carteri f. nagariensis, assembly GCF_000143455.1. Taxonomy (NCBI): domain Eukaryota; kingdom Viridiplantae; phylum Chlorophyta; class Chlorophyceae; order Chlamydomonadales; family Volvocaceae; genus Volvox; species Volvox carteri. The sequence goes on along the minus strand of NW_003307550.1, from coordinate 1,692,501 downwards.
CCTTCCGCGGCCGCTGTCTATATGCTCCTAAATCAACGCTTTCAATTCGGCGTGCCGCCGCGGCGGGCTTCCTAAGCGCGCTGCCTTCCGCAGCCGCTTGTCATGCATTTGTGCCGCACTTAGCGGACCGCCGCGGCGGCTTTATGATGTAGCTGTAGTCCGTCCACACGTCCGAAGGCTCCGGGTCCATTCACGCGTCTTGACTTCAACTTTCGTTTGCTTGCAGATTTCTTGACGCCATCCTGTATGCCTGTTTTGCTCGTTGTTCTTTACGCCTTCGCACGTAGGGTAGCTGTTATGTTGGTAAGTATCCTGCACCGGGCTATCTGGCGACTCGCGAGGATACCAGGGTAAAACAGGCGAACTCAAGACAAAGGGCGCCGACCAAGCCCCTCGCAACCTCTTGCCAACCAAGAGCTACTCCCGGCAAAACGGACTCCCAGCTAAAGCCTCGCCAACTGCGGGAGGCCGAGATAAAACCACCTTTCCTACTGACCTACGGACCTCGCGAACCCAACTAGAATTCCCCCGCCCACCGACAAGCAACAGAACCCACTATTCAGGTGCCTCTACTCAAGGCCGAACCAACCCAACCACCCGCGCGGTGCCCGCGCGCTTCACTTACTTGCATGGATGCCGTCGGCCCGCAATGTCGATCTGCGCGTCGCCGCTGTTGTTGTCTTCTCATATATAAGAGACGGCGTCCTATTGTATGCAAAACCAAAGATAAAGGCAATCTAACATCACTCGTCAAGCGATTTCGACCTCGACTTTCTCTAGTCTTTCTAGTCGTCTATTTTCTGTAACCTGTCTTAATAAAGCTTAGTTGGTATCTGTTGTCTGACTCTGCAATCTGTGCTGGAATGGCCAAACTCGGAGTGTCTCGTCCGGTGTGATATCCGGGGTTGGCATCGGGCCCTCCGTACTTCTGTATTTGGCAGCAATGCAATTGGCTCGGAGAACTGAGTCGCGTATGTACTCGCTGTATTTCACGTATAAAGACAGGCGAGATTTTGCGATGTCCTTGCAACTTGCGACTTTGTAAGTTGCAAGCCGTACACAAGTGCACTCTTGTGTACGCGATCGCCCTGCATCCCGCAATTTGTTTTGCAACAAGTCATAACATAAGTTTGCCACCAGAAACGACGTAAAAAAGGTTGGCGTATGTGCGTATTTCACCAGATTTCCGCGATAAACGGTGGCAGTTGCTAAAAGCGCAAACCGAATGATAGTGCAGAAGCTGCGTGCGCCGCTCCAATAGCCATCAGGTTCTTGACTTTGTCTACGTATGTACTGCGTGAACTGCTGCCAGGCATAACCAAGTAACTTGTAGCCTCGACATTGGAGGCGGAACAGCAGGAGAGAGACGGGTGTCTGTTCTTGTAGTTGTAAGGACCGGGCTGTGAGTCGACGCATGTAATGCCAGCAAGGTCAATTTAAAAACGTTGCTTTTCCAACTACCGTACAGGTCAGAGGCTTGGTCGCTGTCTGCATGTTTTGTAGGTTGGAGTTTGTGCGGCTGCGGCGATCGAGGAGCCACAACACCCCCAAATCCTAAAATACTAAGAAGCACATACCACACAAACATTAACCGCCGTCTTACCAGCAAAGTTCAGCATTACCGCGCATTATCTATTCACGCAAACCCCAACCCCCCACCGGGGGATCTACACACAGCCGGCGCGGAAACCTGAAACGCTGCGGGTTGCGGTCCTCACGTCGTAAAACTAAAGCCCCGAAACCAAGACTTTGGATAGGCCTTATGCAGGTGCCGTTGGTACGCAGCCTCCACAGCAGCCTGCAATGACTCAGGTCCACACACCACGACGCCGAACACCACCACATCGCGGTATGTTGCTGCTGCTGCTGCCCGGGGGTAAGCGCTGCACCCTCCCCCGCCGCTGGCCGCTGCCTCCCCCCCCACATACGCATCCACGTCAGGACGGCCCACATGCACACGAATACCAGCACCTCTGAGTTGCGGACCGCTCTTCAACACCACCTGCTTACCACTAATATCCCCGTGCCGCTCTGTAGAGCCGCCAGACACCCCTCCACCTTCCGTGCCGCCGCTAACACCACCGACTTCCTCGCCATAAGTCCGCTGAAAAGCTTCCACTCCCGCCTCCGCCTCCGCCTCCACGTCCGCTAGCACACCGGGCAACATCATGGCCTCCAACCCCGGGAGCAGATGACGGGACCCCCCTGCTGCCGCCGCCCCCGCCGTTGCCGCGTTGGTCCTAATACCCGCACCACCCTCCTCCATGGCACGTTCCACCGCCAACGTACCATCCGCCGCCGTACCATCCGCCGCGCAATGGCTATCGCTATTGCCGACGCCGTCGTGGACCTCGTGCAGCCGCCCTTCCGCCGCCCTCGCCTCGTGTCTCGCAACCCCCCCGGCGGGGCTGCGCGCCCACAGTCCACGGAGCCAGCTGCCCCCTGCTGCTGGGTGACTTGGGGGGGGCGCCGGTAACAGCACCCGCCGGCGCCGACCGGACCCACGCCCCGCCGCCGCCGCTGCCATGCGCCACCGCTGCCACACCAGACACGCCGCCGCCGCCCCGAGCAGTACTCCCGCCACCCAGCCCAGAAGCGGTGCCAGCCGCGCTGCAAAGAAGCACACACGCGCCTGGCAGCACGGCCACAGGCGGTCAAGTCCCGAGCCAGGTCCTTTAAAGGGATCACATTTGACACACAGCTCTGGTGCCGCTACGCCGAAGGCACGGCACACTTTAAGGCTGACGGTCCCAACACCACCCGCCGCCTTAAGCGCCTTCTTCCCGGCGGCGTGAATCCCCTTCGCCAACGCAGCGTCAAGGCCCTGCCGTACTGCCGACGGTAGCAGCGACGCCGGGCAGCGGAGCACTGACGTCGCGGCACTTCCCTGGAGTGCAGCCGTCAAAAGCCACGACCAGGCGGAGCCGCCGCCAGCGCCGTCGTACGCGGCGGACGGCCGAAACGCGGCACGGACGGACGCCATCCATTCAGCCGCGGCGGTGTCAAAACTGCCGCCTTCCCCCCCGGCGCCAAGGGCAGCCGGCGTGGCGACCATGCAATTGTGGGTGCTGGCTGCCGTACTGCCCAAGTTCGCTCCGACGGCGCCCAGGAGGGCCGCCAGAGCCGCCACCCCCCAGCAGGCGGGGCCTTGAAGCTGCCACGGCGCCGCCATCACCTTTACCTTGGCGACGGCGTCGGGGCCAGGTGCCCCGTCATCATGTGCCGCTGCAGCGGCGGCGGCGGTAGGACCTGCTATCGACATAGCGGCAGCAGAAGATCTGCACACGGTGCTTGCCGTACATGGCTTAACCGTCGTCGACGGCGATGTACGGCATGGCTGTCGGGTGCAATGTAGGTCTACAGTCCAGCCCCTAGCGACGGCGGCGCGAAGAAGCGGTAGCAGCGGCTGAGCGTCCGACTGCGGGGATTGTACAGTGGTGTCGTACGGCGCAGGGAGTAAGCAAACAGTTTATAATCATTAGCGCCAAACAGCAGACAGGGGGAGTGGGGGAGTGGCGGAGGGGAACAAGGAGCCATTGGCGGCAGTAGCCGGAGGAAGGTAGCCAAGGAACAGGCCAGGTCAGGTCAGTCCCCAGAGGGGTATTCCATATTCCCTCTGCGAAGCTTCGCGACTCGCCTGCTGCGTCACCGCCCAGACCAGGTGCACGTGTGAGCAGCTCCAAGCCGCTGATGCCGCCGCCGCCGCCGCATCGGAAGTCTTCTCCGTTGCCGCGGCTGCCGCGGCCGTGGCGGCGGCGGCGCCGCCAGACACAGCCCACACACCAATTCCGCTCGCACCCGCCGTCAGCTGATGCTGCGGCGGCGGCGGCGGCAAAGGAGGCGAAGTCGGCGGGATCTCCCCTGGTTGGGTGTTTCGAGGTTTATGGCCCTGGGGAATCCAATCCTTGGCAGCGGTGTCATATCCTGGCGGAGGCGCCGCCGCCGCCGGCGTCGTGACGAGCAGCGCCTGCAGTATGGACGCGATGGGGGTGATGCCCGCGCCGCCCGCGAATAACAACAGGCGGTCTGCAGCGACGGCGGCGGCCTGCAGGTCCGGTGTGCCGTACAGTCCTTCGTACACGACATCAAGCCTCCTGGGGTTTGCACCCGTTTCAGTGCGGGGGGAGAAGAGGGGAAAACCCGCGGGGTTCCTCGACTAACTAGGTCGGTTAGGTGGCTGAAAGAAATGCTGACGTGGCCACTGCCACCGCTACCGCCACTGCCACCACCGCTCTCACCTCCTCACGCTGCTGCTACTGTCACTGACTTTCCCCACACCCCCACACCCCACACCCCCACTCCA
>NW_003307550.1:1687279-1688140 GCF_000143455.1 Volvox carteri f. nagariensis | reverse complement strand
CAGCGGGCTTCCTAAGCGCACTGCCTTCCGCAGCCGCGTGTCATGCATTTGTGCCGCACTTAGCGGACCGCCGCANGCGGCTTTTCTATAAGCGCACCGCCTCCCGCGGCCGCTGTCTATATGCTCCTAAATCAACGCCTTCAATTCGGCGTGCCGCCGCGGCGGGCTTCCTAAGCGCACTGCCTTCCGCAGCCGCGTGTCATGCATTTGTGCCGCACTTAGCGGACCGCCGCAGCGGCTTTTCTACACGCGCACCGCCTTCCGCGGCCGCTGTCTATATGCTCCTAAATCAACGCCTTCAATTCGGCGTGCCGCCGCGGCGGGCTTCCTAAGCGCGCTGCCTTCCGCAGCCGCTTGTCATGCATTTGTGCCGCACTTAGCGGACCGCCGCGGCGGCTTTATGATGTAGCTGTAGTCCGTCCACACGTCCGAAGGCTCCGGGTCCATCCACGCGTCTTGACTTCAACTTTCGTTTGCTTGCAGATTTCTTGACGCCATCCTGTATGCCTGTCTTGCTCATTGTTCTTTACGCCTTCGCACGTAGGGTAGCTGTTATGTTGGTAAGTATCCTGCACCGGGCTATCTGGCGACTCGCGAGGATACCAGGGTAAATCAGGCGAACTCAAGACAAAGGGCGCCGACCAAGCCCCTCGCAACCTCTTGCCAACCAAGAGCTACTCCCGGCAAAACGGACTCCCAGCTAAAGCCTCGCCAACTGCGGGAGGCCGAGATAAAACCACCTTTCCTACTGACCTACGGACCTCGCGAACCCAACTAGAATTCCCCCGCCCACCGACAAGCAACAGAACCCACTATTCAGGTGCCTCTACTCAAGGCCGAACCAACCCAACCACCCGCGCG
>NW_003307550.1:1670620-1687229 GCF_000143455.1 Volvox carteri f. nagariensis | reverse complement strand
TGGGGGGGGGGGGGGTGGGGAAGGAACTTCTGAAGAGGGTAATTTAGGGGATCAGGGGCACGGGGACCTGGGGGGGTTGGGTGGGCAGCGGGTGGGGGGCCGTTTGAGAGCCCCGGCGGGCGGGCGGAGGTGGGTGGGCAGCGGGGGGGAAATACTGGTAAGATGGGGTTAACGGACATACACACGCAAACCCAGGTAGTTGGGGTTGGTTTGAGTTGCTAGAGGACGGATCCGGAGAAGGCGGTGGTAGTTAGCGGGTGCGGGCTGGGAGGGATAGGGGGAGGAAGTGGATGTCACCAACGTTCAGCCACCCACCGCTACCACCACTACCGCCACCCGTCAGGACCACTCCCACCCCACCAGCACCACCACCATGGGGCTGAAGGGAGAGGTAGGAGTACAGACGTACTGAGGTGGTAAGATGGTCAACACACATCTCGCGGCGCCCCCCCCAGCACACACGCACCAAACAAGTGAGCCAAGCCAGCACATCCTCCCCACCTTCACCGCATACACCCACGTCCACCTCCCCCCCCCGACCCCCGACCCCCCGATCCACCTTGAGGTACACGTGTTGGCCGCAAACACACCCCGGTGCACCGCCCCCCGTGTGAATCCGCAACACCACAAACTGGCGGTCATCGAGGGCTCCGGTTCCGGAGCCGCCTCCCATTGCCACCGCCACCGACCCAGTGGAGGCGGCGGCGACGGTCGCCACCACTGACCCATGGGACGTCGTTGGATTCCTACCAGTTGACGTCACCGCCGCCAGTGAGTGCGAAATCGCCGCGGAATATCGGGAATGGTGCGGGTATACAGTCGCGGTGGCAACGGCGGTGCGGCGGCGCAACATCCAGCGCTGTACGACATCCGCGGCATACAGTGTGGCGCCCAGCATGCCGTACCAGAAGATGTTTTTGTCGTGGAGGCAGCCGAACAGCAGTACCTGTGTGCGCGCGCGTGTGCATGCACCTGATTAGGACTCAGCTCGTACGAGGCCTCCGAGGAACAGCGTGGGTGGCGTTATGGTTTCGTTTTGCGTGGTTATGGTTGTGGTGCTTGTGGTGGCAGATCGCGCATCTGGCAGTTCAGAAGCCGTCATGCTGCTACTGCTGCTGCTGCTGCTGCCACTCGTTGTATGGCTGCTGCTGGGGGCCCCCAGCGACGCAAGCAATCTAGGGTCCAGCGAACCTGCCAAGACATATACATACATACATACATACATACATACATACATACATACATACATACATACATACATACATACATACGCAGGCGGCTGGCAGAGGTTAAGGCCTGACTTCTGCTCCCAGTCGACCCAGTCGACCCGGGTTCAAATCCGCCTGCCGGCTCCTCGGGTGTTTGAGGAGTGATGAAATGGGAGGTGGCCCCCCATCATATGGACGGTGTAGGACGTGATAATTTCAACTTGCGAGCTGACCAGGAACTAAGTTGATGCGCCGTTGATCCGCTAGATTTGGTTGGATGCTGGTGGTGAGTTGCCGAACCCACCGAATACATTCTGAAGTCGGATGGGGTGACGGATTAGGGTGCCCCTCTAGCAGGGGAGAGCAGGGACTGCCACGGGAAAGGGGGCCGCTGGCGAAGTTAACCACCCTGTAACAACATACATACATACGCTGTCCACGGCTGCCCTTCTACCCACCCACCCCCAAACACACAAGCACACACACACGTGTCCACCTACCGCGGGTGCCAGCACCAAGTGCAGCACCTGGAAGGTGTTGAAGAAGCGGCGGCGCAATGGGGCGAGGGAGGACACACCCAGGGCACATAGCGACAGGAACGCCTGTTGTGGAGGAGGGGGAGGGGGGGGGAGGGGAGGGAGGGCGGTGTGCATGTGTATTTCGACGCGTAATGAGGTGTATTAAGCGCAGACAGGATGCATGTGTGATGCGTAAAGCCTAGGTGTTGTTTGGCGCGCCGGGCGCCCCGGGGGGGATATGTAACTGACATGTGAATCCCGACGTGCTGAAGAGGGTGTGTGTATGTACATATTTGTGTTCGTGTGTGTTTGTGTCTTGGGGCAGGGATCAGACATCGGCAAACGGGGTATTTCTGGTTTCGGAAACGGGCCTATTTCTGTCCGCCGTACAATTTTTGTAACAAGTCCGCGGAATGAAAATGCGTGTTTTGCAATAGTTTGACATTCGTATACAGTGTATGATCCTATTCTGCAAGCCGGCCGGCTTCGGGAACTCTATTTCTGTTTTCGGGAGTCTCGGTACGACCCGAAACTCCCGAAGGCTGCCAGGGATGGGGTAGGGGATGGCCGCAGGAAGAGTTGCATGTCCTCAACCACCTATCTGAACGGCGTCCTCAACCACCTCCCACAACCGCCGCAACCCGCCCCTCCCCGAGCCCATAACCCACCACCCCCCGGGTGGCCGGGGGCGGCTCCACCACCACCACTACTGCACTTCCACCTACCGCCGTCTCGCCAACACAAGTTACACAAGTTACACATTTCGCACGAATGCGGCGGGGGGTCCTCAAGCCCGGGGGCCCCATGGGAAGTCAATCCCACCGTACGAACTGAAATATCGCATGATGTCGGGATAGTAATCAATTTTGTCACGACTCCGGAGTTTCGCGTTCATGTAAACCGCAAGTCCCTTTGGAGTCGTCCGTAAGATATAAAGTCTTACATCTCAACAGTTTAAACAACACGTAAACAGCTACACGGACAAATGTACATAGAGAGAGAGAGGGAGGACAGGTAGACAGGCAACACAAGCACGGTCAGAAAGAGGCCATCCTCCTCACCATTACCTTACCATAAGGCCCATGAAGTTGGATGTGGCCTTGGTTTCGGAGCCGTCCCAGGGGGGCAGTACGATAACTCTCCACAGCCCAGCGACCAACATGGGTATCTGGGTCAGAAGCGCTGTGTGTGTGTGTATGGCGGGGTTGGGTGGCGGGAGAGGTGGGTGGCGGGGGTGAGATGTGAGGCAGCGGAGTGGGATTTGCGAGACGGGGAGGCGGAGGGGAAAAGAAAATCCCCTCAGCGGAGAACAAAGTTCTATCTGTAACCCTGAGAAGCTGACTCGAACTGGACCTGGGAAAAGCGATATAGATGATGGGATGGGAGGGTATGGGTACGCGGACGAGGAGGAGGAGGGTAAGACGCGCCACTGGCAAGTGAAGAGGAGGCGGAGGGGAAAGTATAAGGATGGGGTGCAAATGGAAAGAAAGGATCCACCCCCACGCGATGTCTATCCGAGGACCTGCCGCAGTCCAGCCCCCTATTAACGGGGCCCCCTACTAACACACAACCGGGGGAGGTGACAGGGGCCCTATTGCAGAGAGGGAGCGGAGGAAGAGAGGACCACCCTCACGACTCACGACAGGTCCGGCACAAACAGCTGATGAAACCCAGCCCGCGTGTCAACACCCTTTATTTCCAACCCCGTTAGCCATATCCACATGCACTTAACCCTTACTGCCTCCCTCTACCGACACCCTCCCACACGCCCATGAGATGGGAGCCCTACCCCCCTCTATTGCCGTACAACCACACACGACACCTTTCCCTCCCCCCACATTTGCGCGACCGCCAACCCACCGTGGCTCGCCGCCCATACCCATACAGCAGTGCCGCACAGCGCGTGTGACAGCACCCCCTCCTCATGTCCCAATCCCCCTCCGAGGCAAGCGCCCAGCAGGAAAAGACCGCGGTCCGTTCCGGATAGCAGCGCCACGAACAGGTTGCCCAGCAGCGGCCAAGCTGAGGCCATACCCACGCCGTACAGCAGGCGCAGCAGGCGCAGCACGGGCTCGCTGAGGTGCTTGGCCCGGGAAGGAACGCGGGTTTGATTCAGCCAACTGGGTTTGCGGAAATCGCGGTCGCGGATCCTGCTGGTGCGGAATAACGCGGTCAGGTGGGGTGGGGCAGGTTCGGCGGGGAAAGGAGGCCCAAATGGATGTTGAGAAATTGGCACAGGAGAGTTCGCAGAGGAACAGAGGGGTTGGAAACTGGGTGTGTGCCATCGCGAGTATTCCGTTCTGTGATTGATGCAGCAGTCGAGGGCAACGCAGGAAGGACTTACCCTGCTATGAACCATAACAAATTCAAGCCCAGCCAGAAGAAATATATAAGGCTTTTCGCCCTCAGGGGCAAAAGCGGTCTTCCAGCTGGCGCAAGTACAATGCAGGTGACGCCAGCAAAAGCCAGCAGGATTGCATTCGTTACAGCTGGAGGAGGTATAAAGTTGTGCCAAGGCCAAGGGATAGCGGCAAGTGAAGACTCCTCCGAAAGCCAGATGCTGCAGGTCAGCACAACACCCGCAAATATCACCAAGCTTGCCGGCAGCCATCTCGGTGGGATAGACATACGGAACCAGCACGAACCACAGTTTTGCTTGCTGGAGCTGAGAAAATTCCTTGCAAGGCGGTTGCGTCTGCTGTCGAACATGTGCTTCTCTTCGTATGCGTCCCAAAGAAGCACTTGCTCTGCAAGGGACGATGTTATCTGCTTTTGAATTTGATCCTGAGGCTGTGTTGGGGCTCGTCGTCTGGCGCCCGGCAGCCATGGCGCATCTCGACTCATTTTCACTGCCCAAGGCTTCGCGTGTGCCAGGCGCGTGCCTCCACGGGCTGCAAGTATTTTATTTATGCCAAATCGACGGAGCACTACATGCTTCAAGATTTTCGGCACAATGGAACATCTTCACCTCGAATGCAAGAAACGGTGCTGGGTGTACTGCTGGATGGTTGACCACGGCACTGCCTCGGCAGGCAGAGGATCGTCATCATGCCGATTCAACGCTTGCCATCATGCCTCTGGCTTCTTATGCCGATATGTTCTGAAATTCGTGTAATGGATCTTTGCCGGGAATGAAGTCGACTGAAGCTGTGATCCGCCAACTCCTTGTCCCACCGTTCTCTGTTGTTCGTCCTACCCTTGGCTCGATATTTCATCAGCACCATAGCTAATCATCATAGCTATTAGCTCATTATGCAGAATTCTCTCTTGGATGTGGCTTAATCACGCTACTCCAGCAAGATGGTGCTCTCATGGACGTTCATGTCAGGCTGAGGGAGCTCTGTAATGCTCCTGCCCATTCAAGCAGCTCCTCCACAGTTGTGGTGGGATCGAGAGAACCCGATTGATGGGTTGTGAGCCGTCTTAACGGCTGCGCACCAACGGAAGTACGACAAAGCGCAACGGATCAAGCAAGGCGGATCCCGATACGGATCCTGAGGCGGATGCCAACGCGTATACCAAGGCGGATCCCGAGGTGGATAGGAAAGCGAGAGTGTAGTTAAAAGCTCCCTCATGTCTCAAACCAGCCGTCTAATGCCATGGTCCGCGGCTGCAATATCCATGGTTCCTACACTTTTTAATCCATCCAATTTCACTCGACTTTGGGAAGTGAAGCTTCTGGCTTTGGGGACCGCCTCCAGCACGCACGCACATGCGATGGAGCAGTCTTCCCCGTAGAACCGGCTAAGGAACGGCCCTGTGCACGCCAAAAACCGAAAGCCAAAAGCTTCGCTCTATCGTGTTGATTAGGATTTTTGTAATTGTAGGGACCCAAGAATTTGACAGCCGTGGTCAATGGCCCCGTATCGGGGTTGCATTCCGCCAAGCCATGGGCCTACCGCCGCGCCCAACAATTGCCCCACGAGGCCCTCCCCCTCCATGTCTAGGGGAGGATCACCAATGGGGGCTGTATGTTAAGGGTAGTATTTAAGTCCATGAGGCTAACATACACATCTGACGATTGGACCGCGCCTCGCGCAACCTGGCCCAAGCCTGCAACCATCCACCTTGAGGGTTGTTGTATGATCGCATGTGTGAGTGATGAAATGCAGTTCGTGGGGCTATGAGATAAGACCATGCGCGAGCGAGGACCCGGGCGGTTATGTCCCGTTTCCACAGTGTACCCCAGCGTTTATGTTCAACGTTTACATTCAGCGTTTATATTCATACTTACTGTAGAAAAAAAGTGCACAGTAATATATTTTTTGTGAACTACAAATCTTGCGCAATTCCCACTTTATGACGGCTTGGACGACATGCAGATCCAGGCAGTTTTGCAAATTGCCAAAGTCAGAGACTTGCGTAATTTCGCTAATCGCTTACTGAAATCCTATTCCACTTGCTGAGCGGCTTTGGGAGAGCTGACAGTGCCTTGTTACGAACTGCTGGTGTTTTGTGCACTTCAGCGCATTTCATTTACCACGTCCTGCTTCGTGGTTAAGTGCTTACTTCTAATTTATAAGCGCTTATTAGATCTAAGCTTGAACCTGGATAGACCGCCATGCAGCGAACGCACCTCAGTCGCCCGCAGTGCGGTGGCAGCGCGCTGAGCCGGAACAGGAACCACACCGTTGTGGCTTCATTCCAAACCTGTAGCCGACGTGGTGCTATTAAGGTAAGGCTAAGCCCATGCCGCTTCATCGATTCGGTCTTGGGGGGAACGTCCAGGCTTTAACCTCCCACAGCTGCCTGCAACCGCCTTGGTATTGATGGGCGGCACGAACCTGGGGAGACGCTCGCGAACCTGCGGGCTGCCACCCACCCATCTCGTCACACACCTTTAGCCTACGCGTGCCGCGCGGGTCCCCACACCCTTACATACCATTTTGCCCCATGCTGATGAAGCTGCCAGCCTTTGCCCCTCGTAAATGTGCTCAGCCATTCGTCTTCACCCGCCCGAGGTCATCCGCTCGCGGTTACAAGTCCCTCTGTTCTATTGATCTGAGCCGCGAGGTCTTTGTCTCTCCCTGCCCATCTCCCTGCCCATCTCCCTCCCCATCTCCCTGTCCATCTCCCTCCCCATCTCCCTCCCTCCCTAGCATCGGCGAGCCCTCTATTCCGACGGCCGCCCACCCTCCTCACCCTTCCGCTGCACGTCCTGCCTCAGGTGCGAGCCAGCGGCGGCAACAGCGACGCCGGCGGTGGTGGCGGTGCTGGGCTGCTTCAGCGGCTGGGTCGTGTCATCAAGGAGAAGGCCGCGGGCGACTTTGACCGCTTCTTCAAGGGGACCTCCAAGACACGAGAGCGCCTGGGGGTACGTGGTGGTTTGCGTGGTTGTGGTGGTTGTGATGGCGGTGGTGGTGGTGGTGCGGATTGTGGGCAGGCGGATGGGTGGGGGGAGCCTCAGGCAGCGGGGTGTTGAGCGGTGGGGGGTTGGGGGGAGGCGAATGGGGGTTCAGCAGTTGAAGGGGGGAGTGGGGAAAGGGGGTTTGCGGACGCAGTTGTCGTTACCGTTTGGAAGTTGGGGACCGTCCGGTGTGGTAACGACCTGGGGGCCCTGGGGGGCTGCGGCTTTCGGTGCTGGGGGGTGGCCCTTGGGGCTGTGAATGTAACCAACCAAAGACGAAGATTCCTGGAAGACCCTGGATTTCAATATTTGTGTGTGTCTGTGGGGGAGGTGGAGGAGGGGGGGTTGGGGCCCGGAAGTGAAGGAGGGGGGGTTGGGGCGGGAGGTGAAGGAGGGGGGGTTGGGGCGGGAGGTGAAGGAGGGGGGAAGTCAGGTGCCTCCGAGGGAACCCAACACCACCACGGGGGGGGGGAAATAAGGTCCGGGGGGGAGCACAAACAGACATACCTGGGGGAGGAGGGTGTGTGTACACCCCCTCGGTCCCACCCTTTACCCCCAAACCGCCCGCCCCAAACCCCTCCCCCCTCCCCCCAAACCGGCCCCCCAAACCCCAGCTGGTGGACGAGCTGCTCGCGCTGTGGAGTCTGGAAGACTACGAGGAGAGCCTGGAGGAGCTGGAGGAGGTCCTCATTGTGAGTGTACGGATGTATGTTTGTATGTGTGGATGTGTGGATGTGTGGATGGATGGATACCACCACCACCGATAACAACAGCGGTTGGTCGCTTTCAACTTCGGCAGTTGGGCAGTTGGGCATTCTTTGGGTTAAAGCGGAAATCATTAGGGTCACACCACCATCGCCACCGTTGCGCGGGATCACCGGTTTCGGAACTCACCCACCCCCCAACCCTCCTTACAAACACACACGTTTCGCCCTCCCTAACCCGACGCTCCCAGAGCGCCGACTTTGGTCCTCGTACGGCACTAAAGATTGTGGATCGCATCCGCGATGGAGTCAAATCTGGCACTGTGAAGAGCGCTGACGACACACGTGCCGCTCTCAAGGTATGTACGACTGACGTACGGTAAATGTACGTTATGCTGCGTCTGGATGGGTCCGGCGGTGTCAACGATATCTCCGTGTTAGGGTTTTGCCCCCCGTGGGGGAGGGAACTCGGGGGGGAAAGGGGGGATTGTATTTGCTGCCACAGCACTGTGTGCGGGCAGCTCAGACATGGGCTGCTGCCGTCCGAAACTGAAGGGGGGTAAGGAGGGGGAAGGTTGGAAGGGCTCTCCTTCTCAATCGCTTATCTCTCTGTACGGCACCACGAGATCAAAGAGAAGAGGGAGGTAAGGGGAGAACCCCGGGGGGCGGGGGTGGAATGAAACCCTGGATGCTCTCGTGTGCGGATGAACAGGTCCCCACGTAAGGTCTTGAACGCCCTGAGGTGCTGGCGAGGCCTTACTTGGAGATGTCGTACAATACACACACACTCAAGTACACACCCCTTTCCTGTCCCCACCTGGCCAAGCTCGTCACAGTTCTATACCCCCACTGGCTTCCCCCCCCCGAGGGTCATCTGCACTACATAACTTCCTGGCCCCCTCAATTCGCGTTGTTGGTGATTGATTTGGACGTCTGCTGTCGCTCTGTATGTTTGTCGTTTCCGCCATATGACTTCAAACTTCACAATGCCCCCCTCTTCTCCTTCCCCCCCTCCCTCCCTCAGTCGGCCATTGTGGAGCTGCTCACCAGTCGGGGGGCAGCGGGGGGCCGTACATCAGAACTACGGCTCCAGGGTCGGCCAGCTGCCGTATTGATTGTGGGGGTCAACGGAGCCGGAAAGACGACCACTGTCGGGAAGCTGGCGTACAAGTACGGCAAGGAGGGAGCCAAGGTACGACGTATAGGAAGTGAAAGACACAGGGGCTTATGGTTGTGGGAGGAAGGCCAGCGTGAAGCCAGCGTACTCAGGGTATGGTACGAACGTACGAGTAAACTAGGCTTGTGATGTACGACGGGCACGCAGTAGTTTAGCACCCTACCTTCCCTGCCCATCTTCCCTCCCCCGCCACCCCCACCCCCACCCCGTCCTTTTTCATGTTTCCTCTTCCCCCGTGCCTTCCCCGCTTTGTGTGTTTCTACTCCCCCTCCCTACCCCGTCAACAGGTGATTCTTTTGCTAGTGTCACGCGACTCCTCTCCCCCTCTGCCACATAACAAACTCGCTCCTTTTCACGCCCCGCCCTTTCCCCCCCTCAAACCCTCACCCCCCTCACCCCCCTCACCCCCCTCAAACCCTCTCACCCCCCTCACCCCCCTCACCCCCCTCACCCCCCTCACCTGTCTGCTGTCTCCTCCGCAGGTCTTCCTCATTCCGGGAGACACCTTCAGAGCCGCGGCGGCCGAGCAGCTCGCGGAGTGGGGTCGCCGCGCGGGGGCGACGCTGGGAACCTTCAGGGAGGGGGCGAGACCGCAAGCCGTCATTGCCTCGGTACGGCAGTCGTAGTCGTACATCACCAAACCCTTGTTTGTTTCCTTTGGACTCCTTTGTCCCACCATAGGGCCCCTGCCGTGGTTCAAACTTTTCCGCAGAATTTGGACGAGCTGCGTCAGAGGGCGTGTAAGGACCCCGCTGACGTGTACGACCTCGTACTGGTGGATACGGCAGGTCGGTTGCACACGGCGTACAAGCTCATGGAGGAGCTGCAGCTGTGCAAGTCGGCGGTGGGGACTGCGCTTACTGGGCAGGTCAGTGTACGGATGAGAGCGTGTGCGTGTGTGTGTGTGTGTGTGTGTGTGTGTGTGGTGGGGAGGGGAAAGGAGCTAGGAATCAGCCGCCGTAAGGTCATGGCAAGAGGGGAGCACGCGAGAACAAATTTACGTGGCGAGCTCTGTCCGGTGCCCTCCCCCCCAAAAGCACCATCCCTCCCCTTTTTGCATCTTGTTCTTTGCTACCGTGCCGTGGTCGCGGATGTTCAGTTGTGTTGGGGATTTGCGCAGCCACTTCCGTCCCCCTCCATCATCAGCCCACACCACCCTCCCCATTCACCCAACCCTCACCTACACCGCCCCCACCGTCCCCACCCTCTCTCCCCGCAGCCCGACGAGACGTTGTTGGTGCTCGACGGGACTACGGGCCTCAACATGCTCAACCAGGCAAGAGAGTTCAACGACGCGGTGAAGCTGACCGGGCTAATTCTGACCAAGTTGGATGGCACTGCACGGGGAGGTGTGTGTGGGTGTGTGTATGGGGGGGCCCGGGCGGGGGCGGGGACTGGGGCGGGAGCCCGGGGGCGGGGGGTATGTGAGAGGTGTATGGGTGGCTCCCGACGTGACACGGCGCGCTTCCTCGAGGGAGGGGATGTGGCTGGCGGATGAGGGAAGGGGAGGGGGGATTGCTTTAACGGAGGTAGAGAGTGGGGGAGCGCCGGGTGGGTTTAAGGAGGAGACAGACAGACAGACAGACGGACGGGTTGTTTCAGTGGTGTGACTTCCCCCCTTGTGGGCGATGGAGAGGTAGCAGGATCGAGGCAGGTCAGCTCGAGGCAGTCGAAGCACGACCGCAGCAGCATTCTCATTTGCTCTCATTCCCCCCCCCCGGCGTCAGCTTCACTCGTTCGTGGTTCGTCTTCCCCCCTCCCCTTTCGCGGTGGAGGGGGGAATGTCAGGCAGCAGCTGCAGTCAGCCCCGGGGGTACGGGCACCGGCTGGTGGAGTCTCGCTCGAACCTTTCAGCTCTCTCGCGCGCGCTCTCCCAACCTCCGTCAGCCATGAAAGGGGGAGCTTACACAGTGCTTGAGAGATGGTCGTACCCGGTGTTGGAAGTACTGGTACTGGAAGTGCCCTTCCATGCCTCTGTGCACCTTTCCACCCTTTTTTCACCTGGTTTTCTCATATTTACGTGGGTTTTCCCACCACACGTGCCACCACCGTCCCATACATCTCCCGTGGCTACGGAATGTTCCCCTGGCTGCGGCTGCAAACCCCGTTTCAAGTCGCCTTCTTCTCTGAGAACCAACTAGGACCAAGCTGGAGGAATTTGATCCTCGAAGGTCTGCTTCAGCTACCCACCCTTCCAACAACGGCATTTGCTCATCTCGTTCATCGGGCTCCCGTATCGCGTTTCTACTCTTTTCAGGCTGTGCGGCGTTTCCTTCTTTTCGCGGATTGCGCATATGCCGCTTGCCTCAGTTTAGGTATTTGTCGCTTTGGTCAGTCACATTTCCAACTGAACCCACCATCCCTGCCGGTTCCTACCGTGTTTTATGTGTGTTGTCCGCAGGTGCGGTGGTGAGTGTGGTGGATCAGCTGGGACTGCCTGTCAAGTTTATCGGAGTGGGAGAGACGGCCGAGGACCTGCAGCCGTTTGACGCAGAGGTGGGTCACGCTGTATGCGGGTTGCGATGGGAAAGTTGCGACACCAACAAACAATTAGAGAACGCGTATTTGCAATTTATAGTTATAATATATAGTTATAATGAATAGTTATAATATATGGTTATAATAATATAGTAAATGTTATTTGCAGCGGACTGAGAATGGCAATGCACATGCCTAGGAGGATCAACCAGGCTTCCGTGCTTCCTCGCGATCACAAAGCCAAAAATTGATGAGTGTGTGTTTTCGTATTGTTAAATAATAATGGTTATTAAGTAATTTTGACAGCTTGTAAATGCCAAATTTATCAGAATTTCCGGTGGGAAAAAAGTTGACGAGGATGGGATTTGAACCCACGCCCTTACGGACTAGAACATTTCCTCCGATTTCATCGGATAGTCCTGAATCTAGCGCCTTAGACCGCTCGGCCACCTCGTCATGTCGAATGATTTTTAAAGATGATTACATAGCGATAATGCCGCACTCTTAACCATCGTTGCCTCGGGTTCCATCCCCTTTGTTCCCCATCCCCTAGTATCTAGTTAGTTAGTATGATGTGTGGGACAGGGGGTCATATCTTCACCCTGCGGCCGCTACCTGGCGAAACCCTGCCTTCCCCGGTCTATATCGGGGCACCCCCATCTAGTCACCCTAGTCAATAGTCAACTTCTCAGTGGATCGCTTAGGGTTCCGCTCCCACCACCGCCATCCAACGGAATCTGCCGGATCGACGGTGACTCAACTCCATTCCTGGTTAGCTCACATGATAACTTTATCCCAGGTCACCACCGTCCATCGAATAGGGTCACTTTACCTTCCACCATCGAAAGGATTTTCGAACCTGACAGGTCTCAGTTGGTATATATATGTATATTTATACATATAAACTATAGTATAGTTAATGGATTTCCAGAGCCATTACATTTCCTTTCGCATGCCATTCCCTGCCCCCTCTCAGGCCTTCGCTGAGGCGCTTTTCCCACGTGAAGTGGCCGTGGCGGCCAAGTGACGTGGAGGCTTCACTCACCTAACGTCTGCTCCCCGAGTGCTTGGGGACTCGGTGGCGAGCAGTAGTTTGGGAAGGGCGAAGATGGACTGAGCAATGTGGATGTTCTCCCTGGGCATATAGGATGTGGTGGCGGTGGGGCACCCTGGTTTTCTGAAAAGTAAACCCTGGAGTGTAATTAACACTCATCCACAATATTAAAGGCTTGTAACCGTGAACGGTTCCAAGAGTTAATAGGACATGCGATGAAGGGGTGTCCGAGTGCTTGGGAAGGCATTCAGTTTTGGAGGAGTTTTGCATGTCGGGTTGCGGGTGGGGCTCGGGGTTGTGAGGGATAACCAAAGGTTTCCCTCCGGCTGGTCCCCTATGGTGTCAGAGCCGCTTCGTGGGTGACATTCGCGAGCCCAGCAGGCTGAGCAAGGGGTCATCGGGAGCAGTGAACGAGTGATGGGTTGTCAGTTTTTGAGGATGCATCCAAGACCGGAACGGCCTTATTACTTGCTTGTACACATCCTGTGCTTGGTGTAGTGGTGCGGGTGGTGGCGGTGGTGGTGGGTTACTCAAGGGGAACATCAAGCCCGGGCAAGGATGCGGAGTATGGGATATGGGGAGCTGGAGGGATATGGGTTACGTTTCTCCTAGCCGGTGAAGGGTTGCGACTCCTGGTTGTGTGAAATCTCCCCCAGGCGCCGGGCTGCTTACCGGGCTGTCGTGACAGGTCTTCTCCGGCCGCAAAGCCGTGTGCCCCATCCCTGTGGAACTAAGGTCGGCTCACAAGCGGCTGTAGGAGTGTATGGAAACCGGTCGCCCCGATCTTGCTGAGGAGCGACATCACTGCTAAGCAGGATGCTCTGGGGCAATGGATTTGGTCGGGGGGCGGGTGGGTGAATGAACTTTGCCGGCTCGGTAAGCAACTGTTGGATTAAGTTGCGGCAGGCGCCAGGACGTTGCTGCGATGTTACATATCGATCCGGACGCGACGCTGGCCAGGGGCACCTAACCGTACCCCAACGAAAACGACCGCCGAAGCGCTCTCTGATTTATGTGAGCTGTGGGCCGAACGAGCCACTCGGACAGCTCCTGGACTTACCGACCTCTGCGGACAGCTCCTGGTGGTCGGCTTGCCCCGACTCACTTCACTTCCGCCGCCATGTCAGCGCGAAGGGCGTTTGGACGTGCTTGGGACCTCTATGGTACATCTACCCATGCAATGCAGTTAGGGTTTTAGGGTTTCGCAGCGGTGAACAATTTGCAGACGTGACCTTCTCCTGCTGCCCGCGTCCTTGTCACCACTGACAGCACACTGACAGCACCCTTGGTACACAAGCTTGTGTGAGGACCTCACCGTGCAGACGGCTAAGGGGAAGAGAGCCGCACGGGGAGTCCAGTACCGCCAGGTCGAGGGACAGTTACCATCCTGGACTTCACGAGTTATGGGTTCAACACCGCGCGCGCCTCCCGTTAGTTGTGGGCATATCCTGGACATTTCAGTACCTTCTGTGAAACTGTGAAACACAGTCTTTCGTAAAGTGCTTTGTAGCCCCAATCAAGGCTAATCAAGACCATATGAGCATTTCGGAAGCCTCATAACAATCGACTAATTGCGGTTTACCACGACCCCCAACAGCCGGCAAGCGTGAGAAGTGCAACCTTGGAGAGCTAATGATTCTGGAGACCAAGAAGAAGCGGGTTCCTGCGGTCGGCTTGCAAAGCGGCTATGTCAGTTGGATGTCGTACAGTGTACGGCGCCGCTTGGCCTAAACTTTAGTGCTGTTGGTTGCCCTTTGCCGTTGCTGTCAGCGTCCGGCTGGCCTCCACCGGTGTGGCTGCCGGCGGTGCTGCCGCCACGGGTGCTGGGGATGGCGGTGGCACTTCCGCCAGCACTGCTACCTGCGGCCTGGCCCCCGCCGGATCTGTTGCCCGCGGTGCCGAGGGCATTGATGGTGATGTCGGTGGGCGCCTGCAGGTCCACGTCCATGCATAGTGCCCACACTCGCTCCATGCGGTGATAGACGGGCTGTTGTGCGGGAGGCTGATGCGTGAGAACCAGCAGCCCATCTTGTCCATGCTGAACGTGACCGAGCAGCCGCGTGTCATGAGGTCTGTCGACCTCTCACGAGGTCGACAGACGTCAGGGTGAGGCCCGAGCTGGGGACGTGCAGCACGTTGTGCAGCCGGACATTGTGTCCATCGCGTGTACGCAGGTGCAGCTTCCCTGTTCCCACGACATCGGCCGGCTGGCTGTTGCCCCACTCGATTAGACGTGGCGCGCCGGTGGGGACATGGTTGTGCACCCGTGAGGTGGTATGGTGAGCCTGAGTTGAGGACGAATCGTGAGCTGCTGCCACTGCCGTCGATGACGAGCACTGTGGCACGGCTCTGGCATGAGCTGCTTCCGCTGCTGCCCGAGCCGCTGCCACTGCTGCCGCCTGCAGTGTAGCCACCGTTGCGGCGGCTGTTGCCGCATCGAGCATGGCCGCGTTCGCGTGCTCCGTCGCCCTGCTGCTACCGCCGTTGCCGCTGCCAGTGCCCCTGCCACCACCGTCATGGTGGCGGTGGCGGCTACCTCAACTGATTTTGCTGGCGGCATGCAGCTGCTCGAATGCGTTGCTGCGGTGAAGGCCGACGGACTCGTCCGCCTGCTTAACGGGGGACTCGCAGATGTAGTAATCAGGCTGTCCGCAGTAGCGGCAGGTGTCGCCGGCCCCCACGTCGCCTGTGGCACCGGCGGTGCTGCCGACTCCACTGGTGGCACGGCCAGGGCCGACAGATCCCACCAGGCTGGTCTTGCTTGCTTGGGTCTTAAGATTGTTCTCCTTCTCCCGCAGCATGAGCACGAGCTGTGGGGTCGTTAAGTTGGGCTGATACATCGTGAACTTCTGTTGGAGAGTGATTAACACTCGTACATATACCTCCATCTGGAATGTGTGAAGAGCCAATACGGGCCCTCAGGCCGCTTTTCCTCTCTTAGAACGTATGGTACCGTGCGTGTCATGGATTAAACGGGTGATTAACGTTTGTAAGGAATGACCTTAGTACGAATGTACGGCGATGTTTTGCGTTTCGTTTTTAAGCTTGTAACCATAGATAACCTGCCTCACCTTCATCTCTTAGCAGACTTGAGACAGCTATTTTCTTAATATATTATATCAACATAAAATTACTACCTTAACGTTCCGGATCGGGCCAAGCCGCCCTCCCCCCCCTCCCGGAGTGCCTATGCCCCGGAGTGGAAGTTGGCTAACGAACTACGGCGAGGCCAGGAACACCAATTGAGTTAATTATTGCTTTTCTTTATAGCTTAAATTTTGCACAAACCGGTCATACTTTGGTAGATGGAAACTGCGACTGCCGGACAGAGGTCACACATTTACATAATGCCAAATGAACGGACTACAGAAACTGCATATGTAAGGGATTTGTGTTCGTTACCGAGTACGTATGGTTTGGCTTTGATCGGTACGACTCTGTGTCGTGCAAGGCTTTGCCAGACTATTTAAGGCATTCCTACACCATTATTTGTAAGCTTAGTATTCTTCTCTTCCTTGTCTCTCAGTCAGCGTTTGATGTCGGGCTCTGCAGATCGGGCAAGTTAGGAACTAATGCTTCCTCCAGTCGCCAACTGGAGCCAGTTCCTTTCATATGGTATCGAGTTATGGTTCAATCCTGCCTCGGTCCGTATTGGAGCTGTTTTCCCATCGTCACTGCTTTTGCACTTCGCGCCACCGCACGATCGATTGTTTGCCGGCCCGTGTTGCCGGTCGTTCACCCGCATCTCGTAACTACCGGGTTCATCGCTCTTCGGTACTGACATTCAGCTTTGTACGCTACTGTTGTGTGCAAGTCGGCTCAAGTCGCTCCACTCCGAGTGTAACAGTTGGTGTCACAACTTGAAATCGGAGCTCTTTCCTTTTCAGTTGGATCAGAACGCCTTACCGTCGTTCGACAGCCGGCCA
Source organism: Volvox carteri f. nagariensis (assembly GCF_000143455.1). Lineage (NCBI taxonomy): Eukaryota > Viridiplantae > Chlorophyta > Chlorophyceae > Chlamydomonadales > Volvocaceae > Volvox > Volvox carteri. Next base: position 1,670,817 of record NW_003307550.1, on the reverse strand, counting down.
AGTTTGGACACCTTGCGCTGGACTGCAGTTTCACGTTCGTTTCGGGCTCAAGAATGGGCCATATCCGTTTGCTTCTATCGTTTGCGGAAGCTGACAACCCGCCGTCTACCTCGTTCGTTCAACGTTAATCGCCGTGCCCTGGTCGCCAGTATGCCTGCCCGTCGTGTAGGTTGTATGCGTGCTCGTGTTGCAGCAGC
>NW_003307550.1:1533640-1670570 GCF_000143455.1 Volvox carteri f. nagariensis | reverse complement strand
GCTGGAACACCTTGCCTTATGTGGTTAGCTGTCTGAGTCCCATATGTAGTCATGCCATGGCATTGTATGGGGGTGCAGTTGCCTGAGCATGCCCACTGTTGTGATGAAAGCAGTGAGTTGCAGTATGCAAGGGAACCTTGTGCTTGCGACTGTAATGGCAACGAGGACGTTGCAGCTTTGAAAGACCGGGGAAATGTAAGGGATTTGTGTTCGTTACCGAGTACGTATGGTTTGGCTTTGATCGGTACGACTCTGTGTCGTGCAAGGCTTTGCCAGACTATTTAAGGCATTCCTACACCATTATTTGTAAGCTTAGTATTCTTCTCTTCCTTGTCTCTCAGTCAGCGTTTGATGTCGGGCTCTGCAGATCGGGCAAGTTAGGAACTAATGCTTCCTCCAGTCGCCAACTGGAGCCAGTTCCTTTCAGCATAGCTAAAGAAAAGTTATTGCTTTAACTAGTTTAGCAAAGAGCTTCACGCGCGGGCACCTCCGACTTCGACCTGGCCGATGATGATGACAGGACTTCTCGCTTTGTACCCATCCAAAAGCACTGAAACGCATAGGATTGTTGTGGAAGCTAGCACATGCAAGACATTGCGTGGTCGACGTTAAGGGGGCGCATGATGCCCCGGCAGCGCTTTCTGGGCCTCCAGGAGCCCCAAAACGGATTGTCTAGGATCGATCCATTGCAGATAGATCGTAGGCGCTGGTCTGACGGTCATAGAGCACATAGCAGCTGGATGGCTTTCAGACTGCCGGCCATGGGAACCCGGGAGGCGTGCTGTTGGTGCGCGGCAAACCAGGGCTGTCGGGTGACCGGCGGAGATGGATGGGTGCACCACCAATTGATATACACACAGGGACGTATTCTAATCGGGGCGCTCGGCGGTACTCCGCCTGGAGCAAGCAGGTTCAACTCCTGCCGTCCTGTTCCTTTCATCATCCTCCCACAAAGAGTCCCGGGGACCAGTCGGGTGGTTATGACGATGCGGTGGCGGCTGCGGTAGTGGCGGTGGCCGCTGGCTATCACGGTGCGCCCGTCACCGCTGCGGCAGCGGCAGCAGCGACGACCAGCCTGGCGGCGCAGTGCAGCAGTGCGGGCCCCGGGTTGGGCTTGTACGGGAGGGGATACGGTGGGGACCAGTCGGGTAGCTACTACGGTGGCCATGGGGGTTTCACGACCAGTGACATGCATGGCCTGGGACAGCTACATGATCGACAGGCAGTGGAATACGGAGATGAATACAAGGCGGATGGTGGGGCCAGCAGCGTATTCACGGCCGCTGGTGTATACGGCATAGGCTAGTATCACGGTGACCCGTTCATGACCGGTGGAGGCATGGACTGCAGCTACCAGCTACATGGCGGGGTGACGAGTGGGGCGCTCTTGTTTTGTGGGCGAAACCCTGGAAGGGGTGCACCACGCACAGCAGGTCCCGGGTTACGGCAGTGGATCTCAGGATCGAGGTGTAGTGGTGACGGGATCAGCAATGTTGCCAGTGTCGGCAATGTCTCCGAGTGAAGGTGTGGGCACGGACGGGGGCGTAGGTGATACGTCCACAGCGGATTGGACAGGCGGGCTTTACTAAAATCTTAATTGGATCCGGTGGGAGGGTGGTGAGCATGCCGATTGAAGCGGAGGCATGAGGACGACGGGCACTGCTGCCTGACACGGACACAACACCGGTGCCAGCGGAACAATGTATGTGGGATGTGGCGGTTGGAAACAAGGAGTAGGCTCATGGCGGCTGCAATGAAACAAAGGACATGCGGACCCAGGCTGGGGACCTCCTGGCGGAGAAAGGCCCAAGACACGCTGTAACGGATTTTTTGGGTTTGTGCAACTTTGGGTCCCTACATGGGGCTGGTTGTCGGTGGGGCGACATCACCCCATTCCGCGGGTGGCAGGAGTAGAACTGCAGTGCACAGGCCCGTCGTCCGAGGGCTGAAGAGAAAACAGGCGGGGCCTTCAGGCATGGTTCAGTAGAGGGGGATTTCCCCGGCTGCCGCCGCGCACATCACGAGCCAGGATAGGTGTGCCAAGACCTCAAGCGGGGCTTACAGGGGGGGGGACCATTGGGGGTCGGCCTATGGGTCCACGGTAATCATAATTCACTCATGGCTCTCAATGGCAAACGTGTAGGCCCGTGAGCCCGAAAGCCATCCAGCTGCTATGTGCTCTATGACCGTCAGACCAGCGCCTACGATCTATCTGCAATGGATCGATCCTAGACAATCCGTTTTGGGGCTCCTGGAGGCCCAGAAAGCGCTGCCGGGGCATCATGCGCCCCCTTAACGTCGACCACGCAATGTCTTGCATGTGCTAGCTTCCACAACAATCCTATGCGTTTCAGTGCTTTTGGATGGGTACAAAGCGAGAAGTCCTGTCATCATCATCGGCCAGGTCGAAGTCGGAGGTGCCCGCGCGTGAAGCTCTTTGCTAAACTAGTTAAAGCAATAACTTTTCTTTGGCTATGCAGTTTCTGTAGTCCGTTCATTTGGCATTATGTAAATGTGTGACCTCTGTCCGGCAGTCGCAGTTTCCATCTACCAAAGTATGACCGGTTTGTGCAAAATTTAAGCTATAAAGAAAAGCAATAATTAACTCAATTGGTGTTCCTGGCCTCGCCGTAGTTCGTTAGCCAACTTCCACTCCGGGGCATAGGCACTCCGGGAGGGGGGGGAGGGCCAAGCCGTCGTCTGCCGTTGTGAGTGGATCGGCGCTAACCTGGACTACTTTAATGACACCGAAACCATTTCAAATTTCATTGTATTATAATTCCTTAGATTTACCTGGCTTTCTTGGCAGTAGCTTGGATGCAATAGAAAGCAGAAACGTACTTCGCATTGCATGTTTGTCCATGCCTTATTATTCACGCACGTTTAGCAATGTAAATTTCGACGACCTGTATGGCCGAATTTGATGTAATCGCAGCAAGATAGTTGAGAGGCAAGGACTCTTGCTGCCCGCCCGCCATAACGGCTATAGACCCACATCGCCCCGCGGCCTGCCAGGATACGATTCAACCAAGTAAAAGGAGGAGCTCAAACCGGGCAAGCCTTTGGAAATTAATACATCCGCCGCAAAAATCTTTTATATCTGCCAGCAGCGCCATTGAGGGAGGAAATTAAACGCGCGAACATCATTCAGCAGTACATAGCAGTGCCTAGACTCTATTTGCGGCGACGGCGGTGTACAGAATGTAAGTGCCGAAGCAGCGAAACCCCAGTTCGAACCCAGATATAGACGCACATAGCATAGCAGCAAGAGGTACCAAGATACTGCAGTGTGCCATGGCTGGCCGTCGCCCGATGGTACACGGCCGTCTGCTTCCCATTGGATTCCCTATCAGCCGTTCCAGCCATCCGCGTGGTTGCAGGGACCGAATGCGCAGCTGGAGTCACTGGCTGGCCGCCGGCCCGGTCTGTAGTCCCCTTCGGTCGGCACATTGCCCAGGCATCCCAGGCACCGAGGTCCACAATCGCACCTACCTGTCCACGTGTATGTGTGTGCGTGTTTGAAGATTAAAGTATCTTAAGGGGCCTGGCACTGGCCAGGGACTGCTGCCCAGCCCCAACGGAAAGACCGCCTAAGCTCTCTCCCGCGGACGGGAGAGGGGCGCAGCAAGGGGCCTCTGCCCCCTCCTAAGCAGCCGAGAGCCGCAGGTCCACTAGTTCCGCTCTCCTCCCCGGGGTGGGAGGCGTCGCGCGCACGCATGATCTCACGAGTCAAGGCTCCATCACGCGAGTTTGCGCACTGAGCCTGATTACTAGAACACCAAACAAGACTCCTCTCCGTCCCCGACCTGATTCGGCCCTTGGGATGAGGGTTCATTAAGACAGAGGAAACCCGGAAACCCTGTATATACCCTATCCCTCCCTATCACACACTACGGAGCACTCTGGCAGCAATGAACGTTTTTGGCTGGAGGAATGAAAATGTACGGATCGGCCTCAATTTGTTCCTTTTTTCCAAAGGCCAAAATGGCCTCTTTATTACTTAAAAGAAATATATTACTTAAAAAAAACACTGGCGGGAGGTAAATGGAGGTGATGGTGGCGAAAGTTCCCCGGCCCACAGGCAATGGTTTCGGTGCAAGCTGTGGGGGCGGCAGGATCGACGTCGGCTACGGTTGCGATGGATTCGGTGTGCCCGAAGCCACAGGAGGTGATCGCGGCGGAGGTGGCGCTGTCCTAGGGCTGATGGCGCGTCGGGGCGCAGGCGGTGGCGGTTTAGATGGAAGCGGTGGGGGGGGCGGGTTCGGTGTTGGCGGCAGCGGTGATGGCTTCGGTGACGACTGCCTTGGCCGCGGTGACAGCATCGGCGGAGCCCGCATGCTGGGGTCCCTCATGCTGGCGTAGCTGACGTCGCAATCTGGGTCCTCATCGTCCAGCAAGAAATCGCAGTCGTCATCCAGACCGTTGCGGCAGTTAACCTCGGTTTCGAAAACACGGCGACAGATTCGCACCGCAGCACCCGTAAGATTGCTCCAGGAATCAAACCGCACCACAAGGCGGCTGGCGGGGTCACGCCAAGTTTCCCCGACTCCTATCTCGGCTGCCAAGACCGTTGGCGCGCTAGGCGTCTTGTCCGTGCCATCGTATGTGTGGATGAGGAGCAAGCGCCTGCTGTCTTCCCAGAAGTTCCAGGGCAAGTCGTAGGGGTAGACGTTGAGACGCGCTGAGATGAAGATCTTCATGTTGGGGTGCATGCCACTTCCCGTAATCATGACGGAGCTGTCTGTTGTATTCAGCTGGGGCGGGATGCGGGTGGCAACAGCTCTGCCAACAGACAGCTCCGAATTGCCGAGCCGTAGGAAGGGCCTGCCCCAGCCAACCTGGGCGAACAGAGCGGAGGGGTAGAGGAGGGCGTATGTGTCTTCATTCGGTTTCTGAGAACAGGGATTGACGTACGGAAGTACGGAACGGCCATGACCGGGCGAGCCCAGCCGTGAAGTCTAGCTGTTGGCGATGGCTGGCAGTAGCAGGTACTCGTAATGGCTAATATGATGAAGTCCATGTAATGCCAGACCCTTCCATCAACTACGTTACGGCCTCCAGCCGTACGCGGTGTAAATTTCACCCAGCCCAGCCCAGCCCAGCCCAGCCCAGCCCAGCCCAGCCCAGCCCAGCCCAGCCCAGCCCAGCCCAGCCCAGCCCAGCCCAGCCCAGCCCAGCCCAGCCCAGCCCAGCCCAGCCCAGCCCAGCCCAGCCCAGCTCACCCACCTGCCAGTTATGGGGCGCATTCAGGCAGCGAATGGCCTGGCCGCCAACGGCCCCCATGGTGCACGTGTGGTCACATTGGTCCCTTAGCTCGCAGCCACCCGGGACATTGGCGTGCGCCATGCCGTAGTTGTGACCGATCTCATGCAGCAGCAGCTCCAGATCAGTAGCATAGTCCCCATTCCACCAGACCAATGCGCTGCCCCACTTGTTGATGGCAGTTGACGCGTTAAGATACCGGCCGAGTGTGGCAAGACCTGCGAAGCCGCCACAACCTGTACGAGAGTAGTACACGTGCGGTATGGCTCTCGGTTCTTGTGTTCGGGGTCTTAATTAAGCGTCTGCTTAGTACAAGTTAAATAGGTTGCGCTCAGACTTCATAGTTTTCAGTAGGATGGATTGGGTGAGTAATAATTCCTGAAGTATGGCTACATCTGCACAGCCGTCGTCTGTCAACGGATTCTGCTGTTCAGGTACGGCAGCGCACATTCTGCTCCTACAGAACCTCCTCCATCCCACTTTGTGCCTTCATTCATTCACTCAGGCAAGTGTGGAGACTTGCGAAAGAGATGCTAGCTGTCTTGAGACCGGTAAGGCTATGGTTTTGGCGACTGCTACTGCTACTACTGCTACTGCTACTACTGAAAACTGCTACTACTGCTACTGCTACTACTGCTACTGCTACTACTGCTACTACTGCTAGTGCTACTATTGCTACTGCTACTATTGCTACTATTGCTACTGCTGCTACTGCTACTACTGCTACTGCTACTACTGCTACTCCTACTACTGCTACTGCTACTACTGCTACTGCTACTACTGCTACTACTGCTACTGTTAGTAAGGATATGGTTTCCCAGTACAGCCGCCGGGTTTCAGCAGCAGGTTTTGCGTTAGTCGCAGGGCAGCAAATGCTCTGGTCCTACCAGCCCCGCTCACTTTGTGCGGAAATGTGGGCAGCCGGGGTGGTTTATCCCCTCCCTCTTCCAGTTGCTCCCCCCTTACCCGGCACCTTCATCGAAAAGCTCTTGGGCAGGAGCATAATTCTGTGATGGTAGTCCTCCGCATTGACATTGTGGTTTTCAGCCGCCCAGGCATCAAGTCAGTGATGCCATTTGTACACGTTGTCTAACTCGTTGCAAGCTCGGGTGGTGAAGTTGCCGCCGCTGGCGAAAGGAACCGGTGGCTTCAGGGTGCCCTGGCAAGGCACTTGCACCGGCCCTAGCACCTTGATGTTTTCTGGCAGCAGGCTAATTTGGCCGTAGCTGCAGGTTCTGAAGTAAGCTGTCAGAGAGCGATTTCGGGGTCCGGTGCCCACAAACAGGTTGGTTACATTCTGCATCGCAGTGATAATGGGATCCGGATCCAGGCAACATTTAATAAAATGGAGGACGACAGGGCGAATGGCTGACTTAAGAAGCCGTCCGTCACATACTTTGGGCCATACACGCTTAATGACCCTTGTATACGAAGGCCGTCAGGACTAGAGAGGTTTGGGATAGCTCCTGCACTGCGTGTTGGGCGCATTGAGAGCGCCCTATCTATCTGGGCTGGGCTGCTACAGCCCCAGCAGGTAACCATTGAGAGCGCCCTATCTATCTGGGCTGGGCTGCTACAGCCCCAGCAGGTAACCATTGAGAGCGCCCTATCTATCTGGGCTGGGCTGCTACAGCCCCAGCAGGTAACCATTGAGAGCGCCCTATCTATCTGGGCTGGGCTGCTACAGCCCCAGCAGGTAACCATTGAGAGCGCCCTATCTATCTGGGCTGGGCTGCTACAGCCCCAGCAGGTAACCATTGAGAGCGCCCTATCTATCTGGGCTGGGCTGCTACAGCCCCAGCAGGTAACCATTGAGAGCGCCCTATCTATCTGGGCTGGGCTGCTACAGCCCCAGCAGGTAACCATTGAGAGCGCCCTATCTATCTGGGCTGGGCTGCTACAGCCCCAGCAGGTAACCATTGAGAGCGCCCTATCTATCTGGGCTGGGCTGCTACAGCCCCAGCAGGTAACCATTGAGAGCGCCCTATCTATCTGGGCTGGGCTGCTACAGCCCCAGCAGGTAACCATTGAGAGCGCCCTATCTATCTGGGCTGGGCTGCTACAGCCCCAGCAGGTAACCATTGAGAGCGCCCTATCTATCTGGGCTGGGCTGCTACAGCCCCAGCAGGTAACCATTGAGAGCGCCCTATCTATCTGGGCTGGGCTGCTACAGCCCCAGCAGGTAACCATTGAGAGCGCCCTATCTATCTGGGCTGGGCTGCTACAGCCCCAGCAGGTAACCATTGAGAGCGCCCTATCTATCTGGGCTGGGCTGCTACAGCCCCAGCAGGTAACCATTGAGAGCGCCCTATCTATCTGGGCTGGGCTGCTACAGCCCCAGCAGGTAACCATTGAGAGCGCCCTATCTATCTGGGCTGGGCTGCTACAGCCCCAGCAGGTAACCATTGAGAGCGCCCTATCTATCTGGGCTGGGCTGCTACAGCCCCAGCAGGTAACCATTGAGAGCGCCCTATCTATCTGGGCTGGGCTGCTACAGCCCCAGCAGGTAACCATTGAGAGCGCCCTATCTATCTGGGCTGGGCTGCTACAGCCCCAGCAGGTAACCATTGAGAGCGCCCTATCTATCTGGGCTGGGCTGCTACAGCCCCAGCAGGTAACCATTGAGAGCGCCCTATCTATCTGGGCTGGGCCGCTACAGCCCCAGCAGGTAACCAGCCCTGCCGTATCTATCAGGCTAGCTGCTCACCTCAGGCATAGTGGAGGGACCCCCCGCGTAGCCGCAGCAGGTGGTGACGTACACCAAAATGCGGGGTGCCCGGGGAGTGGTGATGGACTCGCCCAGCAGCACGCGCCTGTGCCGACTTTCCAGTTCCGTTGAGGGTTCGAGTGTCGAGGAATTGATAGGAGCTGTGCAAGAGTACATGACGCCGTCCGTGATGTTGTCGTACGCAACTACCAACGGAACTCCAGTCGGGATGTCATCCGTCGACATTTTGGCGCAGAAAGCTAGCCGGTAGAACACGAAAACGCCGCTGGCCTGCCGCTCTTGAAGGTAGTACACTGGTTGCGGATGATGACCTGCTGCCGTCGCATTTCCTGGCAAGTCCAGCAAAGTGATGGTGCCTACAAGCATCGATATGGGATGCGCAGCATGTATGTATGAACCGAAACGAGTGGTTGGAGGTGTACCAGGCATGACCAGCGATGAGGAGTCGCAGTGAAAAGGAAGGAAGAAGTAAACACCCATGATACGTCGGTGAAGCGGTATGGTGGAAGGAATCGGATAGACGTTTGGGAGGAACGGACGACGGCGAGGTTCTGCGATACCGCTCAGTATGTCGTACTTACGTCCCATTGCCCCGGGAGATCTCGGGATCGATATCCGTTAGGGCCAAAAATCCTTCCGATGGTGGAAGGTATTGCGCCCCTAGTTGATGGACGGTGGTGACCTGGGATAAAGTTAACCTGCGAGCCGACCAGGAATGGAGTTGGGCCGCTGTCAACCCGGCAGATTCCGTTGGATGCTGGTGGTGGGTGCGGAACCTGAGCGATCCACTGAGAAGTTGACTAGGGTGACTGGATGAGGGTGCCCCGAAATACCGGGGAAGGCAGGGTTTCGCAGGGTAGCTGCCACGGGCGAAGATACACCCCCCTGTTTCACACATCATACGTCGTACGGACGTCTGTCTAATAGCGGCAGAAAACAAGCGGAAATGCTATGAATGGTTATGGATGGTTATTATGTGGTACAGCAATATGCTATAAGCGACCACTTCTCATATGGCACTGCGCACTGGGGATCAGGCGGGAAACGGCAGCGATAGTAGTTAGGGTCGGCTAGCCAGCTACGGGAGCCGTTCCCCTGCCGTGGAAGGGATAGGAGCAAGCCGGGTGTGCAAAAAAAGTCTGTAACATATTTAATCGTCTACAGGTTGCGCCCTGGTATAATAGATAGGACCTTCCATTCTATTATACCACGCTGCGATCTATATATAGGCAATTAAAACATTTACAGACTAGTAGTCGAAGAGCGATGCAGGACGATGTTTGGTTCCGGTAAACACTTGGGTGAAGGCATCTGGGTGATGAAATGCAAGCAAGTAACAAGAAATCCAATGTATCATATAAAGAGGCATGCAAATCGTCAGGCTGGTGAAGCGGTAAGTAGGATCAAGCTCGATCAAGTCATGTGCATCTGTATGCGCATACAACTCCATACGCATGCGTATGGAGTTATGGACAGCAGCAGCAAGGCCCGCCGTCTTTGTTCGATTGATGCTTGACCTGCTACCAGCCGAACAAATTCACATCCCTTCGAATCGACCAGCCTATACATTGCCTTCCCCTGCTATACTGCCCCTGCTTCTGCCTTCCGTCGCTGCACAATCCGGACTCAAAGGCTGTGACCCCGGTGCTGGCTACATGCAGTCGCTGTAACGCTATCACGCGGTTAAGGTGCTGTCACCTACGCATGCATGTGTACAGCAGTAAAGGTCACATACCTGTCGCCTGTCCCGGCACGTTCCTTTGCACCATTTGGCAGTTCGAACCGAGCAACATGAGCAGCATCGGCATCAGGATCAGCAGCCAGTGTGTCAATTGTGGGCGAAGAGCTGCTGCCGCTGTGATTGTGCGTTTGCCGACGTCGGCGGCCGTTGTTTGCAAAACCATCTTTATACAGTAGTCCCAACGCAAAACTGATCGGTGCAATAAGGAACGGATGTTAGCAGAAAAAAGGCATTTAAATAGTCAAGGAATCAGATTTGAAATTCCTCAAGAGTTTCTTGCGACTTTCCGGTTACATCCCGAGCGAGCGACACTATTTCCGATGCTTTATTACTTTACGGCGTCCCCGGCGGCGATAGCGCCCACCCTTTGATTGTGATCGGGGCCTCATTCGTGCCCGCCTGGGGTGTGCCAGTTTGCGCGCTGATGTAAGTTTTGATAATAACGCAGAAGGCAGAAAAATACCTGCACGATGCATGTTTGTTATTAGCGAGGTGATGAGTACGTAGTGCACAGGCACAGCAGGGTGTAGGGCATACGCGCATGCCCGCCGTGAAGTCGAGAAGCAAGCAGGATGTACGGGCGGAACGTTCAAGGAAGGAAGGACGGTTACACGCCGCCGCGGGGGTTTGAGCCGCGGCTCAATGATTAAGGCATGTCCGTCGAATGAAAACAGCAACAATCTTCGTTCCGGTGGCTTGTTAGCTATTGCGGCTTCAATTTCATCCCGTTTATGCCATCTATACAATTTTAGATCGCCTTCAGATCGTGCCCTGGTATAAGAGATAGAGACCGTCCATTCTACTATACCAGGAGGTTGCGATGTATAGAAGATATAAAATAATATTTTGACAGATACTAAATCCAAACACCATACGTATACACATATGTAGCCCTGGCTGGTCAGCACTATGTTTCCGGTAGGCCGGCACCATGAGCGCCGCTGCGCTGCAAGATAACGCAAATACATACACGTGTAGTCGATGCAAGGCATGTTCGAGCCTTGTGTGAATTAATGGCAATCGATGTACAATTGATCATTTCCAGCTGTGGTTGGCTTCCACCGGTATTCCACCGGCATTCCGTTTGGATGATGAATCATGCTTGGCATGGTAAGTTATTGCACACACTCAAGCTTCTGCTTGCCCCTGACTCTTGCTTGCTTGCTGACCTCCATTCCCGTGTGCGCCAAACTGCCCGCTTGGCCCTGCCTGCCGGACCTAGCAGGACCTCATTATAGGATTATTATTGCCGCACGAATACATGGGCGGCGCTTGCAGACCTTCCAACCTTCCAATCCCTGATTGCTTTTGCCCTGGAAGTCAAGGCGGCAAGCCAGGCAGGTCATACATACAGCAGGAGCAGCTGCAGGCAGCTGCAGTTAAAGCAGCAGATCGGCCGCAGATCGACTATGCTGACGACGATATGGAAATAATAGTGCTGGTGGCAAATAATTATAATAATAATGGCGAGCGACTCCTAACATATACTATATATTCTCCAGTCATGATCAGCCATCAAGGTTAGGTCATACTAGGGTAGGCACTACTGGTAAGGCACAACCATTGCCCCCGGGAGATCCCGGCATCCGAATCTGTCAGGGTTGATATTCCTTCTGGTGATGGAAGGTAAATTTTCCCTAGTTGATAGACGGTGGTGACCTGGGATAAAGTGAATCTGCCAGCCGACCAGGAATGGAGTCGGGCCGTCGTAGATCCGGCAGATTCCGTTGGATTCTGGTGGTGGGTGCGGAACCTGAGCGATCCACTGAGAAGTTGACTAGGGTGACTGGATGAAGGTGCCCCGAAATATCGGGGAAGGCAGGGTTTCGCAAGTAGCTGACACGGCTGAAGATATCCCCCCCTATTCCACACATCAAGGTGACTCGTTTATAAAGACCCGCGCCATGCATCCGTCAGTGTGCTGAATAGTTTTGGATGTGATGGCGAGCTACTAGACGTGGCTAGACAGGTGCGCTAGACAGGTGCGGTAGTAAGTTAACAGAAAGCATGATACTGAACGCCTGCAGGCATCCGAATGTATGGATGCATAAAGGATACGCGTAGCATTGCACATTACGCATGCATTATATATTACCCCTACGTGTGTTAACACGGGTTAACGCGCGCGGCGTTGAGGGGTTTTATTCCCCAGTCCATCGAACGTGTGCCCATATACATCCGGATACGCCTGGTGGTGTCGCCCTAGGGGAAAAACCTAACGAGCAAGGGGACCCGGGATTGATTGACACAACCTGGGTGAGTACCGCCCTCAATCAGCGCCTTACTTCTGTAGGGAACCCAACCACCAGCCTGCACCAGCCAGACCAGGCGCTGCACCTCATGTCTTGTCCTACCACGCTTTCAAAGGAGGACCTATTTCTATGCTAGATCGACTCAGGGGCCAAGAACCTCAACATAGAACCCCAATCTCTCCTTCCCAGTATCATAGTAGCAGGCACGCCACATTCTCACTGCGGCGCACGGCCAGTTTAGTGCATCTTGCCCGAGTCGGCCAGTGGCGCTCCAGGTTTCCAAGCCTAATTCACACTAATGCAATAAGATTAGGGCTGGGGCGCCCGCCGTGGGCCGTCAGGGTCTTGTTACGGCGTCCAGCTCCAGGCGGCGGGTGAACGCCAGTAAAATTTTGGATCGCCTATTGGCCACAAACCTCGTGTAATTGATAGGATGTGGCCTACGGTGATCAAAAAAGTCTACTGACGAAGTTTAAACCGGTATAACCCCCTGCTTCACACCGTCATATGCAGTCGATCACATGCCACACGCTGGGGAATTCGATACAGCATGTTACGATAGGACCAGCAAACTGTCAGCTGCATTCCTCCGCATGCACACGCACTCGTACAATTTACAACATGTGCTCTGCAGCTCTCTTGTGTGCGGCACACCTGCCTATTACCACAAGCTACACCCCCAAAGAATAAGAAGCCGATTATGGCCCTTGCCTCCGTCAATCTGGGGTGCTTGGTAGTCGGTAGTTGCTCAGGTTGATAGGTCAAATCGAGCGATTTAAGCGCTGACTTGGTAAGCTTGCCCTGGGTTTTAAAGTTTTCAGGGCCCGGTCCTTCAGATTATATTGCTACCGCTCATTATCGCGCTCGCCTGTGTGATCGGCCAAGAATCGTGTTACTTCTGAGCAAGCTGCAGGGCGTTGTACAGCTGGTTGGGATGTAGCGAGCTCGCTGCTGCTGGGCGCTATCTTCGCTAGTTACGGGAGCGAAACAAGTACGTTGTTGACTGATACGTTTGCCTCGGTGAAAAGAAAACCGACATCTGTTTTGGGAGGGGAAAACCGGCATTGTGGGAGATAAAAATCCTGTGGTCAGGTTTTTCCCCCAGGGGGTTTTTGCCCCAGGGAAAAACCGACATCTGTCTTGGGAGAGTTCATCATGCAGGCGTGCCGTACGCCGCGGCTGCTGCATGTCATCGCATGCTGCAACATAGCTCACGAACTAACTATGATAAGGAAACGATAGGCCGTACCAATTAGCACACCCAATGACGTAACTCGTTAGCATCCGCCCGGTTACGTTCGTTTATTTGTTCAACTCTTGAAAATCCATCCGGGAAAGGAACGCAAATCGGATACAGCGGCTTATTATTTTTTAGTATAATTTATTATCGCGAAGGCTGTTCGAGGTGGATTCGAATTGGAGTAACTGAAATTGTTTCCATGTCTTGAACCATCCACAATTACCACAAACTATACCGGATTTCGAGATGGCGGATTTCAGGTTTTCGTAAAATATGGCGGCGGACACGCACGGCGAGCGGACGATCTTCTTGGTTCTGGAGCCGGTTGGCTCCTGTTTGGACGCAGATGCAACTGCGTTTATACTTTTTGGACCTACCACAGCGCAACGGGCCGTGGGACAATATAATTTCATCGGCGGCTTGCAGGCCATGTGTATGTGTGTGGTTGTTACAGTGGGCTCCAGACTCACAAAGAATAGAGGCAGCGGGCCAGCGGGCCGTGCACTGCACTGTGTTCATGGCCATGTGTTCATTGTCGAAGTCTCCAAATAAACAGCATGACCGGAATTGAGAACTTGATCAACCGTTGAAGTACGTACATAGGGTGGAGTTCAAAACTAGTTACCCTGAACGAAGTCTTAGCCAAGTACGCGCAGCTAAGCCTCGGTGTCCTTTAAAGCAATAGTTTGTAGTTGCATCCTCCCCGGGTTGCTTGCTTCCCGAGCACGCCCACATGTGGGACTGCTGAGGGGCCCTGGCGACTGCTTGTCACGATTGCGACAGATACGTCAGATTGCATTCTGCTGCTGGTGGGGACGGACAGGCAGGGTCTGCACTACTCCAGGGGCACCCCTCCTGCCCGGGCAATGGCTAATACAGAAAATAAATGACTGTCGTTCTTTACTTCTGGTTCGGCTCTGCCGTCTACAGAGCATGCACCAGCGTACCAGGGTCTTCAAAAGCATAGCGCAGTTGATACACAAGCACCCTGGTGTCGAGGTTAGGTTGGCGATGGGGTGGACGGGGCCCCGTTAAATTAGCGACAAATATGCGACTTTCGCCACTTTCTGTGGCTCGTCGAGTAGCCCATACCCTGTTTATTAAAGAGGCGACGGGCTCTTCTGAGGAACTGGGTGAGGCTATTCTTACTTTGCAACAGACTTCCATTGTTTACTGTCTCGCATACGATGGGAAAATAAACAAAAAGAGGTTTGGTGGCGTCTCACGGTTGATGGGGCGCCTATGTTATGAAGTTCCCATATCAGGATGTCGCGGCCAGCAGTGTGTGGTACCCAGTAAATTCCCTGGGTGTATCCCCTCGCTGTCATCACTTCTGGGCCTGTCCGGTGGCGCAGCAGCGGACCAACTCACCCTGTCAATAGGATTGCCAGTGTCACGCGAGCAACTTTGGCTTGTCCAAGCTCCGCAAACAGTGCAACAATGTGTTCATGTTGTGGCTCTTGCTACAGTGTCAGCTATGGAGCATGGGTGGCGATAAATGGCTGCAGCCATGAACACCAATCCGGCACTGTTACCCGACCCTTGCCTTACAGAAGGAGCCATTCATCGAGTTATCGCTAGCTATAGGGGCCGCCTTCGGGGTCTCGCAGCTGTGGGAGTTCCACGGAAAGGATGGAATTCTGTTGGGGCACATCACCCCTCCTTGCGAATTGCGTCAGACAAGTTTTATGTTCACGAGAGAGGCCACCGATGAACTAATTATGGGACTTTGGGGGCTTAGGCATCTCTAGTAACAACGTGCAAGTTCTTATCATTATCTGCTGATGAGAGCTGATGGGCCTCCTGGTGGGGTTCCGATAACTTTTGCCAATTGGGGGTCTAATGGCAAATTCCCCAGTGGTTGCGGGTTCTGAGCCTTCCCTTTGGATTTGCTTTTGGCTGTCTATTTGACACTTGCGTTGTCTTGCCTGGGTGAGAGTCTTGCTTGCCCTCATCGTATAGGTGCAGTGCACGGCCCGCTGGCCCGCTGACTATACTCTTTGTGAGTCTGGAGCCCACTGTAACAACCACACACACAAGCACCTTGTTACTCAGATCCACCATATCCTGTCATCAGATGTTTCGACGCGCTTGCTTGCTGACGCCGTGCCGTGTCAGCAGCCAGTCCAAGGCCTCATGCTAAGCCCTACCATGCCGTGCTGTACGCGTACGATACCCACTACACTTCATCCCCAAAGGACTGCCTGTACCGCGTGGCGCGCGAGCGGATCAGGTGCCCCCCGTCCCCAGCTCACGGCCTTGCTCTTCGCCACCCACACAGGCCGCATGCTGTACTGCCATGTCTCAGCCCCCATACATGGCCCCATGTATACATGCTTAAGCAGTGTGCCATTCAGTCGCAGCTGCGACTGGTCTTGCTGGATCGCGTGCTGGCGGAGGCCCCAAGCCACGCCTTTCTCCTCCCAAGCTGTTCCCCGTTGGTCAGCCTAGCGGCTGAAGCGGGCTCCGGAAGCCCCGCAAGCAGCACCTTTCCTTTGCTTAGGCTGGGGGAACAGTTGGCATGACATGCACCCGGAATTTGGGGCCCCGGTGCGGCGCCGCGCCATGGCAATACACGCCGCTGGTAATGCAAGAGCTAACCACAACATTGCGCGCCAGTGCGGGTCGCGAAGTGTATATACCTGTTCGTTACTGGCACTTAAAACCCGCGTGGAAGCGTGATGAAGGAGCAGCAGCGTGTACACAAACGACGTGATGGACTGACTCTCTCTCTCCCCCCTCCTCCCTCTCATATATATAATATACATATACATATATACACACACACATACACACACACATATGCACGCACACGTTGGAGGTCGCTTTCCATGTCGCTGTTAATGGCAAGAAGTTCCTCACATGTCGTCACGTAATAAACATCTTGTGCACCTTTATTTTCCTCCCCGGACTGGCACGCACTGGCGTATCCGGGTGGCGTTTAAGCATTTCTTTGGCTTCGGTTTTACAGCAGAGCCGTAAATGCAGCTGCCTTTCCTAAGAGCGCCATGGCCGCCGGGCGGCTAGGCAGATATCATCATTTTTGGCGTCAACAACGCCTGGGCCTTGGAAACAACAAGCCAGCCAACCACAGCCGAGTATAGGCGCCTGTAGGAGTAAGGACAGCTGACCTGCGTCCGCATCGAGAGCCCACCGGCCTGTAGTGACTACAGGGCTGTCTGTCCTTTTCCAGCTTCGACTCAATTGACATAGTCAGCCACAGTCTGACAACCTATTTGTCCGGACGTTACGGATCCGTAATCTCCCAAAATGAACACGCATGGGGCAAGGCTTTCTGAAGGTTCATCAGCTATCGTGTACGCAGATTTTATATACCGTTTTCATGTTGTACTCCAGCCCGGCCGCCTAACGCGGCTCAGGCGCTTCTTGGCTCTGTTGCGCTGTACAGGTCCGCAATCGTTGAAACACAAAACGTGTAGCGCCCCATCGCCTAATTCATAAGGAATATAACGAAATATCACGCAGGCACCATTAAAACTAAGTCTCCAGTTTCGAAAAGCATCGTTCAGCCCGAATGTAATGCTGCAATCTTAGATTAGCTTAGATAGCTCTGCATGCCTCTGAGTTTATGGGATTGAGAATAAAATTAATAATCAGGCAGCATTTCACCTAAGCAATTTTACGAAATGAAAAAACGTTCAAGGATGTCGCGTTGCGACTGGCGAAGTCATCGTGGTGGCGATTGAACAGATTTCGGCGAAATCTTCACAGCATCCCACACAGCAGCTCTTAAAATTATTCACTTCCCATTGCTTATCTTTTGATTGCCGCTGTAGCGTGAGCTGGGGCTGCATATAACGTACAACTCGTTATCAACCGTTGCAACGACCGCACCGTCCAGAGGCATTGAGACACACACCGCCATATCGCCAGTCCTGAGGTTCACGCAGATAGCGGATATTCACTCTATGTGACAGCTTTGGAATGCTTCAGCCGTTTGATATTTTGAGTTTGGCTGGGGATACTGCCGTAGCTAGCTGGCCTTCCAGGCTGCTGCCGCAGTCAGGCGCGGTCTGCAAACGTTTTATGCAGCTTGTACTACTATGCAGGCAGTACTGCTCACGAGACATCAAATAATGCAATTTATAGTGAACTTCATTTGTATTCATCCTGCTCTTCTTTCGGACTGTAGCTTAAGCGGCGTATATTCCGTACATAAAGTGGCCTCTTCCCATCGAGTTGGGCGGGCATATCGTCGTCGGCAATTTGTTCTGACAATTTTTTATCGTTGCAAGAGCGCTTTCATCCGTACCCTCTCTTAGCAATCCTAATTGTTTGGTGTCGGGATTGGTTGTAGCAAGCGTTTCTCTTTGCTGGTGCAGTCATGACAGCGAGGGCAGCTGCCCTCCTACTTTGGGGGCCCTCGCTAGTCGCTCTCACCTTGCTAGCGCGACTCCATGCTTCAAATGCTGAAGAAGCCATTCAAATCAAGGAGGCTGGGTTGATGACGGGTAAGTGTGCGCACCTAGTGCGGGGAAGGCCCTTCCTGTCTGAGAAACCTCCGTACGAGCCTAGCGCAACGGGCCTGGAGCTTCGTGGTGCCGTCGCGCTCTTCTGCATGTAACTTGCGTATACGGTTTTGTCGGTGCGAGAAAACGTGGCGGAATACAAGCCACGGGCAATAGTCAGTATTAAAGGGAATATGGTAGCAGAGCCCCGGGTGGTGGGCTGTAGCAGCTGACCGCTGAAAAGGTCTCTCGAGTTGCTGGTGGTCGCGCTCTGCGCGTATTTTATAGCGCCGTACTGTGTACCGGCTGCTACATGGGCTGACGGCTGTGGCCATACGCACGCATACGTATCCTGCGGGTGCTCCCCTACGGTCCATGACATGCCTAGTGACGGTGCCCAATGAAATGAACGAGCAGGGTTGCGGGAGCGGGGCCGCTGCCCACAGCAGTTCTCGGATATGGTATTCCGTCATGGGGTTTTGGTGCCCGATGCCCTATGCTGCGAGTGCAACGTTCAGCTTAGCGTGCACAGCTCATCACAAGTGCATTCCTCTAAATTAGAGGAACCGTCACCGTCCTCCGTGCTCTGTGCATCACTCCCTTCTTACACAAACCAATTTCAGACTCTCCGTTTTCCTCTTTTTCGACTTCTCTCCTTCCTGTCATCTTTAAGATCGCCTCTTCCACTTACCGGTGATCTCGCCGCAGCTATCCCCAACTTCTGGACAATCATCTACTTGTTTCCCAGATATCACTTAACCTTAATCCCTCCGATGTTATCTCCATTATGCACTTCTAGGCACCCTCACTATGCTGGATTTGCACGGAGATGAAGAAGCAGGCGAGCCGCCGCTCTACTACCTTTACCACCAGACGGCCGAAGGCAGATACACAATCTACCGAACAATTTTCTGCGCCAACGTGTCCATGGATAACATCTTGATGGGCGTTCAGTGGACTGTTGCGTACGACAACATCACGGACGGCGTCATGTACTCTTGCACAGCTCCTATCAATTCCTCGACACTCGAACCCTCAACGGAACTGGAAAGTCGGCACAGGCGCGTGCTGCTGGGCGAGTCCATCACCACTCCCCGGGCACCCCGCATTTTGGTGTACGTCACCACCTTCTGCGGCTACGCGGGGGGTCCCTCCACTATGCCTGAGGTGAGCTAGCTACCTGATAAGTACCGGCAGGGCTGGTTACCTGCTGGGGCTGTAGCGGCCCAGCCCAGATAGATAGGGCGCTCTCAATGGTTACCTGCTGGGGCTGTAGCGGCCCAGCCCAGATAGATAGGGCGCTCTCAATGGTTACCTGCTGGGGCTGTAGCGGCCCAGCCCAGATAGATAGGGCGCTCTCAATGGTTACCTGCTGGGGCTGTAGCGGCCCAGCCCAGATAGATAGGGCGCTCTCAATGGTTACCTGCTGGGGCTGTAGCAGCCCAGCCCAGATAGATAGGGCGCTCTCAATGGTTACCTGCTGGGGCTGTAGCGGCCCAGCCCAGATAGATAGGGCGCTCTCAATGGTTACCTGCTGGGGCTGTAGCGGCCCAGCCCAGATAGATAGGGCGCTCTCAATGGTTACCTGCTGGGGCTGTAGCAGCCCAGCCCAGATAGATAGGGCGCTCTCAATGCGCCCAACACGCAGTCCAGGAGCTGTCCCAAACCTCTCTAGTCCTGACGGCCTTCGTATACAAGGGTTATTAAGCATGTATGGCCCAAAGAATGTGACGGACGGCTTCTGAAGTCAGCCATTCGCCCTGTCGTCCTCCATTTTATTAAATGTTGCCTGGATCCGGATCCCATTATCACTGCGATGCAGAATGTAACCAACCTGTTTGTGGGCACCGGACCCCGGAATCGCTCTCTGACAGCTTACTTCAGAACCTGCAGCTACGGCCAGATTAGCCTGCTGCCAGAAAACATCAAGGTGCTAGGGCCGGTGCAAGTGCCTTGCCAGGGCACCCTGAAGCCACCGGTTCCTTTCGCCAGCGGCGGCAACTTCACCACCCGAGCTTGCAACGAGTTAGACAACGTGTACAAATGGCATCACTGGCTTGATGCCTGGGCGGCTGAAAACCACAATGTCAATGCGGAGGACTACCATCACAGAATTATGCTCCTGCCCAAGAGCTTTTCGATGAAGGTGCCGGGTAAGGGGGAGCAACTGGAAGAGGGAGGGGATAAACCACCCCGGCTGCCCACATTTCCGCACAAAGTGAGCGGGGGCTGGTAGGGCCAGAGCATTTGCTGCCTTGCGACTAACCTGCTGCTGTACTGGAAAACCATATCCCTACTAGCAGTAGTAGCAGTAGCAGTAGCAGTAGTAGCAGTAGCAGTAGTAGCAGTAGTAGCAGTAGCAGTAGTAGCAGTAGTAGCAGTAGCAGTAGCAGTAGTAGCAGTAGCAGTAGTAGCAGTAGTAGCAGTAGCAGTAGTAGCAGTAGTAGCAATAGTAGCAGTAGCAGTAGCAGTAGTAGCAGTAGCAGTCGCCAAAACCCTAAAACCCTTACCGGTCTCAAGACAGCTAGCATCTCTTTCGCAAATCTCCACACTTGCCTGAGTGAATGAATGAAGGCACAAAGTGGGATGGAGGAGGTTCTGTAGGAGCAGAATGTGCGCTGCCGTACCTGAACAGCAGAATCCGTTGGCAGACGAGGCTGTGCAGATGTAGCCATACTTCAATAATTATTACTCACCCAATCCATCCCACTGAAAACTACGAAGTCTGAGCGCAACCTATTTTTTCCATGTACTTCGCGGATGCTTTATTAAGACCCCGAACACAAGAACCGAGAGCCATACCGCACATGTACTACTCTCGTACAGGTTGTGGCGGCTTCGCAGGTCTTGCCACACTCGGTCGGTATCTTAACGCGTCAACTGCCATCAACAAGTGGGGCAGCGCATTGGTCTGGTGGAATGGGGACTATGCTACTGATCTGGAGCTGCTGCTGCATGAGATCGGTCACAACTACGGCATGATGCACGCCAATATCCCGGGTGGCTGCGAGCTAAGGGACCAATGTGACCACACGTGCACCATGGGGGCCGTTGGCGGCCAGGGCATTCGCTGCCTGAATGCGCCACATAACTGGCAGGTGGGTGAGCTGGGCTGGGCTGGGCTGGGCTGGGCTGGGCTGGGCTGGGCTGGGCTGGGCTGGGCTGGGCTGGGCTGGGCTGGGCTGGGCTGGGCTGGGCTGGGCTGGGCTGGGCTGGGCTGGGCTGGGCTGGGCTGGGCTGGGCTGGGTGAAATTTACACCGCGTACGGCTGGAGGCCGTAACGTAGTTGATGGAAGGGTCTGGCATTACATGGACTTCATCATGTTAGCCATTACGACTGTACCTGCCTACTGCCAGCCATCGCCAACAGCTAGACTTCACGGCTGGCTCGCCCGGTCATGGCCGTTCCGTACTTCCGTACGTCAATCCCTGTCCTCAGAAACCGAATGAAGACACATACGCCCTCCCCTACCCCTCCGCTCTGTTCGCCCAGGTTGGCTGGGGCAGGCCCTTCCTACGGCTCGGCGATTCGGAGCTGTCTGTTGGCAGAGCTGTTGCCACCCGCATCCCGCCCCAGCTGAATACAACAGACAGCTCCGTCATGGTTACGGGAAGTGGCATGCCCCCCAACATGAAGATCTTCATCTCAGCGCGTCTCAACGTCTACCCCTACGACTTGCCCTGGAAGTTCTGGGAAGACAGCAGGCGCTTGCTCCTCATCCACACATACGATGGCACGGACAAGACGCCTAGCGCGCCAACGGTCTTGGCAGCCGAGATAGGAGTCGGGGAAACTTGGCGTGACCCCGCCAGCCGCCTTGTGGTGCGGTTTGATTCCTGGAGCGATCTTACGGGTGCTGCGGTGCGAATCTGTCGCCGTGTTTTCGAAACCGAGGTTAACTGCCGCAACGGTCTGGATGACGACTGCGATTTCTTGCTGGACGATGAGGACCCAGATTGCGACGTCAGCTACGCCAGCATGAGGGACCCCAGCATGCGGGCTCCGCCGATGCTGTCACCGCGGCCAAGGCAGTCGTCACCGAAGCCATCACCGCTGCCGCCAACACCGAACCCGCCCCCCCCACCGCTTCCATCTAAACCGCCACCGCCTGCGCCCCGACGCGCCATCAGCCCTAGGACAGCGCCACCGCCGCGATCACCTCCTGTGGCTTCGGGCACACCGCCGGCCAGCTCACCTTCACCTAGGCCCACGCCTGTACGGTCGCCACGATCACCCCGATCACCCCGATCACCCCGGGTCCCACGCCCCCCCCCTAGGTCTCCCTTCCCCCCTCGCCCACCCCGACCTCTCTCTCCCCTTCGGCCTCCTAAGGCTGTCCCCACAGCCACAATTTCTTCACGTCCAAACAACCATGAGCCGCTTGCGCCCTCCCCGCCACCCCCACCGCCGCCACCCCCACCGCCGCCGCCGCCACCGCTTGGCACATACCCTTAACGACTTATCTGTTATGTCAGTTAGTTGTTGTAGCAATTACACGTGATGCCAAGGTGCTTGTGTCACAGATATGCGGCATGGGACGCACCTCTGCACAGCGGACCGGATATATGTGAATGTTTGGACAAAGCGATAGGTAGGTGCTTTCTGCTAGCTGGTTAGGTTCACTGCTAGCTCCAATATCCAGCGAACAAGTTGATGATGTGCCTTGTAGGTGGATATTTTCATGTCTTCGCGGATTTTTGGACATATAGCGTGCATTTTTTTAATTCCTCCAGGGCGGCTTGTTGTTCGCACTTTGGTTATGGCGTGCCGCGCGCATCCTTGCTCCCCCTGCTGTGCTTCGGGATTTTAGCGTGCGTTTACTGCGTTTTTCATCATCCCTTGCTTGTTAATATCGTATCTGTACATATGTACCGTCCTGCACAGTGTACATGTCCATCATTCTGCAAGGCGCGTCATATCAAGCACGCGGCACCTGGGCGCGTATGGCGTTCTAGGTGCTCGGGCATACATAGTTTTCAATTAAAGTGATAGGATGAGGGCATTAGCATGCTTTGGTCCACGTGCGCCCAAAGTGCCTTCGCTGGCCGGTTTAATACACATATATAGTTTTTACCTGTACAGCAGCACCCGTCTGGAGCGGGAGCTCGTTTTGGAAGGTTTCATGCGCATATAAATGTTTTTTGTTTTGTTTAGCTTCTATGGGCGCGACATACATAGCGGGTGGAGTTATGGGTAAGCAATTCAAGGTGAGCAGCACGTCTGCTGCCAGTTCGGAGAAGCGCCACGACGCTGTAGGCTCTTGTGCATTGTTTTGCATGTTGTTAGATTGTTGCTTGGTTGTTAACAAAATGTCAGGATGGCGCTGGAGCATCAATCAACCAGCAGATTGTTTGCCGGTGGTCTGTACAGTTGGGTTGGATTCTGATGGTCCTCTATAAATATCTTCTGATCACTACTGTTGGTTACATTCGTTGTTTGTTGCAAGCTTGTGAAGAGACGTCAAGGGGTACACAGGTTAAGCTATTTACATTTAGGTTTACAAAGAGGCCGTGGAAGGTCGTGAACCCGGGTGGATCAGACCAAGTCCTATCAAGGGCTAGAAAAAATTCATTCCAGGCTAGATCCTGAATGTGCAACGACGTTGATGGGAATTGTGACTAACATCAACAGCTTTACAGCATTCATTTTGTGAAAAATAGACTGCGTGGTTGTGGTGACTGCGTGGTTGTGGTGACTGCGTGGTTGTCAACCCATTGTAGGTTTATGAAGGCGCCGTTGGGATTCGGTTGGTGATCCTAAAGCGCCGTTGGGATTCGGTTGGTGATCCTAAAGCGCCGTTGGGATTCGGTTGGCGATCCTAAAGCGCCGTTGGGATTCGGTTGGCGATCCTAAAGCGCCGTTGGGATTCGGTTGGCGATCCTAAAGCGCCGTTGGGATTCGGTTGGCGATCCTAAAGCGCCGTTGGGATTTGCTTGGCGATCCTAAAGCGCCGTTGGGATTTGCTTGGCGATCCT
Source organism: Volvox carteri f. nagariensis (assembly GCF_000143455.1). Classification (NCBI taxonomy): domain Eukaryota; kingdom Viridiplantae; phylum Chlorophyta; class Chlorophyceae; order Chlamydomonadales; family Volvocaceae; genus Volvox; species Volvox carteri. The sequence goes on along the minus strand of NW_003307550.1, from coordinate 1,646,902 downwards.
AAAGCGCCGTTGGGATTTGCTTGGCGATCCTAAAGCGCCGTTGGGATTTGCTTGGCGATCCTAAAGCGCCGTTGGGATTTGCTTGGCGATCCCAGCCCTACTACCTTGGCGGCGCTAGGGGGGTCAACCCGGCTAGGAACAGGCCCCGATCCCCGACGTGCAAAGAATGTCCATCTGTTGTGCTCCGTTGTTTGTGCTTCTAATGGTCGTAGCATACATACAATGAATTAGATAGCTCAGGCAGGCTTCAGGGAACAAGCTCAAAGATTTAGATAGAGTGGCCTGGTCGCCAAAAGCCGACAAGCCCCAGGTTTATACTTAGGACATCAATTGTCTGTCCCTGGTAATATCTTTCGTCGTCTGTTGCGACGCAAAATCCATGCGCGCTACGTATGAACCGGTTTCCCTCTTTTTGCTTCTAACGGTAACGCCATCCCTGCTATTCATACATTCCTTGTCGGCCTCCGTCCTTCGGAGCGGTATGGTTCTGATACTGTCCAATCGGCACTACTTTGCTCGCTTCCAACATGTATGTATGCGTGATGGGACTACATTAACTAGGTAGAGCGAGGTGTTTCTCCTATTGCTGCTGCTGTTGTCGTTATTGCTGCTGTCCTGGCTTGGCATACATACTTCCCAGCTTCTGATTTCCGCGCGTGTGTGCGTGCGTGTGTTGCCGTACTCGAGTGAATGTCTCAATGAGAAGAGGACAAGCATTGCCTACACAGCCGCTTAGGTTTCCCTTTTTACGCAGTGTCTGTGTGTTTGTGAGAGAGTAAGCGCGTGTTGCGCCGCATTATAACCCGTTTTGGGATAACCAAAAACAAAGGCCTGCCGGTCCCAAGGGGACTGTATGCGGCCTGCCAGGCTAACTAGTCTCCCGACGTGGCGTTTGGGGAAATAACGGTCTGGGAATTATAGAAACGACGAATGCACTGAGGCTGATGATGGATTGCAGTGCGGTTGATAGTTGGAGGTTGGTGGTTTGGGCCGGAAGGTTACGTTGGTGGTTGGTGTGGACAGCTCCGCCCACAATAAAGAAGCGGATTGTACTCACGAGTGGGTTTCAATATGCAAATGCAGCAGCGAAGTCAAGAGTGATGGTGGGCGTAATGCGAAACCGAAATCCGCTGGCCTCTGCCATTCCCGTGGCTCGGCTGCCATCGCGATGAGGATTTTGCGTCACCGGCGGCCCGACGTACGACCGACGTAGGAGTGCGTCCTGAGTTCATCCCCACCCGGGAATATCCAGGACATAGTCCCCAGCACATTCTGTCCCTCTGGTTACTTCAATCTCCGTAAAAAGAAAGTCTTCATCCTGGACCTACAATTTTGCATCTGTATTGCAGTAATAATAACTTACGCCACGGACGAGCCTATGTCGGGCGCATTCCTCGGTTGGTTTCAATCACATGCCGCGTATATAATATGAATGAATATTTTCTGTGTATGAATTTCTTTTTCAGAAAATTTGCAATCTATTTCGCTCCGAACTGGCGTAGCATTGTGAGAGCATTATACTATGGCTATGCGATATCGCTGCTGCACTGCCATTTCATTTACGCCTGCTTGAGCTCATTGCAGTTCTTTTGCCCTTGACTAAATCATGGCTCCTGGACGTGGGCCGTTGACTACATTATGGCTCCTGGACTTGGGGCATTTCTTTCTGGTTGCCTTTTAATAATATCTCTCTGCGCAATCGTAACTGCTATACGCACTTAAATAATTGGGGCCACCAATCGACCAACAAAAGAAGAAGTATCCTCTGGCTGCTGCAACTGCACTCGGTGGAGTGTAAGATGGGGGCAATCTCTTAGACGGTAGCCTCGTGCAGTGCAGGATGTCGTACGTTGCAGAACATTCCAAAACATCCTAAGTCGGGGGTTTTGCTTACCATTTTGTATGCGTACAGCACAGTCCGGAATTGTACGGCACAGCATCTCTCAATGTTGCAACCTACCTTACCATCGGCCAGTATCGAGACACCCTCACAGCGACGATGGCGCGCAGCACTGCGGCTCACCCCCATGTACTCGCACACAAAAACAATTAGCCAAAGACTTCTTTTGGCCCGAAAGACCGCCTCCGCCGCGACCCTAACCAACATACCAAGACATAAATGGACACACACAAGTTCATTTGCTTCGCTAGCTTTCCCAACTGAAGACAGACAGCCGTGTTATGGCGCCAAAAGACGCGGACCCCAAATCCCCAAGCAAGCAAGGAATGGGAAAACCTGAACGAGTAGACCCGAACATGGAGCTGCCTCTTTAGTGTACGACAGAGTGCAGTGCTCGTCGCGCAGGCTTAGTAATTTCAAAAAGAATGCACACGGAAACAGACACACACACGCGCAAAAAGAAGTCGTCACGCACACTCAGAGAGCCACCTAAGGTAACTTTCAAAACGACCAGCACGCTTTGACGGATCCGGGTTCCTCGTTTCCAAAAATATAGACATACATACATATCCACTCCACGGCACCCCCATTCAGTGCTTCTATTTAACCATCCTAATGCTAATTTGGTTGCCTCCCTGCGAGAGAAAGCCATGCGGTACCGCAGCCAGTCTCTCGTGGTTCCATGGTGACATGGACTGGCTTCGGAGCTCAGAAAGGATTGACCCCGCCGGGATGGGTATTCCGGTGCGCCAACCTACCTTGCTATCATCGCTCGTAAACCGCGGGTAATCCACTCCGCACATAAAAACGTAAGCTCCCTAAAAAGCAATTCAGCCTGGGCACCCAACCCTAAAACCCTCCACCAGCGGCTGAACGGCCATCTGTTCCAAACCCCCGACAAACGACCTCGCAACCACCTTACAACGGCCGCAAAAACGGAAGTGCCAAGGAGCGAAGGTTGTACGGAGTAGCTGCCGCCCCGGCTGCCACCGCAAGAAAACCCAACACACTCTTCCCCCCCACGCCTGGGGGAAGAAGAATGGTACGGATGTTTTTTTCCTGCTTTCTTTTTTCTGCTTTCTTTCCGCATTTTAGTTTAGTCTTGGCGGCTAGGTAGGTAGTTTTCCGCTATCTTCGCGACTTTATCACCACTTTATCCTCCTTCACAAGTCGCGACTGGTTCATTACTCTTTACATACTTCTGGCGTATCAGTCTGTCCTTTGCTTCAGCTTCACTCGTTCACGTGGTTCGTCTCCCTCCATACACCTGAACGAAGGCGCCATCACAAGTCAAGCACTTGCACACGCCGCAACCACCACCGCGTGTCCTCTCTACAGCCTCAGTTCTTATGTAGGGTGGCTGTTGGGTGCTGATAGGATCGATCAGCTTAGTTCAGCACACGTCCACTGTTACCACATGCGCTTTCGAGTGCAGACCCAGATCGTGATGCTGATGGCAGCAACTGCTGCTGATGATGATAATTGGGTCGACACCATAGTGCAGCAGGAACAGCTTCCTGCAGTTGCCGCTGGTGATGATAATAGTCGTGGTGGTAGTGTTTGATGTGGGTCATGCACAGGCGCAGAGGCGCAGCCGCAGCAGCGGTTACCGGTCGGGCGTGCGCAGTGTGGCAGCGGTTTTATGGCTCTTAAGGTGCTGCAAGGTGGCCTCCTACGGGGACTGGGACAAGAGGATCCGTCGGCATGAAGGAGCCCTGCTACTTCCCCTGCTACCCCTGCTACCCCTGCTACCCTGCTACTTCTTGGCGGGGGCCGGCTGTGGTGACTGGCCCTGTTCCTGCGTGCGCATGAAGGTCAGAGGAAGGTGAGGTGTAGCAGCTTACGGGGAAGGGAGCAGTCGGTCCTGGTCCAGTTTGCTGCAGATCGTAAGGAACTTGGTTGGGACCTCCGATAGTAGCGATATGAATTGCATACCTGCAACGCACTCTCCTTCGCCATCACAGCCTGGCTAGCAAGCTCAAACTCAGCTTCCAAGGCTGCCTCCTCCTACAAGCGACATGCACACGTGGCAAGGCTTCGACAGATATCGCTGCCGGCTGCAATCCTTTACCTGAAGCTGTGCTTGCCTTAATCGCTTGGAATCTTCTGCTTCAAGCCTGCGAATACATGCAGCGGGGACAATCACTCAAAATTTGTGTGTCAGTTGTTCCTTTCTCGCTTGTAGGCCAAAGACTTACTGGGCCTGTAGTTGTCGTGCATATACTTCGTCATCTGCCATTTTTCACAGCTCGTTGGCTGTTGGATTATTCCGTATCATGATTATTATGGCGTGATGGTAATTGCGATGTACGACGCTGCTTCGTGTAGTTGCCTATGGAAGTAATTGTTTTAATAATTCGGTGCCCAATATTTGGAGCTGAATCTGAAAGGAAAGATTTGGACGGCAATATTGAAGCAGTGGAAACCGACGCGGTTGGATGACAGAGTAGGAACTTGGGAGTACACTTGGCACAGGCCCTTGCGAGAGAGTAGCAGAGTCAAATGCAGCAACAGGCAGTGGCAGTTACAGAGTAGGTGCTATCGCATATGGCAGAAGATGGCGCGTTGCCTTGCAACGTGCCAATCAACGGACGTGCCACCCCGAACACCTCCCGCAGTTTATACGGATTTCCAATCAAAGTCCTTCCCTCGCAAGAGGAAGAGCGCCGAAGTTGTGATGCAAATGTGGAACGCGAGCAGGTTGGTATTTCGAGGGGAAATGGAAGGTCCTCTGGATTTTCCTTATACGAAAGCACCTGGTCAGCGCTGGCTATGGACATTATTGTAAAATGCGTCCGGCTTCTTTATTCCCAATTCTCGGTGGACTCCAATTCTTCTGCCTCCGCAACACCTCCTTCCCCCTCCCCCTTGAACCTTCCAATACGAACATCATACTTCCGGCATGTACTTCTGCCACGTGGCTGCAGGTATTGTGGATGCCGTATATCGAAAAGGAGCGTTTACCCAACAGCGAGAGCAAGCTCAAAGAGATGATCCGCAAGGTGAAAAGCGGATTATCTCTGCACGGTGATCTCTGCAGATCATTTCTGTAGTCATGCACGGAAAACGTAGCGCCCAAAAATTAGGGCAAATCTGCCGATTGGCATTTTCATTTCTCCCTTTCTTAAAACCACCCACACCCACACCCACACCCACACCCCTGGGCGCTTTAGAAGGGAATATCATGTCCACCAAGGCCTGTGCCTTTCTGTCTAGGCTGTAGACTTTTTTTAAGGTTGGGAGAAGGACATAAAAGCACTTCAGTATGGTTCCTAGGGAGGGTTTGGCAGCTTAGGAAACAAAGAATCGGTCTTCATGAGAAATCATCAAACGTTACAAAGGGTACCTGCAAGCAATTGAAATAAGTCTTCCTTCGGTGGGTGGAGGCCGGGTGGAGGCTCCAGCTACCGCGAGGCGGACCACTGAGGCCTGGACACCTAACGCCTAACAGCAGTGACCTTATGTAGCTACGGAACTCGAAAGATACTCTAACACACCAGAGCGACCTCCTTTACCGGCATTCCATGCAGTACCAACACACACAACCAACTATGTCACAGTTCACAGAAAACCTCGGTGTCCTATCGTTACTCTCAGGAAACCTTCAGTTGCAGGTCTTTTGTCTAATCTAAGTTAGGGTTGGGTGGGCCCTTTTACGCGGCCCTACCGCATGTGGATGAACGAACCATCAGATGTTTCCGTGTAACCCGAGATCGGTACGGCACCCTACGCCTCCTAAAATTGTTCCGAATATGCGTCTCAGTCTGCATCCCTGCCTGTATGTATGCCGATTGCACGGCATTTGAACATTCGGTCTGCACGCCTGTTTGCTTTTCTCTCTGCTGCGAGTTTATAAGGTTTGGGTTGCCCGTCCGTCTGCCTCTCTGTAGATGTGTTTGTCGGTATGCCTGTCGATCTATTTGCGCTCGTCACGGCTTGCATATAAGTTTCAACTAAAATTTGCATTTGGGGGCTTTTGCGCTGTTAGCTTATATCATTTTATGTACATATTACGTATGCATGTGTACATGTATGTATGTACGCGTGTTTATTTCTGCATTTATTCTGTGAGCGATCTGCTATATTGTATTTTTGGGTGCCGACGCAGGGTGTACCTCCCACTCTGCGCCACTGGGTATGGATGGAGGTCAGCGGGGCCCGGAAGAAGAAGGCCTCACATGCAGGTGGGTCTGGATCCGGATCCGGATATCTACATCTGGATCTATCCGAAATATGAAATCCAGGTCTGTGTTCTCGGATCTGGGTCCGGACCTGGATTCGGTTCTGCGAGGTTGAAGGACTTCAAATCTAGATCAGTCAGCTTTAAGACAACAGTTCCCTGCGGGGCTGTTTGGGGGTAGTCAAACCACGGGCCGACTTTCGTCGGCACTCCATCAAGGGTTGCCTTGACGGTGGTGGGGGATTTCTCGCACGTGCTCCTGACAAGGATCTGTGGGTTGAACACGCCAAAGCAGCAGATGATTAGGTCCATCTCGACTATGGTTTGTGGAATGGGGGGATACAGCTTCACCTGTGCTCACTAGCCTGTAAGTCCATCCCTGCTAATGTTTCCTAGGGAGGCACCTTCAACCTTTTCACACAACATGCCGACTTCTGCGAACGAAGTCCGTCCTGTGACTTTCCTGGGTTCAGCACCCACTACCATCGCCCGCATGCATCCAGCGGAATCTGGCTGGATCACGCAACGGCGGCAACAACTCCCCTCCTTGTCGGTCGGCTCGCAGGTCTATCTCCCGCTATAACCGGGATCTGTACATGTCCTTCGGCATGCGCATGCATCGGATGGGGGTATGGGGGTGCATCTATCTACCCTTTTAGGCGCCGTCACTTGATCGAATCCTCTGGCCTGCTACACACAGCAGCTCAGATGCAAAGCAACCTCCTTTCCACCGAGCGCATGCTCTGCAGCTGCGCGATCCACCAATGCACTCACACCGGTGCCAATCGCCACCCTATCCTTGCGAGTTCTGCCGCCGCCGCCCGGTTTCGTTATCCAACCACCAACTGGTATGCAGTCGGGTCAAGGCCCTATGCAGGATTATTCCTTCACCACTGCTCTACGGCAGTGTATAGATCTTCGTGTTGGGCTCCCCCTCCAGCAGCCCAGCGCACTGGAGGAACCCGGCATGTCCAGATTTGAACACCCCGACCTACTTCACCGGGGGGGGGGACCAGCGGTGGGACCCGAACCCGCATCTTCCGATAGAGCTAGATGCCGTCCCTGGGATTCGAGCTCCAGACTTGCCGACTATCTAGCCCGGTGTTCTACCGTATGTGTGTGTGTGTGTGTGCACGCTAATGAAAACCCGTACCTTGCACCACACGGCGGGGCCCGCCCCAGGGATTGCTTGGACCCAGATCAAGATCAAGATCAATCAAGATCCAGTTCCAAAGCCGGATCCGCCAATAGGAGCAGGCCCCTTGACCTGGTCTCTTCCCTCTCCTTTAAGGGGGCCCCCAAACCTTGTGTTGATAAGGGAGAACGGTTAGGACTCTGGCCGATATAACGCCCCTCCATTGATGGGAGCGCTTCAGCGGTCGTTCCCGTTGCAGTACGGTTAGGTGCTCCTGGCCAGCGTCAGGCCCGGATCGATATGTAACACACACATAGTACGCGCGCGCGCACACACACGCACGCACACGGCAGGAGAGAGACGGCCGCACCTGCCAAAACATATTGTTTGTCCCCTCTCCTCCCCCCCGTGCCTCTCTATCCCCTCCCTTGAGGTCTCGTTTGGCTTCGTTTTGTTAATTGTTTGTTTGCTGGACAGCCTGCCTGGTTGGAGTCCAAGTCCTGAAAGGTCTTCCTTCCCTTTCCAGCACTTCTGATGCTGCACCGGCGTGTTTTCGTGGCCCCCATTCCCTCCAGATGTGTTTTTACACCACCGGCGTGTTTCCCGCCTCTTCCCCCCTCCCCCCTTGGGCAACCCCCTCCTTCCAGAGTCGTACTACTCGATCATGGTCAAGGCGGGCGAGGAGTCCGCTAACAAGAAGGACATTGAGATGGTGGGCCCGGTTTGGTCTGTATGTGTGTCTGTTTGTATGCTGTCATTTTGTTTCCATTTCGTTTGGTGGCAAAGTTTTATTTGCACTTCCTTGCACGTCTTTAGCCTTAGCACGCATTGTGCCGTACCAATCCATTTCTGTTTGGCTTTTCGGGCTTCATCATTTGCCTCGCATTTGCATGCCCATGAGATCCCAGCGGATCGCAACCCACAACCCTTACCTTTTTACTTCCCAACCGCCGTACAGGACTCGCAACACACCTTCCCCGAGCACCCCTGGCTGTCCAGTGCCGATGGCCAAGCAGCCCTAAGAAGGGTACTGCAGGTACGACACATGCGTACACGATGAACGGCAGGCCGTACAGGGAGATCGCAAAGGGATGTCAAGTTTTTTTCTATTCTATTTTTTGACGCTCTGGGTGCCGCCATGTCTCATGTGGTGCCACGCAACCCTTCTTTCAACCTCACATCAATACATCCAAACCTACATAACACGCCCCAGGCGTACAGCGTCCACAACGACCGCGTTGGTTACGTTCGCGCCATGAACGTGATTGTGGGGCTTATGTTGGTTGCGCTCAACCGAAACGAGGAGGCGGCTTTCTGGTTGTTGGCCGCGCTGGTGGAAGACATCCTGTATCCGGGGACATACAGCAGAAATCTGGAGGGATGTCAGGTGGGGGCGGTGGGGGAGGTGGGGGAGTGTCGTGGAGTACTAGGGTTCTCAGCCTCGGATGAGCCCATGCAGCCATAAGCTACCGCCTAAAATGGAGAAGACATCCTCAGGAATTGGCCTGCTTGCATAATTGTGTGTGTATTGATCCGATCTGTCTGGTCTAACCCTCTTCTTCCCCCCCTTCTTCCCCACCTCCTATGCCCTCCCAGGTTGAGATGCGGGCGCTGGACGAGCTGATCTCCACCAAGCTACCCCGCCTGCACGAGCACTTCACTGCCATAGACCTGGATATCTCCATGCTGGCCACTGACTGGTACCTGTGCCTCTACTCCCTGTCACTGCCGTCAGAGGTGAGTGCGTGCGTATGTATGTACTACACACACGTACATATGCATGTGTGCTTCAATCATCTGAGCGGCGATGAGGGAAATGATGTACGTATGTGTGAATGCGTGAATGCGTATGTATGCACATGCTTGTGTGTTGGGGGGAAGAGGGGGTTGAAGGGGGGGAGAGGAATGGACAGCCGCGGCGGCATCCAATAGTGTCATCCGCACTGCAGTGGTGGTGGGGACGCCCCGGGGTGAGGGGGAGGGGAGGGGAGGGGAGTCACACACCCTAGGCTTAGTTGACCTGCACGAGGTCTCCTAAGATCGCCTGATAAACAGGACCACTGACCGACCGATAGACAGACAGATAAACAGACAAGGTGATGACCTAAAACAAACGCGCCATGGATGATCAGTCCGCATTTCCCTCCCCCCTTCCCAGGAAAATGCTGCCGTACCTCTTGCTCCACGCTTGGGTCAGTCCTGTTTGAGCTCTATCTGACTCAAACCCAGGATCGCCTTCCTCTGCTACCTACATCCCGGCTGTCCCCACCCTCTCCACTCCACGACAGATACATACATACATAACATGTAAACTGATATACACGCGCATGTATACGTACACCCCCAGACGGTGATGCGGGTGTGGGACGCCCTGTTCTTCGAGGGCCCCAAGATCTTGTTCCGGGTGGCTCTGGCGCTTCTCAAGATTTACGAGGAACACATGCTACGAGTCAAGGACGCTGGTGGGGATGTGAGGGGTTGGAAAAAAGGGGGGGAGTTGGCTGGGGGCCCTGCGGCCTGCGGAAAACATGGAAACGCCCCACCTAACCGGTACTCAGCTTCCATAAGCCGCTTCCGCTCACGCGTAGCACCCCCAAAAATGAGGACCTCGCACTTGGCGGCGATCGCGGCCATACCTGTCGCTTTGCAGTAGGCTTCGAGTAGCCCCAGAAGGCATTCTGCTCTATCGTGCCCTGTCGCTACCAGTGACACATCGTCAATGAAACGTAGGTTAGTGAGTTCACCGCCCGCCAGGCTAACACTCTGCTCACGAAGGGTGCTCCATCGGCTAGGGAGGCGTACACGGCAATTAGCATCGTGAGCATTAATATAATGAGCGAATACTTCTATGAAGCGTCCAAAAAGGGTTACGCTAAGGGGGCACCCTTGCTTAACACCACGCGCCACCGTGAATTCAGGTCCCAACTTATTTCCGTAAGCCTAACATGATGTATATGTATGTGTGCATATGTGCGAAGAGTTTATGTCTATGTGTGTATGACGCCCTTGTTGCAGGCGAGCTGATGATGCGGATGCGCAACGCCGCTGCCACCATGCACCAGCGAGATGTGCTGCTTGCCACCGCCTTTGACGGCATTGGGGGACTGCCCATGGCCACCATTGACCGCTTCCGGGAGCTGAAGCAGCGGGAGGTGGAGGAGATGTTGGCGGGGAGGGGCATCAAGGCGGAGGTGCTGGCGGGAGGTGAGAGGAGGGAGGGAAGGGGAGGGGGGTTTTAGGTAGGGGTTGGGTTACCGAGATGTGTTTCGTCGGGTTGTGAGCAAGTGGAAGTCCCGTATTGCCTTCGGGCGATTTGTTTCCTGACTTCCCTCTTCCCCTCGACCCCCTGTACCCCTTCTCCACATATTCTCTCTCTCTCTCTCTCACACACACACACACACACACGTGTCTAGCTGGTGGCAGCAGTGGCACCTCCCCTGCAATGGAGAAGGCGGCCAAGGAGGCGGCTGAGAAGATGAAACAGGGCTTTGGTAGGGATGCGGATGGGGATGGGGGTAGGGGTAGGGATGCGGATGGCGGGCGTGGGGGCTTCAAGGATCTGAGCCACGATGAGGAAACGGTGATGGGAAAAGACGTTGCGACCGATGTTGTCTGTCCTGAACTGGTTTGCAAGTGACGTTCCTCTGCCCTCCTTGCGAAAGACGCTGCAGTACCTGCTTGACCCTTTATCGGCTTGCAGCGGAATGAGGACCTTCAGGCAAGCGCTACATTCGTGGCTTTCCGATACTTCACGATCTTCTGCAACGCTCTTTCTCTCTCTCTCACACTCTTTCCTTGCGATTCACAGGCAAGTTCATGGCGGGCGTAACCAAGCTGGCCGACAAGACAGCGGAACAGCTGGCCCGGATGAATACCAGGGAGGACCAACAACAACCAGCCGTCGCCACCGGCGGCAGCCCGGCACCGGCACCCGTACCCGCACCCGCCGCCCCCTCCGCGGCTTTGGGTTCCCCGGGGGCTTCCTCGGAGGGGTCGGCAGTGGCAGCCGCGGCACAGGAAGGGGCGGAGAAGGCGCCGTCCGGTAATCCCTTCATCTAAGGAGATGCGAGGGAAGCAGTAAGGCGGAGGGGCCCGCAAAGTGAGATGGGCTAGGAGGGATATTGTTGGATGCAACCAGGCTGAAACAATAACGTCGTTTCCTTGGAAGGGAAGGGGTGAAGGGAGAGGTTGTGCGGATACACGGGGAAAGGGTGTGGGATGGGGCCAGCACTGCGGCGGGGTCGGGGCTTGATTGTGCTGGATTTTAGTAAGTGAACCGCGTGTGTCAGTGTGCGTCCATGTATGTATCTATGTGTGTATGTATGTTTGTATCTATGTATGTGACTGTGTGTGCATGTATGTGTGTCAGAGCAGGATGTGGAGTCTAGAGAAAGTGGAGGTTGTTTAGTTTCGCGATGGAGGCAAGGCTCTCGCTTGCTGTTGTTGGATGGGGAATTCTGTTTGGGGAGGGAGGTGGCACTAGGGGGAATATGCCGCGGCTGCTGGTATTGCTGCCGCCGCTGCTACTGCCGCCGCTGCTGTGGCACTGGTGTCAATGGGGAGGGGTATTTTGCGATGTTCATTTTTTCCTTGCCGGTAGGTTTGCGTGTGCGTGTGTGTACAGACGATGGCGCCTGCGTCAGCAGAGAGCGATTTTGCTTGGTTCGGTGTGGACTTTGGAGAGACACCAGTTGCTGTCATCCTTTCCTATCCTTTACCTTTGGGTGACACTGGGCTGAGCCGGTCTTGGAGTCCCTTGAGTCGGCGTTTAGATAGTCGATCAGGAGTTGATCCTGTGCGATACTCCCATGGCTTCAAGCCCGCAGCTTTGGACATCTGTCCGCAGCTGTTCTGTATCCTTAGCTTAGCGTCCTGAGGACGAAGACCCCACGTTTTGAGTTGTTGCGCAGGGATGTTGCTGTCTGGTAGGTCTCGGCTTGTTTTGGTGCTTAATTACTAAACTGACGAGCCAGCGGTCTGGTACACCAAGGGAATGAAAACCGTGTGGGTTGCTGTGGCTGTCGAACCAGGATGATTTTTCTTGTGCTTTGACAGATGATGGGGACGGTGCGTTATCCCGTATCAATGGTGGGGCCTTGAGCAGGCTTTGGCCAGGGGCTACCACTAGTGTCGTCGGGCCCCCACTGTACGGTCAGCGTGCGGTAGTGAAAGCGAGTGAAGGGGGTTGGAGGGAGCACCAGTGTTTATGATGCGGCGGTCTTGGGTTGAGCACCATGGCACGCAAAGGCGTGTTGCTGTTGGTGGTTCCCCCCATGTCCTCTTTCTGGCCAAACCTACATGGTTGAAGAAACTTACGGTATGGCACAATGCTTGTACTTGACTGGACCACATGCGGGATGTGTGCAGGCGTCGATGTGTTTTCTATAGGATCGTGTCGTGAGTAGGATGTAGCGAGGGTGGGACAAGAGCAAGTTTGGATGGGATAAGAGTTTTTGAAAGTTCTTGGTGATAGGGAGAATGACACCTGAGCAAGGTGAAATGCCGGCGCTATGGTGGCGATACACGGCCAGATGACCTATGAGCAAGGCAATAATGAAGTCAATAAGGCATATATGCTGTGGCAGTGCATACATGGCGTACAGACGATGCATGACCCAGTCGCATTGAGGATCCGAACGCGGAAACGGACACTTCCTGCCCGCCTGCGAACCTTCGCCCTGTATCCCCCCTTCATCACACACGCAAATGATAGAGGGCAAAAATGAAGCGTACTAGCAGGCGATGTTTTCGTATGGATTCGCATTTCCCACAAGGGGGACGCCACGAAGCCAACAGGCGATCGTCACATCCTCGTCACATCCTCGAACTGCGCTCCTAGGTGCATCGGAGTCCGTTCGTGCCCACCGAAAAAACCATGTTTGGCGCGTACACTATTGCAAACATCTTGCATGGTGAACAGATGAGACTAATGTTTCAGTCTTGGTGATTGCGGAAGCAGCAGCTGGCCCAAATAGCTCCCGTATCTCTGTACTCTTGCAGGTGCACACCATCACATCACCACATCACCACCAGACCACTACGGTGCTGCCGCCCCGCATCCCGTTTGACCTGCCATCCATCCGTTCTTCCGTTCGTTCTTCAGGGCTGGCCTCCTAAGCGCTAAGCCACAAGGGCCCGCTTACGCACAAGCGAGCGAGCGCAAACATTTCGCACCCATGCATCATTCACAAACGCGCACATACAGAGACGCTCAGTTCAACGCACACTCACGCCCAGCTCACGATGAGGACAAGCATGCGAGCGGGTGCGTTCGCAGCTGCAACGAGATGCGTGACAGTCAAGGACAGCTAAAGAGCAACGTCCAATCTGCTCTGGGGCAGTCAAAGTGCAGTCCGACGCTGCTCCGCGCACCTTGCCGGCTGCACTTACAAGCAGGTGACAAAGCAATCTTCTCCAGCGGCATTGTCTCCATCTCCATCTGCGCCAATCCCGTCGTCGCGTGCCCCGTCATCCTCAAAAAAGTCCGCCCACCGTCCAACCCCGCCCGCTTGGCAGAAGCCGCCAGGTGCCGGGCTGGGTGCTGTTGCCAACGGCGCTCGTACGCCGGTCACACCGCCGGTTGTATAAGCTGGCGGCCTGCTGCTGCTTCTGCTGCTTGCTGTAACTGTCCCTGCGGTGAAATGCTGCTGGTGGACGGGTGAGCCTGGGCAGGAGGAGCCGAGTTGCTGCTCCTCATGGTGGTGGAAATGGTGGCGCTCATGTGACTTGTGAAGTTGAGGTGGATAGTAAGAACCCTGAGAAGGGCCATGAGGCGCTTGCTGGGGTTGCGGCTGGTTTGGGAGCAAATGCTGCGGGTACATCAAAGGTTGCAATTGCTGCCATTGTTTGCCGAGGTGTTGGGATGCCTGATCTGGGTAAAGTTGCTGTCCTTGTTTTCGTTGGTGTAGTTGCTGTGCGTGCTGCGAATTGGAAGGGCCCTGCTGTTGTTGTCGATGTGGGTCTTTCTGGGCTGCAGTGCCAGCGTCCCATTTCTGAGGCCCCCATGTATTGCCGCTGCTCTGGGGCATGAGAGGAGGCCCCGCGGGAACTGGACTACCGTACTGCTGCTCACTCAGCCGGAACAATTTCGGCTGTGGGCCCGGGGCCAGACCGACAGCGGCGCCCTCTGGCACCTGGGAGTTGTCAGGGCGGTTAATAGGGCGGGAGGCGGGGAACGTGCTGTTCTGGGGCTGGGCCGGTTGCCGGCTGCTGCCATACACGCGCTGCGCCGGACCCGCGTAGTTTAATCGGCTATGTTGTAGATGTGGCTGGTCCTGCTTCGGTGCTTGCACGGTGATTCCTGAGGCGTTGCCCTTGTTTGGCTGCCTCGCGCTGCTACTCTCCTCCATGCGGCGTTGCTTGTACGGACGGCTTTGGCACCCACGTGAACCGCGGCCACGTTTACCATCCGGCAGTGTAGTGACTAGCCTTTCACAACCGTTATCGTCTCCGCAGTCCAGACCGGTGTCGTCGCCATCGTCTGCGAAAGCCATCCAGTCGACTGCTGCTGGCTTTGCTTGGACAGTGTCGACATACAAGCTGGTTGGCACACCATGTCCAGTATGCCCTAGGGTATGAACGTTTTCGAGTCGTTGCAGGGCTGCGTCTTCTTGGGCTCCTTGAGCAGCAGCAGCGCCCATGTTAAGTCGCTGCACGTGCAGACGGATATCTTTGGCCGCATCGCTTATTGCGTATATGTGCTGAACAGTCTGCTTCTCCCCACAAATGGCGCAGTTAAATTTCTGCACTTTCTTAACTTGCTGGACCTGGAAAGTGTTGCATTTGTAACATTTGACGGCCTGAAACTGTTGCGGCATAATTTCTGCACCTTCTAAGCAGTTGCTATATCGAGATGGCTGAGGCTTCCAGCAAACACAACTCTTTTTGGTTTCGGTGCATGGTTCCCTTGCCGCCCCGAGACCACATATGACCTCACTGGTTTCGAGCTGACCCATCAGATCGCTGAGCCGCTGGTTACCTTTGTCGCTGAACTGTTATCTTATCTATCATTTATCCATGACGGGGCCCCCTGAAGTGATCGGATGACAGATCCCCTCCGAGACGATAGTGCAGGGCAGTTGTGCGGTTGCTAAAGAGCAGCTTGTCGCAAAAGGCCACGTTTACCACACGTGCACTTGGGGAATGTGTACGGGCTCCCGGGGGTCAGGTGGTGCCTCCGTGTTCGTCAGGGATGCACTATCCACCGGAGCCAAAGATATGGCCCGCACACACAGATGTGGCACGCCGCCTAAGGGCTTGAGATCGTAATGGCCGCGGATTGCATATGTTCTCCCAACGGTCATTTCTTCGGCATGCAGGAGTGCTGGTTTGAAGTCCTTGGTCATCTTGCTTCGTATCAGTTATCATGGTACATGGTAATAGCAATTCCAGTAGGAACAGATGGTTGATATGCTGTAACATGGCCTTTGGCGGGTTACATGAGCATCCTTCACGCATCCACCCTAGCCTATTCAAGCATGTGACATGAGCTGCCAGGGGCTTCTGTCGCCACTGTCGCGTCACAGGGAAGGCCCGTGCTCCGTTTCTCCTACAGACATTCTCACACAGTTAAGGAAACAACATTACCACATTGTAACGTCACGACATGCACGGAACATACCACAGTCCATGCCGAAGGCCCGTAGACGGCCCAGGCATTCATCCCACCCAAATACACTAGACAACGAGTTGCGGTATGTGCACCTAACATGGTAAAAGTAAAAAATGTTCACTCCACATACTCCACAAACTTTAATCTTGGGGATTCACATATGGTTCATCGTCGCCATGCAGTCATACCCATACTCAGCTTCCACACCGCTAAGCAGCATTCACGCGGTTTTGGCATTCCGCTCTGCTCGAGACGTCCTAAAGCCGTCATCTGTTCACGCAGGCAATCCGACTTGTGGAACTGGGATGCCCGGACCGAGTAACCCCGCAAGCAGCGCCAAGGAATCCCCACCCCAAACCGGGTGCCGTCCATTGACGCAACATCCGCCCGCAAAGATTCCAAGCAGGAAATACCGTTATCCCCTGCCGCCTTCCGAGCACAACTAAGCCAATTTACGTTCGCTATCAATGATGCGTAGAACCGGCACGCGTAGCTTAAGTCCCACAAGCAACAAGCTGCGGCAACACGAAGTGACATAAGGACGATGCAGCCCGCAATGCACATCGCCTCGCCCCAGCGCCACAAACTGGACTTGACATGTCAAATGGTCAAAACTTTGCCCTGCAGCCACAGCTGGCCACTGCTGGGGCCCCTCGTCCCCAGCCTCTGATCGCTTCTCATCGTAAATCCACACCGTCCACCGACAGCCAGCAATCGCACCCAGCACGCAGGTGGCCCGTACTCGCGGGTCTGGACGAAATGTCCAGATCAGCAGGATTGGAAGATCATTACCGGCCAGCTTTAAAAAATCATGGCCAGATCGGCATCCTGCTTGGCCAACTCCAGAAGCATGGGATCGTCGAAGAACTTGTTAATCGACACGTCATCGCTCATGCCCTTGCGCCTTCGCGTCTTCACCATAAACTCGCGCGCCAAAGCCTGTAGTCATCATAGCGTGAGGTAGAAGCAAAACACTACTCTGTACACAAAATTCTGGCGTGATTTTGCTACAAGGTAAACTGTGCTTCATGTTGCTTTCGGCGGAGTGGTGAGCACAGGCATCACCCAAAACTCTATGCCACAAATGGCACTGTCCGTCCTCCCGTAGCCGGCACTTTCGCAGCCTAGCCAGCTCACCTGGATTGGCGCCGGCTCCAGCGGCCGCAATACAATGGACTTGTCCAGGGGATCGCCCGGCACCACCTGCCAGTGGTCGAACACTGACTGGCAGAAAGCTTGGCCCTGCATAGACCCATGAACAAGGATTAAACGAGATAAGGAGAAGAGGCAGTGGAAAGTAAATGAAGAGTTCATTTCTATGGCGGCGAAATGCACCGAATCGCCATAGCAAGTACACCAGCTTATTTTCAATGCGCACTACGGTCCGTGGTCCAGCCAGCCCATAACAAAAGTCCGCGCCGCAACGGCAATAGCTCATTGCTGCAGCACCGCACAGAGCTAACGCATTGCCGTGTTATCTGCGTCCCTTCCGTTGCCGGCAGGTACCAAGCCAAGCCCCCTCTGGCGGCTGGTGCCTCCGATGCCGCCGCACCCACCTGCGTGTGGTATCGCAGGTCCGTCTCGAATCCAAAGCTCTCAATGACCGGCAGGTAGGCCTTCACGATGAAGATGGGCGTGCCGGGCTTGGGCACATCCGCCGTCACGTGCCCTCTGCGATCGAGATGTCGGGGAGATATGTCTGTTGAGACCGTAAGCCACAAGCCGCAGAAAGGAAACCACGTACAGTAGCCACACTTTCACACGTCGAGAACACGAGCCCCGCCATGCGATCAGAATAACGTCCCGGTATCACGGTAATCCTGTTCAGGTCAAGTGAACCCGGTAGCGAACAAATCCACATAATATATCCCTTCAACCACAGAGTCTCTGCCGTCAGCCGGTTCCCCCGCCACGTGCTGCACCTTCGCTTGGCAAGCACGTTATAGATGGCGGCGATGCAATCCGCAGGCGTCTGGATTTCCACGTAGTACACCGGCTCCATGAGGCGCGGCGTAGCCATGAGGAAGGCCGAGTAGCAGACGCGGCGCGCGGTAGGAATGACCTGGCCACCGCCGCGGTGGATGGGCTCCGGCGCAATGGTAGCGTCCAGGATCTTGAACTTGACGTTTCGGATGGGCTCGTCACATAACGGCCCCTCGCGGGCACCCCATTGGAAGCCCTGCAAGAGTGGATTCCCCGTCCCGAAATTGCAGTACACGCCTGAGCACATACGTATAACGTGCTATCATGCTCGACGGTCGCGGACTTCCTTGCCTGTTACCGTCTCGTTGCTTGATCTCTTCCTGATGGTCAGCTTTACCAAGCATAGACGAAATACAGCAATAATTTTGCCAGCAGCCGAGGTTTCTTGCGATTCGGCCACAAACCCAACATTTCGACTGCCTGACTGATCGGGACCGACCGAAATATATACCCACAGACCCGCATAGCGTCTTACACGCAAATCAATCCGTCCACACCTGAATGATGGAGTCTCGGACCGCGTTCAGAAGTCCCTTGTCCGTCTCAGCCGCCAGACTGTCATCCAGCAGCACGTTGGGGCCCTGCGCGTCCGGCCCGAACGCCCATAGACCGCGAACCGCCAGAAGATCCCACTCGTACCGCGATTGGAACCATTCCTGTGGTGCATACAGCAGCCGGGGATAGGGTGCACAGCCAAAGAAAGGATGAAGCATAGATGACCGCGACCAGAGAGAAAAAGGCGCGGGTCAATAGCTCCATTTGGACGCATTCGCTTTCATTAGATAGTTATTTACATTGAGACCATGGGTCACTGAAGATAGCAACCTTGCCCGGGGCCAGCACAATCATTAAGTAGTTATGCTACTGACCGGGCCAACACGTCGCCAATGTGTAGTACGATAGCAACGAAGATGGTCCGCCAATCCCTTCGCTGAAACGCCCTCGGGGAATGCAGCTAGACCGACCAAGACAAAATCACACCACACCACACCGCAGCACACCGGCGTGTCAAGGGCTCACCGTGAGCTGCTTGCGGCCCATCTCAAGACGCACGTTGCCCGCCTCAATGTCCTCTGCCAAGCCCTTGTCCAGCGGCTCCGCTATCATGGTAATCTTATTGCGCTTGTTGGGCGTCTCCGCAAAGCACTTGAGCGAGCTGCTCTCAACAACCGTTTCGCAAAAAGCTACCACCGGGTCCGCCACCTTGACCTCCACCTCTGCGCGAGACAGCACAATGGCAGCGTTCGCGTGAGGGGGCCGCAGCAACTGTGAGACTTTAACATATGGCTGGCGCGAGGTCAAGACATTGCCCCAGCGTCGGCAAATGACATCGTGGACAGGTTAAAGGACGATGCCATCTAGTCCCTCCACGCCAGTGGAATGGCGGATCTAAAACTGACGCAGCGGATGGCACTAATTGGCTTGATCTTTCCACCCCCACGAGCTCTCCTATACTCCTTTCTTTCTCGCCCGCCCTGCCCATGCCTATCTCTCTCTCCGTCCCTCCCCTTGATAAGAGGACCTCTACCTTACCCGCGTACAGCTCACGCAGGTCCTTCATGAGGCAGTCCAGGTACACCTCCCCGGTGCCGAAGATGGTGTGCTCGCCGCTCTCCTCGACGCGGGTGCTGCACATTGGGTAGCTTTTCGACACCTACACAAGGGAAAGAGGTACATTACTTCCATGGCATGCGCGTAATGCAGGCTGGGTGGTCCACTGTAGGCGCTATGTATGAGAACATATTATGAAGTGAAAACATGGCCCTGCTGACAGCGAGGTTCCATTTGAATTCTTACAAAGAGACGCCCCGCCTTACCAGGCCTACGTGAAAACGAAATGTGTACACCGAGCTGTACAGTGTATACCACATCTGGCTGCACCCAGACTGGACCTGCAACACATCGCACCTTGCGTAGCCCCTCTACCATCTTTGGCAGCTCCGAGGGGTTCAGCGGCTCCGCGGCAATCTTCACCGTGCTGCGAGTCTGGAACTGAAGCGGTCTACGGGGAAAAAGGCGCGACCGCAGACAGCAAGGCCGGGTAACCAAGCACCGGCATCATTAATAGGCGGCATCGCTCTTCGGTCTCATTGGGCGGCTAGACAGCGACAGCGGCCAAGCCGCGACGCCAAGTACATGTTTCGTACGCACAGAACCGCCAGACACAAAGCCACGTCACCATAACCTGGCAACCCCACCAACCTGGCATTAAACCCCTCACCTGAAGATATGCACCGGCTCATCGTACGCGTCTGCTACCAGCGTAGCTGTCCGTGTAATGGTGGCGTCCACGCCCTCGATCAGTACAAGGTTACCAGCGGTGGCCCGGGCCACAGGCACGCGATACCTGGCCTGGTATACCCACACATTCCCTACCGTAGCCACGGCGCTATCCTCCTCATCCTCAGGCGTGTAAGCCTCGCCAAGCACCTTGGTCCGGGGCCAGTACCGGGACAGAGGCGCGGGCAAGGGTGATGGTCCAATTAGAATTAAGGCAGCGGCTGCAACGGAAGCTGACAACAGCGGCTCAGGCGCCGGAGGTGACGGACAAGGCATTTTCATGTGGATTGGTGTACCGGAACACAGGACCCCGGAGCCCTCTGGATATGCCAGACGATGTAGGCATGCGCAGCCCGGGCGTAGCTCGGGCACTCGGTGACTCACATGCACCATGCACGTACGCTTTGCCATTGTGATTTGTTCCCCTCTGTCCCTTGAGGTTCGGAGCGCGACCCCCCTTTTTTTCAGCGGTTCCTGGAAACCCAAGGCGCCTGCCATCCCTGAAGAAGTTCAAGGCAGCTATAGCGCCCTCCGTTTCGCAATCCTACCTTAACCTGATCTCCGGGCCGCAGTGTCCCACTCATAATGCGGCCGAGTGCGTCGAATCGTGAGCAGTCTTGCCGGGGGAAGAGCTTAGCCACCGCTACCACAAGTGGCCCGCGCGGGTTGCAGGCGGACATAAATGACACGGCCGGCGCGTCCGGCGGACCACTGTAGTGCGCCGCCACCTTGGCTGCCGTTGCCTTTCGGCTGGGCGGCACGTGCTCGACGAGCATGTCCACGACACCTGAGCAATTTCCCAGCACGCTGGAGCAAACCTGGCGTGCAACCGGCATTCAGATAATGTAGACCATAAAGCGCAAAACTTAAGATCGAGGAAGTAGTCGACGAAATTATGATGCATCACAGGAAACACACTAAAGTTACAGTCATCATCATTATCATCCTCCCTCGTCCGCTTCAGCGCAAGGCGCCTTCTTAGCGCAACGTGCCTGGCCTCCCGGATGTCCGAGAGGTACCTGTCCAATGCCAGCTGCGGCGCCTCGGTCATAATAGTGCACATGCCGCACCCTTGAAACACGAGGTCACCGTCGTGCTTAGCCCATGTGTTCGTCGTGTAAGCAGGGCATTCCGCGAAAACGTGCAGTTTGTCTTTAAGCGCTCCACTAAATATGGAACAGCAAGTAGTAACGCTTTCAACAACCTTAGCCTTCGGCTCTGGAGTCCTCGTGCCGCCGACTTTCAAAGCCGACGTCTAAGTCTCCCGCTGTTTCAGCCCTACCTGTTTCAGCAAAGGCTTGGTGTCCAGGTTGTACATGGCGGTCCGCAGGAAAACGCCCAACCCCGCCAACATGGCCTCCACGGTCTTCGGGTGTTCGCCTGGGGACGACGTCCAAGGGCCCAAAACGTCGTTAAAAATCTACTTGAGGTCAACGAGAACACTGCGAGATGAATATTTACAGAAAGCCGCAAGAGGAAAGGCAAACATGGTTCCAGAAATGCCACGAGAAAAGAAAATGGCATACCGGAATTGTTCCAATATGGCTTTTAAGCTATCCGGCCTCACCAATTACAGTGCTGTACATCTTGAACAGCGGCTCCAGGATGAACTGGACAAAGCTGCGCTCCGTGGTCCCGCCGGCTCGCTGGGGGGTCCGCCGAAACACGCGGTCCTCCCGATGGAAATAAAGGTCGCCCCACAGCCGCTTCGCAAGCTCCCTGAGTGTGGCATAAGCGCTCTCTTTTTGCATGACTGGGGACGTGCATGAAAAGACTTCATGAACGAGAGCGCAAGGTAAGGCACTCAGGTCCCTAGGTTGTCCTTCAGGTTCATGACGTGCACTAGATTGGCTAGCAGCGCCCGATGGAAATTGAATGTATCCCGCAGTGAAATACACGTGCGGCGGTGGTGCGCCATTCGTGTCAGAATAAGGGGACTTGATTTCGCGGATCCCTGCACACGCATGCGCCGACCAGCTCGGATGCACACGCGCTGTCAATGCACGAGATGCAAGGACCCGTACACGCCCAGAAATTGGCAGACTCGTGCTTTCCAACCTGGATTCTGCACAAGAGCCATCCCTATCAAATTCAAAGTACCTCTTGTCCATACCGCGATCCATTATATATATACGGCGGCACTTCAGTGGAATGTTAACGGCGAGAACCTCCGCCAGTCTAGCATGTGCTCAGTTTCTTAAAAATCATACGCACAATCGTGCCCAATCCATGCCCCCGCACGTACCGTGGGTCGAAGCCAGCGCCAGATATGTCCGCGTAGAGGCGGGCAAAGGATTGGAGCGTGAACGACCAGCCGGATGCCGCCGCGCAGAACGCCACGTTGCCACGCACTGGATCGAGCAAACGCTCCGGCGGCACCTCACCGCCTGCGCAATCAAGATGGGCCAGGCATGTCAGGCGTGGCGCAGAACAAAAGAAATATTCAAGGCAACAGGCCATAATGCCAGCCATGCGCGATAAGCGCCATAGGCACCGCTTGGCAAACCAGGACGTCAGACATCCCGTGCATCCCCCTATAGTTCCTACGCCATACCCAAGGGCCGGTGCCCGTCCGTGCGCCTGCCTTACCACAGCACACCGCAATGAGATTGTTGACCTCCTCAATCGTGTGCCGCAGCTTGTGGTACGCATCTGCGGGCGGAAGCTTCAGTTCCGTAATCAATCGGTCGACCTGCGGTTACCCGAAGCAACCACGACCAACCAGCCTCAAGTTTCAGTCGCAACTCAGCCATGGAAAAAGAAGGCCATAACAAACGAGGCAACAATACTTGGCAAAAAGAAGAAACATCGCGCAATAAGCATGCATGCCCGGCTGCGGATGGACATGCAGATAAGTATATGGTGTGCTAAGCAGGCCGCATTGAGAAATAAATGTTGTTTCTAGGTCATGCAGGCGAAGATCCGGAAGGCTGCGCACTGGTGCGAAAAACTACGACCGCGACAGGATTCCGGCGGCCGTGCCGATACTTCAGCGCGGAGGATAACCCCCTTACTTTGCGGTGCTGCACGCAGGGCCGTCAGCGGTAGGTCACTTGTCGGCCAGGTCGGGCGCACCGACTAACACTTACATCGCAACAATTGACCTTCTATGCCTTTTCTTGCGCTGCTAAATAAATGCCGTATGCAAAGGCCTTTTAGATGGACGCCCAACGGTGTATAACCGCGACGCACTGCACAACAGCGAAGATATTCTCATGAAACGACAATCTCGCCCACCGCTGGCCCCGAAGAGCCCCTCGTTCATGGTTGTTTACCATACCCTAGCCCTCATCTCAAATTGTTGAAAGCTGACCTACCCACCACCACAGGCCCGCAGGCCTATTGCTAATCTCCGTCTACCAGCGAGGAATCCCACTACAGCCCTTGGGGCCCCTCCGCCTCTTTTGCATTACGTTTCCCCTTCGCCTATAAGCTGCTACGGCGTTTTGTCAGAGACGTACTTCCTACGGGTAAGAACCCGTGTGGATCCTATCGCCCAGTGGACTAATCCTTAATTCGTCATTAAGGCGCTACTATCGACGCTGCACAAAACATGAACCATGCTGCTGTCCATCTAGGACCTCAAAAGAGCCCTGGCAGGGACCCACCTTACTGATCATGAGGGTTATGGACAGTCCCTCCTGCAGCGCTTGCTGCACCGCCCGCTCCGTGACCACCATGATCCCCTCCGCAGCATCCACCACCAGCAACAAGCCGTCCGCCAGGCGCATCGCAGCTGTCACCTAAGAAACGAGCATACAGATGCAAATTACGCGGGAAGCCGGGCTGTGTCAGTGCCCGGCATTTCTTATGCCGTTAAGCATGTCTTGTAACATATCATCCTCTCGAGCATATCATAAACGTAGAGGTGCTGTAGCTTTTGGTTGTTGAAGCGAAGGTAGTTTGGGCAGTGCATGGGCTTCAAACATTTGACTGATGCTGTCATGAAACCCATGGATTCCCTATTACCACTTTAACTTTACCAAACAGGTAGTCATTCTCCATCGCCATCACATGGCACTTTGGCTCGGTGGATTACAACACGCCTTTGACAAGATTTCCAAGCAGCTCCGTTCCTTGCACTCCCTCTCTCAGTTATCGTACCCCATATCCTCCCCCATGGTATCACGATGACATGAGCACAGCGAAGCTGCAGAAATTCATGACTGAAGACATATGCTCAGGCATAGTACCAGCCCCGGCTGCTTCTACACCGTCCTCTACCATGTTTCCATACCGCATGTGCTGCAACGATCCTCACCTCGTCGTTGAAGTTGACATGGCCAGGGCAGTCCAGTAGGTTAAGCAGGAACGATTTTCCGCTTTGCCCCTCCATCACCAGCGACATAGGCATCATCTTGATACTCATGGCACGCGCCTGCTCATCCAACCGTGTGTCCGTGAACCGAAGCTGCTTGCCAGCCGCTTCCTGTGCCGCTGTCAACTTCTTCAACTCGTGGGTCTGCAAGACATGCCACACGCGTGTTATCTGACGGGCCATACGTACTCCCAATGCTATTTCGACTGTTCTGTTGACTGTATTGTGAAGCGATGTGTGATGACAGTCAGCCAGCCGATTAGATGTAATGGACAAGGAACTGGGTCCATCCACCACTTAACCCTCTCCTGCTCTGCCGGCGCAGCTTTGCCCTTGACCTTTCCCCCTACCTGCTCAACGAACATATCCATGATGGTCGTTTTGCCATGATGCAAATGACCGACAATAGCCACGTTGCGAACAAGTTCCGGGTTTGCCATGAGCGTAGCAAGGAATTCGTTGCTGTAGTGAGTGTGCAGGGGCTCCGCTTCAAGGGTTTCAAATTTTTTGACCTTAATGGGGGCAACGATGGGCACCTCCAGAGGCTGCGCGTCCTCCTCCATGACCAGCGTCTCCACTTCGGGTCCATAGATCTCCTCGGCTGACGGGTAATACTTCTTATCCTCGTGCAATACCACGGCCATTCCCCCATCACCTGGCTCCACATCTGTAGCGCATCCACAACACAACCGCGCCCAATATGGGGAAGTCGTGGTGAAGCGCAGGGAGGGGTTAGCGCTCCAGGACCTCTTATTCAAGGCGCACACAGCACCGCGGTGAGTTACGCGTGCGCCAGGTTTACACATTTCCGGAAGCACCCGACCGTTTGAACAGTGTATACCACGCACAAGCACATGCATACCTTCTTCCATGGCGTCAACCTCATGATGCCCGACACCATCTCCATCTATGCCTTCTTCGTCCACAAATCCGTGATGTTGATGCTGCTCATCATCCTCTTCCTGGGAAACATAAATCGCGTTGCCAAAGTAAAAAGAGAGCTGGATAGTTATTGTCCTCTCCGCCTGGCGGCGATCTCCAAACAACCAACCTCACTATCCTCCAAGGCGGGACCTATATAGTTGCCAAATTCATCATACAGGTCGTCCGCCATGGCCGCAGCCACCGCTTGCGGTGGGCGGCCCGTCCTCCGCTGGCTGTAACTTTAGCTTTTGCCTTCCCCGTAAAGTGTCAGCTTAAGCCCCCATGTCAAGTAGTAGAGCCCCAGCCGGGGCTTCCTTTATGGCTATCGCAACCCAAGCAAACTGTTCAACGATGTATGTCCTTGAAAGCGAATAGATCCAGCAACGCCTGGTTGGAAAGCAAAAGGATAATAGTTACGGAGAACGTTGGTCCTTACGACTTTGATTGAATGGCCACTAAGACCGAACAAAGGCGGGACAAAACGATGGACTAGCCCGTACGGAACGGAAAGTGATTCGTTCCTTCCTCTGCTTGTGTCGTTGCCTTTCCACCTCGTGTCGTGCAAAGATACAATAACCATGTGATTGTTTATACCGGCATCATGAAAACGCCTTATGCGCGAGCAGAACCAAGGGTCAGCTATGAGGCCGACCTCCAAGGCTAGCTCCAAGATCTACCGACCCTTGAGAAATCGTGCCCTTGCATTTCAGACACACCCCTCTGCCAACGGGGAATTACTACGGGGTCTTTGTCACAAGATGCTCGTGGGTACGTCGGAATGCTGCAGCAACGCTGCCATGTTAGACCAACTAAAGGACTAAAGAATTACATGACACCTTTTTCCGCAGGGCTTTGCGAAACATGCCTCCCTCGCATTCCCCGCTCCATCGACTGCCCATCGGTAAGTTCCAAACGTTACACCGTCGCTACATGATCCTTTAGTTTGCCGCGCTTAAAGTGCTTTGTTGTCGCCACCGTCCTATGCCACACCAACCGCCGGCGGCGCGGCAATCCGATTCCTGGTCAGGCCCGAGCGACCTAGGCACAAAGGCAAGGGAAAAGAATGGCAAACCCTTCCGAAGGAAAAGGCGACGCGCGCTGCATTTGCGTCCCTCCGCCCAAACACCTTAATACTGCCCTCCCACCTCTTAACAGAACTACTACCCGCGTCAACTAACGTCTCTCATTCTTTTTCCCGGCGTCAAGTGAACACTTTAGTCAACCACGCCACGGCAGCCCTACGAGCCATCACCTTCCCCCTGCCGCAATCACGACCACAACCGCCCTTCCCCGACGCGCGCGCTTACGTTCGTTACAAGCAGAAGCAACCCAACGGTGCAGACGTTGGAAAGCCCAGCGGAAACAACGCTTCCCGGACCTTGAAATGGTCCATGCGCAGCGATGCTCTTATGTACAGGAGCCTTGAAGGCCCGGAAAACGTCAAATGCCCAAGCACCTGCCGCAACGCATCCATCCCCATCATCCAGTTCCATCCACATCCGTGATTCAATGAAATTTCGGTTTGTGGCACAGGGCGGAACCCCGGCTGTGTAAATGTAAGTCGGGTCCGGGGGACTGGGAGCTTTCAACAGTCGCAAGGACGACAATAGCATACGTACATGCACACAGACAGACAGACGGACAGACAGACATGCGGAGATACACAGCCTACCATAACCTCTGGCGGCTCGCAGGGTTCCTGCTCCGGCCATCGTCAATACGAGCGACGCGCAGTTGCGGTTGCCGCGTGCGGTGGGAAGTGTTCATTACCATCGTACCACCGCACACCGCAAGAAAGGAGGGCGCCTGCCATTTCCCTCGTCCCCACCATCGCCCCCACACCACCAAGGGCCAACACAGATGGGAAATGCAGCAACACAGGAGGGGAAATGGAGGGCGACGCTTGCTCACTTTGTAGTTTGCGACACGCACACGTACACGCATACATACATAGACATCTGCCATTCGGATGGTGCAGAACGTACGAGCGCAGGTACGGTTTGGGCTTTCCACTGGCCCCAAGGGCCTTCCACCATTCAAGAACTTTTCAACAGCACAACAAGTTGCAACACGAAATTCAAGAAAGTCGGCACGGGACTACTTGGGAGCAAGAAGGGTAAGCGCCACGTAGGCTTCAGCAGAACCCTAATACGGAATCCCGAATACGGCCAGTCCTCTGGGGGTGGGAGAAAAAGGGAAGCAGCCATAGCTGTGGGCGGGCCATACGCCCATAGAGGGTCTGGAGGCGCTGGAAAATGAGGGAGATTATACGAGCCGCCAGCACCATGCATACGGTGGCGGGTTCACGCGGCACGACCAGCCCGCACGGCACGGGTCAAAAGCCGACGATTCAAGACAAAAAACAGCAGAGCATCAACAAAATCCCACCACCTTCAATAACTTCCCAATCACGCCAACATTTAAATATTCCTAATAACGAGCCCACACTTAATAGAGCTCCCCGCCGATCTTAAACCCCAGGCAAGCCAATATCGGGAAACTCCCAAACACACCACTACCTCAACTCCCAAGGACCCACCGCCGAGCAGTTCGGCAATTCCGCAACGCGCCTCTTCCTTCACTTCACCACCCTTCACCACGCCCCCCTTCCCTCCTCTCTCCCAACCCCTCTCCGGCCGGCCCCGACTTGGGACTCTAATGATGCATTAGATATGAATCGCTTGGTGCCAAGAGAGTCGCATTTTCCTGTATGAGTGAGTTTGTGTTGAGTGTCGCAGCAGTCAAGATAAACGGTAATAAATGTGAATTGGATTGCGCCGCGAAGTGTTCTACATTCGTGGCGGTTACGTGACCGTTACGGTCCAACAATGCCCCTATGTGACCTAAGCAGTGGGCGAGAAGATTCTCTAGGTGCTTGCGGGCGTACGTACATGCGTGTGCCAAGGTTAGTTCAGATGTCTCTCGTTGTGGGGTTGTTTCTTTTTAAATGGGTTTCAACGAAGCCTGGCCTTGATGGCCAAAGGCGATAAGCGAGCGCGCGGTGGGGGGGCGAGGGTGGAAGCACAACAACAGCCTTGTTGGAGTGGTAATGTACAACAACAGCCTTGCTGTCGTAGCGCCAAACAAGGCTGACAAGTTTCTCGCTAAAAACATTTTGCAACCCACGTCCCGTAGCAACAGTCGGTCGGTGGTTGGTTGGTCGGTTGGTTGGTGGTGAGTGAGTGGGTTGGAGTCTCTCGAAGGCAGCCCCCCTCCCTCCTCCGCCTTCGCTTCTTCGTATCTGAAGAACAAAGGCTTACCAAGGGTTAGGGACGGT
Source organism: Volvox carteri f. nagariensis (assembly GCF_000143455.1). Classification (NCBI taxonomy): domain Eukaryota; kingdom Viridiplantae; phylum Chlorophyta; class Chlorophyceae; order Chlamydomonadales; family Volvocaceae; genus Volvox; species Volvox carteri. Next base: position 1,618,294 of record NW_003307550.1, on the reverse strand, counting down.
AACTGGGCTACCTCCGCAGCCGGTCACCCGGAGCTGGGCTCTTTCCCCACCGGAGGCACCCACTCTCCACCGCCACTCCCCACGTGGCTCAGGTTCCCCCTCCCATCCCGGTTCAACGGCGAAAAAACGCCTCGCCGAGAGCTTCCAAGTCTCCGCCCGCCTGCGTGTTTCCGTATCATAGCACTACGGCCACCGGCACACATCACCGCAACTCGGTGCCGGGGCCGTGGTGAAGTATAATATATGTGTAATAGTCCGGCGGCGGCTGTAGTGCATCACCGTAGGGCATCCATATATTGCACGTTAGTTGTAAAGGGCCGCCTGCGCCGCACTGCTGAGTGCCAGGATGCGTCTCCGAGCGTCTTCACGCTCGTGCGTAAAGTATTTGACCAACCTACTTCGCTCGTCCTCGTCAGACACCTGCGATTAACATCACACATCACACAGTTGACAGACCCGCCGTTCGTAGCAGTAGCAGGAGCCGCGGCCGCGGCCGCCGCTGCACCGGTTTAAGAAGGAAATAACTGATTGAGTTATGATGAAATAAGCCCTTGTCAAGGTAATCACTGGTCAGCAGCGGAGCAGCATAACCACCCCCCATCGTCACCATTCCACCATCATCACCACCACTAACACGGTAAGCATAGAGCATCCACCACAGTCATCCTTTTCAGCAGCAAGATCCATCCACAACACAAACGCAGCTAAACAACATGGGCACACAGCCTTATATAATATAACAAACAAAACATATGCCGCCTGCAACCTCAAAAGCCCTCCAGCAACGCCGCAGCAGAAAGCAACAGCCAAAACAAGCAATCGCAAAACGTACCTGGGTCAAGAGAACCTGCCGTTCGCTCTCCTTGGCAATCTCCTCCTGTAGAACAAGCCGCAGTTCCTCTTCCCGTCGGCTGCCCGGCCGTGATACCTCATGCACGCCGCTGTAGCGACCACTGGCCATCGCCTCCACTGCGCGTCCTGAGGTGTCCTCCAACGCTGCCACCTCCTCCTCCAACGTCTGTCTCCTGAAGCTAGCGGCGCTGCGGCCGCGAGCGCCAGGGACAGTGTACGGAGCGTACGGCACGGGGCCGGAAGTGGTGGGTGTGACGGGCGAAGCGACGGCGGAGGCGGAGTTCTGCGTGGCGAGGACTGCGAGGAGGGGGGGACAAGGAGGGTAAGGAGGGAGGGCGGGAAGGGCGTCAATGTGTGGTTACTTGCGGCGGGGTTTCGTGCCAGGATAAGTGGGACACGGAGGAGGACGATGAAGGAGAAGAAGAAGAAGAAAATAGGGTGATTTCGCTGTATAAATGCGCTGCAACGCGGACGGTGAGCGCAGGGGAGATGGATGTTTCGTCCATTACCGCCTCGCCCTGTTGCCTTACGCGAAAAACCCTCCTTCCAACCCTCCTGCGAATGGCCTGGATAAGGCCCTCCTCACAGGATATCGGCGCGTGTGTGTTTCGACGCATGCAGTGCTCCCTTTCCTTTTGAACACACTGAGTGCTGTTCTCCTGTTTTTTCTGTTCCTGCCTGCCACCTGCTATCTGCCCATCTCCTCCTACTCCCCCACTCCATCCCCTCCCACACACGCATGCACCTGGGCCAGCACTCGCGGGCCGGATATCGCTCAAGCCAGGGTGGCGACCCTTGACGAGTGCAACGGCACCGCTGCCTGCGGCGCTGCCGGGGCCGGGGGCTGGGGCAATGCCGCTGCCGCCGCCGGCACCGCTGCCAAGTGAGGTCGTTCGCGGGCTGTAGTTTCCACGGCCGCCGCCGGCGCTGTAGCTCCCCCCCGCTCCCCGCGACACGCCCCTGCGGGTCCCCACGCATGTGGGCCCCATGGAGACCACACGCGCAGGCGTGTGTGTATGTTTGTGTGCAAGAGAAAGGGAAAAATGACGGGAACATGCTGATTGAAGAGAAGAAGGACGACATAGAAATCTAACAAAGAGAAACATGGTCAGTTGGGTGAGGATGGAATAGGGGTGCATCGAGGTTAGAGCAAAGACATGCGGAAAAGAATGGGCCCTCTCTACATGACGCGGTGGTGGCCCTGCTGCTGCTGCTGCTTCTTTCTTTCAATCTCCCCTGACCTTCCATTCCGTCATCTTGATTACATCCACCATTTGTTCCCCTCGCCTTCCTAAGGAAAACACCACGATGCCTGTGTTTACCCGCATGCTGCCTTCTTCTCCCTCCCCCCAAAGCCCCCTTTGTCCTCTCCAGTTCTCTTCAACACCCACAAACTGGTCCGCCCGTGCCGGGCCCCCACGACCTCTTCCGGCCCTATCCCTGCAGGCGGTGTTGGCGCCATTCTCTCCCCTTTCCCCCCTCCCCGTGGCTGACCAAGTGACTTTTCCCTTTATAAGTGACCAAGTGCCTTTCCGAAACCTTACCTGATGCCACGCGGCGTCGGCCCCGCCGACTTGGGTCTCCGCACCCGTGCCATCTGCGCTCGTGTCGATAGGGGGCTTGGCAGGGCCTCTCCCACACCACGCGCGGAGCTCATCTCCCTCGCTGAGCTGGCGGCGGCGCCGCCGTAGCCTTCCGAGTAGCCGCCGCCCCCGCCGCCGCCATCCTCCAGCAGCAGCTGCGGCTTGCGGCCCCCGCCGCCGCCGCCGCCCAGTACGGCCTCCGCCATGAGGGGCCCCGCCAGTTGCACAGACTCCAGGGAACGTACGACCTCAGGGGGTATGGCCACCGTACCCAGTTGCTGCATGCGGAGGAGGGAGCTGCGAAGATACTCCTCCTGGGGGTTTGGGTGGGTGGGGGTTGGAAGCGTGTTGTAGACACAACCAGTGCTGAGACTGGAGGAGGGGACTATATGTATCAGATATGCAAACAACTGCAGGCATGGGGGAGGAGTTAGGAAGGAAGGTTCAGGACTTGCCAGTTAGGTGGACAAGGCCTAGAGATGATAGCGAGGGGTCGTGGGAAAGGGGAGAGAAAAATCAAATGGGAGTGAGGATGAGGTGATGCAATAGCGGAGTCATAGGGTTACGCGAGGTTTATGTCCAGGATGTGTATTGACACATTCCTTGCTTATATCTGGCATGTGTGGGAACGAGCCGCGTTCTTGGCCTCGCGGTGCAGTCAGTCAGTCAGTCAGTCGGTCAGTCAGTCAGTCAGTCGGTCAATCGGTAACATGCCAACGACAGTCCCTAGGTCCCTACTTTTTGCCGCCAGGATAGCTCCATGCGGGATGCGAGGTGCCCCACGAGCGACCCACGCCCCAGCAACAAATATGCCGAATCTATGACGTGTCCTCAGGGCAGCGGCCCACTCCTCTGCTGAACAACATAACTGCGGCAGCTACTGCTGTTTCCGATGCTGCAACTTTCACATAAAGGACAGACCTATCTACAATACTGCATACCCTGCAACTCAACCAGCAACATACAGCTCCGGACCATTAAGATATTCAAAACAATCCTTTTCATTACAAGAAAACAAAAAAACACCAAAACCCTTGCACATTGCACTACACCGCAAAACTGCGTCCCTGCACCACACAATGAAAAAACCAAAGCTCTTGAAGACGAAAAGAATGCCGTATACCTGTCGCTGCATCTGGTGCCGCAGATTCTGCATCTCCGCTAGCAGCGCTGCCCGATGCGCGGCCAGCATGTCCGCGCGCGATGCCTTGTCCTCCAGCTTGCCCGCCAACACCTGCCGCTCTGCCTCGGCAAACATGGCTGCATCATGTGCCTGGGCGGCGATGTACTCGAACCGCTGCCGTAACTCTTCAGCACGCATACGACGCTGGTCCTCAATCTCCTACGAATATATACACAGATTACATACATGCATACGGCTTGTGGCTCTTGGGCCTCTAGCTTGCATGGGCTCGTCACACCTCTCTGGGTAACGCAACCGAGGTGTAACACGCACACACACACATACATACTTGCGTACACAGTATAGGCATCTGCATAGGTTTCCGTTACGCTTAGGTTTGCGATTAAAACATGTGACGCAGAAAACGATTCAAAAGAAAGAGCAGAATGCCGCACTTAGCTGCTGCAAACATGTGTGTTAGTTGCCTCTTCATAGACACAAATGCAAAGACACACACACACAGACAGACACACAAACACACACAGACACCACTGCGCGCAGCTCCGCCGTCGCAGCGCCCCTACTGCCGCAGCTCTGCCCGACCTACCCTTATCCGTCGCGACGCCTGCTCCTCCTTTGCGGCCTGCTTGGCGTGAAAGTGCGCCACTCGCTCTGCCAGGTCGCCCTCCGCACGCGCCTTGATGGCCCGCCGCTGCTGGTCCCGCAGGAAGTCCTCCTCCGCTTTGATCTGGGCCTGAAGCTGCCGGAGCTGCCGGAGCAGCGGAGAGAGGGGGAGCAAGGGAGAGGGGGTTAAACCTGGTGTTTGATGGCTCGTTAAGAGAGTTGGGGAGGGTAGATCGGAGAGAAAGCGTGTGTCTGTCTGTGTGTGGGATGGGGAAGAGAGAGAAAGATAGCAAAAAAGCGCCCACGGTTCGTTCGGTATGCCTTATCTAAACACCGTACTGCCATGCAAATTTGCCCTGGGCGATGAGGAGCAGCATGAAACAAAACACATCCGAACACATCCGCACTCAGAAGACCAGTAAACCCAAATCATCTCACGCCCATGTCGTGACCACTTTAAAATTACATATCCCCAGCGCGCACCTCCTCCCGCTGGCGCAGCATGTCCTCGACTTTACGTTCGTGTGCTAGGATCGCCTGCCTCCGCCCCTCGAGTAGTTCCAAGTTCTGGCGGTAGGTCGCCTCCCGCTTGGCCTCCAAGGCCGCGATGCGCTGCCGCTCCATAGCCGCGTGGTCGGCACGCTCCTCCGCAAACCGAACCTAAGAAATGAGGATGTAGGGTGGTGGGGAAAAGCAGTGTAAACTTGGGGGGAAAATCGTCATGGCGGGAAACCTGCCTCCGCAGCAGCAGTGGTCGGTACCCCATAGGGTACCGCGCTGGCGGGTGTCGCCAGCGGCACCGGCGCCTGAGACGAATGTGGATTGCCATCATCCCCCTTCAGAACACATCCACGGCATGTGTGTGTAGAGATAAAAGCGTATGATACAAAATCGCTTCCAGTTTTTTTGTCCCCGGTCTCCGGATGTCGCAGAAGGTCTCCCTTACCGAGCGAAAAGATACGTTGTGAATTGGCCACTACTCCCTCTGTGCATTCCGCCACATCCACGCATGGGAAGGAATGCCATGTCTGCCGTACGCATGGACCTGTGCGGCCTACCCTGCTTTGCTTTGCACGGCGAATGCGAACATCCGGCAATTTCCACCGCGGGTGAATTTCCTCCCGTACCACGCAGCTGGTAGCCTAGTCCGAGTCCAGACCGGGATGATTCCAGCGCCACCGCCGAACGGCAATGGAGTACCGAAGACCCCAGCAGGGGAGCCATGGGGCATAGCGGCCAGTCTCGACTACACAGGCATGACGAGAGATAAGAGAGACGCCTCCTCCCGCCACCTTATGCACTCTATGAAAATTCACTATCGCTGCACTATAAATCATTACATGGATAGAAGGACAGGGTCACGGCAACGCCTCCCCCGGCGGCTCTCACACATCCTAAAATCCGTAAGGTTCCCCCTTTTGGATTTTTTCCTTTTCTAAGCTCAGTTTACATTTGAACATTATCAATGCCAGCAAACCAGTGCCGCCACACCGGTCGGTTCGATTTGGGGCGGGGCGCGGCTGGCTTAGGTCAGGTCCAGGAGGAGGTGGCCCAGACTGCGCTCATGATGCGCAAGTGACATTTCTGGGGACGTCCATGGCCCGGAGCAGTATGTAACATATCCCGGCACGACGAGGGAGGTGTAGCTGGACCCATGGAGCCGTGCTTACAACCGTCAACGAACAAACAGTCCCCAAAAGACCGCCATTGACCCCGGTGCGCGGGGCTGCAACGGATATATGAAACACACACGGCTATGGTTATATGGCCATGGATCCAGGTGGCGCGAATGCACAAGAGTTGCGCAGCGCGACAGCAGAGGAGCAGCACGTCGCCTCCACGGCAGGTAGACCTCGTCTCCAACGGTCGCTCGGCGCTCGCAAAACATCACACGCTGTTGTGCCCGAATAGTTCAAAACAAGACCCAACCCGCTGAGCAACCCCCCAAGCCCCAAGCCCTTGCAAAGCACGCCAACCCTCGCTCCCTTTCGCCCGTTGCTCCGAAGCTTCTCCCAATCCGCACACACAGACACACGACGCCCCGTACAGCTTACACGCCAATTCACGACTAAGCCTAGGACCACCGCCACCAGCAGCCGCACCCACCAAACTCCTTACGCTGACCGTTATGCAGCATGTTCAAGGCGTGTTTCTCTCCACACAGCCCCGACTTTGAGGGCCCCCCATCCTGCCCCCTCCTCCTGGCCCACCAGCGAGTAGCGATACGTATGTATATGTGGTCATTCGCGTGGATTGACGTGGGGTGTTTTTTTCTCCCCATGTCGGAGTTCTAGTCACTATCCTTTGCTGCCCAACCACCCCCATCCTTTTTTGTTTCAACTTTCGCGCCTGAACTTTTAACCAGCGACAGGGACTGAATCATGGGACATGTTCTTCCTCCCGGCCGCCAGGGAGCTCATCCATAGAGTTCTCTTCCACACAGCCACCAGGCCTGTAAGGTCCACCCCAGATCCCACACTCTCCTACTCACCATACGGTCCTCCACTGCCTGCACCTTAGCTAGCGCCGCTGCCCTCACCGCCTCCGCGTGGCGGTAGGCGGCCTCCAGTCGCTCAGCTCGTCTCTCAGCCATCTACTCGCAAGCAGAGGGGATAGGGCAAGGAAGGGCGCGGGGAAAAGGAGGGGAGTTGAGCGCAGGGCAGCAGATGGAAGTAGGGACGGAGGTTAGGTGGGATAGGAGCAGGGAACCCGCAGGTCAGGGAACGGCGAAGAAAAGGAGGCAGCGCGGCTGAGAGGTGATTAAGGCAGGACAGCGCAGGGCTGAGGAGGTAAAACTGGGTGAGGCAGGGACGGGCAGAGGGGAAAGGGGGAGGGCCATGGGGGAAGAAGGTGCTGGTGGCGACTGGAAATGCTAAGCAAGTGCGGGAAGCGAAGTCATGGTTAAGAACCGAAAGTAGGCCTGCACAGCAGGCCTGCCGGGCGACACGGACAGACATGCCAAGCGTGGGGCGCGCAGTGCACTGTCTCGTTTTCAAGGTTACGTGTACACCAGCACGCTTGCGGCTCGCAGCCCAGTTCGTCAAGAGACCAACACGCCAGGCTGCCTTGAGAGGTCTCAGACCTATTTCATCCTCGATTTCACCTCTCTACGCGTCCACCCGTTCTGATTTGCGAGTCGTTCCTTCATCCGCGGCCATCTGGGTCGGCAATGTTCGTCTGGCATATGGGTTCCCCCAGGGAAGTCCGTCTGGGCTTTCCAACCCCAAAATGTTTGAACCTTCGACGGACCTTTGACTCATCCATGTACGAGTACGAGTGACTCACCCGCGCGCTGTACTCCGCGAGGTTCTCCCGCTGCGTCTGTTTACCCTGGTTGATTTGCGAATACTTCTCCTCACGCCGCCGCTCCCGTTCCCGCCAGGTGCCGTTTGATTCCGCCATCAGCTCAAACTGTCTTTGAATCTGTGACGCAATATCCCCCGTGTCCCATGCCGGGCGATCAGACAGGGGTATTGACCCACAAGGTGGGTAAGGGGGTGTGAGGAGTGTATCTCTTCTCTGGCAGGCCAACACCACCCTTGGGCAAGCAGTACCCTTGGGTGAGAGAGGGGCCGTGGCAAGTGAGATGTAAGGGCAAAGTGACATAGGCCCAGATGCAATTGGCAGCTCAAAAGGTGCTGTCCTGGGGCAGCGTTGTGTTTTATTATGTTTTACGTTACATGGTGGGAGCTCACTATGAAGAGCCCGGGACCGGACCATGGATGGTCGAGGTCATTATGTACTGTTGCAACGTGCGTGAATAGGGGGATTGGAGGGTGGGATCGTCCCGCAGGTGAGGTGCAGCGCACAATTGCTTGGATTATGGAAACCGGATGGATCAATGGAATGATGACGTATATCGGGGTTTCAATCATCCTCTCTGGGCGCTGCGCTTTGAGAGGGTTTTGGGATACGATAGCAGACCCCCGCCGGCGGATGCGGCAGCAGGAACTGGGAGCCTTACCGTTGCCAACGTCCTTATCTGTCTCTGGTATTGCATTTGTGCCGCATGCACAACCGGCCCGAGATTCCTGCACACATCCAGCACCCAGTGAGATCGAACCCGACAGGGACTGAATCCCAATTAAGAGTTGCTTGCCTTATGTCAAATAGAGGGGACATTTCCCCCCCATTGTCAGCAGGCACGATGTCCATGGCCCCCTACAGCGGGAACATAATCCGTCAGCTTGCAAAGCTTTTTTCCTCGACTTTGAGCTAAAGCGGACCAGATTTGCAAAATCGAAGTGGCTAAAATCAATTTGCGAGCATGCATACCCTCGAAACCGTGAACTTGGCGGGTTAGGAAGAAGTCCAGCAGGACGACACAGCTAATTTTCGCAAAAGGCTCAGTACCCTCGTTTCATAAAATGCTAACTTACCATTCGAGTAAGAGCTGCTCCTTTAAACCAAACTATCAGACAAAACACTGCCAAGCCAAAAGTCGCGCCTTATGGTCTTCGGACGCCAGGTTCAACTTTGGAACCAAATAAGGGTAGGTGCCTTACGCAAATGTTGTAATGCTCTTTGAAAATGATAACCCAAATAGCAGGGTTGTTTTGGATGTAAGAACAAAAACACTGTAGCCGAGATGGTGAAGCGTTCAAGTTTGTCAGCAGCAGGAGAAATGCTCAGATGTACAGTACTTGAATAAGTTATAGCTACTCTTTCCTGCACAAACGGGGTTCGTTGGATACGGAACCGAACGGGCGTACTTGCCCTTGCCGTAGCTGACTAACTGCCATCGGCCAGTACCCGAGCCGGCTCCCATATTACATTTTGTTGGTACCCATGTCCTAGCATAAACATCCCTTTCATTCCATGCCTCCGCATTCGAAAGGCCGGATCACGGCACCGGAAAGGCCGGAAGGCGGCGAGAGCAGTCCCCATGACTCCTTGGTGTTCACGCTTGGCCCTCCTGTTCCAGGATGACGCTGAAGACGTCGTTCTCCTCGTACAGGTTCGCCGCAAGGAGAGCCTCCGCGGAGGCGGCCTGACCCGCGGAGCACATCAGGTGTGGCAGGCAGCTTGACGTCAGGCACCCGACCAAAACAGGGCAAGGGATGCAGTAGGAAACATGCATGCAGCGCGTGGTGGAGAATGGTTGCCAATGCAAGGTACTTACATGCAGTTTTGCCCTCGTCGGTACTGTTTCTAAAAGTGGGCCAGCCCCCTCCGCCACCACCGCCGACGCCGCGTGCAAGCGTGCGGGCATGACAGGTGCGGCCTTTGCAGCTGCTGGCTGCGATGGCAGCCGATGCGGCCGCGAATGTGGCCTCCGGCGCCAACGCTGCGGCTGCTGCTGTTGCTGATACTCCAACTCCTCATCTGCCTGGCAAGGGGGATAAAAGCACAAGCGATGCGTGAGGTGCACCTGAACATGCTCCCTGTGGTCACCTAATTTCCTATTCTGGACATGAAATGGTTGCCGGTTGCTTGGCCCGCGCTAGAAGGCCAGGTGGGGTCGATCCACAAAGTTGGTCCTTTTACGGGTTTTACGGGTTTGGAGCCTTGAAATGTATTGGACCCAATTATTAGGGCCTCGGCGGAATCCGCAAGAGTCTTGGACGCTGGCGAGTGCTTTGGGAGGCATAGCCCATATCCGTTTATGATCATTACCTGTGACAGGATATCCACCAACGAGTCGTCATAACGTTCAGCCACATCGCACCCGCCGAACCAATGCGTGGAGCTGCCGCAAGTGGACATGGCGTCCATTGAGGTCACTGCCGCCTCCGTCGCTGAATGTAGCGGGCTGCTCGCTGCAGTTGCCACTGCTATCGCCCCCGTCGCCGACAGCGTTGCTGCTGCGGCAGCAGCTGAAACCCCGCTTCCGTGCCTGAGTCCGTGCAGATGCTGCTGTTGCTGCGCTGGCAGGGGGCCCCGCACGCTGAACGAGTCACGGAGCTTGCGGCAACCATGGGTGGGTCCTGGCCCTGTGTAGGGTGAATAGAGCCCGTACGCTTCAGCCATGCCATAAGCCGCATAAGCACACATGTGTCATTGACTATGACCAGTTTACTTTCAAGCACAGTCGAGACGGTACACACCTGCAGCAACCCCAAAGCCGCCATGGCCCAGGGCGCCAAGCCGCATATGTCCCGCACCAGGCCCCACCACATGAGACCCATTCCCAGAGGCTCTAGGCGGGGCCGCTTGTGCTGCACCTGCTCCCTCGTGCTGCTGCTGCTCCTGCTGCTGTGCCACACAACCTGGCGGTTGCACATCCCAGCGCTGCCGGCGCGCCATCTCATCAAGTGCCATCGCCATTCGAGACAGGCTCATGCTGCTGCTGGCAGGCGTTTCATTGTATCCGGGTACCGGCGGCGGCGTTTGCATGCCGTGAGGCATGGATGGTGTCATCATAGTAATTGTGGTGTCTGTCGTATAGGAGCTGCACGGACTTGCTGGCGTCGGGCGCTCCAAAACCAGCAATTCCTGCTGGTGCTGCAGCTGCTGAACCGGATGCTTGTGGAGCTGGTGGCGATAATGTTGCTGGTGTGGATGCGGCCGCGGATGCGCGTGGGCGTGGGCGTGCTGGTGCTGCTGCGTAGTTGCAGGCGCAGAACCGCTGACGCGGGCGATGGCTGGTACGGCATCGTGTGTGTCTGACCATTGTCGGAGAGTTGCCTCGGCCTCATAGATCGACGCCGTCTGGCAGGATGCCAGTTGAGGACCGCCACCCGAACCCGAACCCCTAGCACGCTCCGTAGCGGGCGTGGATGCCACAGATGCAACCATGTCAACGCAGGGCGGAGGGATAGGAGGCCTGCCGGAGGGTTGTGTTGGGCCACCCAAACCACCTACTTGCTCTCCAGCCACGTCAGGCACGTCCACGAAGTAGAAGGCGCCGCTCTGGCCAATGGCTGGGTCATAGCTAAGCACCTTGCGCCCCGAGCGTGAATCCCTTGCGCTGGTCGAAGGCGCGCTCCCGGCGCAGGATCCTTCTTCCGCAGCAGCAGCAAAGCCATGCTGCACCTGCCAACCTAAGAGGCGTGATGCCGCAGCCACCACCTCGTCGCAGGGTGGCACGATCATCGGCGAAGCTGTGAGGACCTCGCGGCTGTCGACTCGGACCTGCAGGCTTTGGAAAGCGAGGGGTGGGGTGGGGAAAGACGAACCACGAACGAGTGAAGCTGCTGCCCTGCTGGTGGGGTGGGACGGGGTGGCACCAAGGTATACCTCTACCACATACGTCCTCACGTAGGGCACCTCATGGGCCCTCCCTATCCCCACCGTCTGGTCCGGCCAGGGCCAGGTTGTCTTTCCCTTTCTCCCTAGTGTATAGCGTAGTAAGTGGATTCCTAAGCAAGCCAAATGGTGCCATGAGTTGGTGACCATAGGGTGGGTGGCAGCACGCGCACCTCATGCACAGGTACGGCCTCGAAGCGCTGCATGGTGGCATCCACCAGGACGCACCGCGGCCCAGCCGGTTTGCCACACATGGACGCGGACGGCCCCGACGCCGCAGCTGTGGCTGGCCGTGGTGGTGCTCTCGGCACCGTGCCCATGCCCAAGCCGTAATCGTGTGCTTCCCTTCCCGCCGCAGCTGCCTGCTGCTGTACGGACCAGCTGGCAGCGGCCCGCACCCAATCGGATGTAGATGCGGGTGCACCCACTGCTGTACAGCTACCTGTAGACACCTCTGGCATCGCTGCCTCTGATCGAGGGCCCACAGCGATAACAGAGGACGTTGCGGCTACGACCGAGGCTGCTGCTGTAGTTGTGGGTATGGCAATCATGGCTGGTGCGGCCGGCGAGGTGACATTCACGGAGCCGTTCTCGCTGGCGGTGCAGCCGTCCTGGAGAGCTGCCAGCGTGGACGCGGCCCCCTCGATACAGCCTCGTTGCGGACTGTGGGCTGGCGAGATCGCTTGGGTGGGTTCGGCTTCGGAGCCGGCCTCTAGGATGCCGATGTTTTTGTTGGAGTTGCCAGCCAACGCCCCCACGCGGCCTGCAGGGTTTGCCGCTGTTGTTACTGCGCCAGACGCTGATCCAGATGCTACTGCTGCTGCTGTTACTGCGGCCGGCTCAGGCACATGGTTGATGGTTATGTTGACATGCGCGCCCGGTGCAACGTGGAGGAACGGCGGGCCGCTGGGTGAAGTAACGAGGGACGCTCGCTGTGCGGCAGTATTGTCGGCGGTATTGCCATCAGGCTCGAGCATGTGGCCAGCGGGCTGAGCAGCAGCAACAGGAATTGCTGGAGGCAGCTGCAGAAACGGTGCTGCGTGCACGTTGGATGCAGTTGAGCTTCGTGCTTCTGCAAGTGCGAGCATGTTGACAGGATCCGTTTGCACCTCCGTTGTACATTGCAGTTTTTGAACTGAAGGTTGCTGCGTGGCTTCTAGTGCTGCCACCTGAGGATCCAGGGATGGCGACGCGTCTTTGAGGTATGAGGACAAAACAGATCATCCTTTTTATTCATTCAGCAACGCACAGATTCCTCCGCAGAAAATGAAAGCATCTGCTGACTTTGCACCCAAAAAGGGAGGTAAGAGGCAAAGTGCGAACTTGAGCTTATTGCGATCACTTGCCTTTGCCTGGCTGGCTCGTAAGACCAGGAGCACCTGAGCTAGCTTCCTCTTAAGCCTGCAAATGTGGTATGAGGAGGGATATGAAAACTGCATCGGGGCCTTGCGCTGGTGGGGACATGGTGTGTTTGGCGAGGAAGAGCCGTGCGCTTACAGTTGGTGTTCCTTCTGCAGCTGCTGATTTTCGTCTTGCAGTTCTCGCTCCCGCTGCGAAGAGGCCTGGGCTTGCTGCGCAAGCTGAAATGCGCAAATTGTGGGTGGGGCATGGCCAAAGGTTGGATAAAACTGAACAGGTAATGTATTTGCAGTACGAGTATGTTAGGGCTGAAGTGTAGCGTGAGAAGGGAACAACACTTGCGGTCAGCGTGTGCCATGCGGGTGGCACCGAGGCGAGTAGCAGGAACGAAGGACGCATGAATTTGGAAGGAACCCCTTCCTGACGTAGATCAAGAAGGTCCGCCATAGAACCCTAAACGGACCCACCTCATCGCGCTGTAGCTTGAGCTGCTGCACGTCCTGGCCAAGGTCCACGACCTGTGGAATGGTTCGTCCCTGTAGGCACGCTTGTACGGCGTTCAAAAGTTTTTCCCAATGCTAAACCGCACCTGCTTCAGCAGCTTTGCGACCTTCTGCCTATCTTCGGGCCCTAAGTCCTGCAATGTGCAGCTCCGCGAAGGAGGTGTGCTCAACGGTGCAAGCGGCTGGGCCTGCGCAAGTCCGGACGGGCATTATCGACGCGTCCGTGTCATGCTTATGTTGAAATTTTTTTGAACTAGTTGCCTTTGTGGGGTCAAACTCCTATTAACTACCTGCTGTAAAGAATCTTTCCGTGCCAGCCGCGGACAGCTCTCACTCCGCCTGGTCAGCATGGCAAGTTGCGCTTATTATCTTAGCTATTGTATTAAGCACTTCAGACCACAGATTAGGCAAGCGAGAAGCTCCAAGTTACACTGCCTGGACGCTGCTTTGCCCCAGTACAATGTTGAAGCGAACATATCGCGCTTTTAATGTCCCACATACATGTACAGGTAGACACGAAATATTGGTAAATGCACAAGTACACGATACAGCCGTTAGGAGAGGCGCTGGCGAAGAGTGACAGACTTCGTTTTTCCGCTTGGATCCTGCTCGTACTATATAAGGTAGAGGAAAGCATCGGCTGCATGGTGCAACAAACAGAGAGACGTTTTGCACAAATAGCGCCTGGGAGACCTGGCATTTATTTGTCTTCAGGGACTTCGCATACGCCACGGTCGTGGCTTGATTCCGCTTGTTTTTGCAACGACTCTCTTGCGTTATATTTCAGTATCTTACCAAGGTTAAGGTATTTTGATTATCTTTTGAAGCAGTAACCAAAAAAGGCTTGGAGGAGCTCTGGGTTGCTAGAATGTCAGCTTGCGACTGCACGTGCCACAATAGCGATGTTCGTCCTCCAAAACGGGGTCAGCTTGCGCAAGGTAGGCAGGGTTTACGCTGCTGTCCTTCGGGCTTTCGAAAGCCTTGCCCGCAGCGCGCCTAAAATGTGTGCACCGGGCGTCTGTGTGTCTGCAGCTGTTGAGCAAAGGGAGGCTGCAAGGAGAATTGCGGAGGCAGCGAAGGCCGAGATCAGCAGGTGTGTCGGACATGGGCGTAGCGCATGCTAACCATGGACAGGTCGACACCCGTGGCCCATGCAGGTACTTCGCCGACCAGAAGAGATTCGATGTGATAGCAAATAATTCTGTGAAGGATGACTTCAAGCGGAAAGGCCGAGAGTTCAAGGAACGCGATGCTGAGGCACAGATGTTGGAAACAGTGTACCAGGTAATAAGTCGTACCTGACCACAGCCCTAGCAAGTTGACCACCATGACTCAAGCATGTGCAACACGTACCCGACAGAATGAGCGGCAAAAAACACTAAGCGCGATTCGTGCGGAAGAGGAGGAGAAACTAGCTGTGGCCATGGCACGGAAGCAGCAGGAGAAGGAGCGGCAGGATAAGGAAATTCAGAAACTCCGGGAGCAGAGCGAGGAAATCCGTAGGTGGGTTTCGGGTCGATGGTTCCCGGGGGCGTTGTCACGTTTGTATGGGTCGAGTTTGTGGACAAGGGTACACACGGCCTTTACAGGCAGGTGTCCTATGAAACTGCGTGGAAGGCACAACAACGCAGTATAACCATTGCTTCGACTTAAGAGATCTTGTTGCCGCGTCAGGGAATCAAACGGGAGTTAAGCCAGTAGTGCACGCGGCATCGTGGCGCATTACGTGCGCCATGGGAGTTGCTTCCACCAAACCCTATCGCTACGCAGACAAGTGCTTGACAAATCGACCGTAAGGTTTCAACCTTGCTGACCAAACGTGTCAGGATGCACCTGCACAGCAACATGCAACACGTAGCACATGACCCACATGTCTTGCCGGTGCTGCGTCCATTGATGGGGTGTGTAGTCTGGCCGAGAAGGTCCGCATTGCACGTGTCAACAAAGCGCGCGCTGACCAGCTAGTGGAGAAGAAAGTCCTGGCCGAGCAACAGCAAGAGTACGACCGGGCCATCAACCAGTATGTCAACCAAGCAGCTGCGGAGGCCGAGGTGATGGAGGCGGAGAACCAGGCCAAGCGGCGGGAGGCCAACGTGCGGGCGCGCATGATGCTTGAGGAACAAATGGCAGAGCGGCAGGTGTGTATACGAGGGCAAGCAGTATTCCACGGTTATGAAACCGGGAGCAGGCATGCATGGAACGGGCTGCGTGGACGGATATGGGTTGCAGCTCTTAGGGGATCAGAGTCCTTGTGGATGTAATGCACCGTGCGTTTTGCTTATCCTGCTGTCGTGACGGCTGTTGCGGTGCATAGGAGGCGGCGCGACTGGCTGAGCAGGAGGCTGCCCGCGAGCGCGCCATGATCGACGAGGTGGTGAAGCGCATCATGCTGGAAGACGCTGCGGAGACAGCGGCCAAGCGGCAGCGGCAGGATGAGACGAAGGATTTCATTGAGACGTTCCTGAAGCAGCAGGATGAGTTGCGACGAAAGGAGCGCGAGGCGGCAGCCGCGGAGGACCGCAAAATTGCCGGTGGGTAGGAAGGTGTTGCAGTTATTGTAGCGCTTGAACTCAGGGGCTTCATTTCTGCAAAGCTTTCGCAAGTCAGCAGCAGAGGAAATGAGCTAATACGGATGGGGGGAAAGACTGGTTTGACCGCATGACACAGATAACCGCCTGATCTTTTTAGCAAGAGCGCCACCGTGGCGTCTAGTAGTCCCGGGCTGGCCTCAGGGCTGGTTAAGGCGCACACGTAGCGCTGTGCTGCGACTGATGACCTAACGGAACCTAAACGTGGCCAACGGGAGGCGCATTCGTGGGCGGCCAAGCATGCTGCGTCTTGGGTGTATCGGCGCTTTGTACCTGCGGCCCGACTCCTCTGGTCACTGCTGAAATATTTGGGGGTTGCTACGTCCACTATTACGCGCATTACATACATGGAGGCTGCAGCGCAGGAATGCGTCCAGCGGAGGTGACCAGGAGTTTGATTTGGGTTCGTGCGCCTTCCTCTCATTATCTTTCATGTTCTCCTAGCGTGTAAGTAAACCCAGAAATTGGTGTCTGCGCCGCTTCCCGCTCCGTTCACGGTTTGCAGAATACTGGCAGGCGGTGCGCGACCGCGAGCGTGAGGAGGCGGAGCGGCAAGCGATGCGCAAGGAGATCGCCGACCGGATGTACGAGAAGGTCAAGCGGGAGATGGAGGCGGAGATGGCGAGGTAGGGGCTTGTCAAAGCGGCACAATTGCTTTACGGAGTGTTTCGATCGAATTGATGTCTTCGGGTTGTCTCTCAAAATATATTTGCGGTTCACGGAACGCTGGTCACGAGGTCGTCACGACTCAACCTAAATGGCCAACTGCACCATGTTAGCAGCCGGTTGCGAAACCTTGGCTAACCTAGCCTTGCGTCGTCTGTGTAAGTTGGCGCCGCGCACAAAGCTGAAATGTTTTGCGAGGAGGGGAGTGGTGCCTCGTTGCCCGAGCGCGGGCTCCGTGCGCACAGTGCCTGCCGGAGCGCATATGTTGACCTTTTGCTGCATTAGCGCACTTGAGGCGCACAGCTTATCCGTCCTGTGACGCCCCGGTCCCGTTCCGCAGGCGCATGGAGGAGGAGGAGCTCATCAACATGTTGCGCCGGGAGGAGGCCGAGGAGAAGATGCGGCTGGAGGACGAGGAGCGCAAGCGGAAGGCAGAGGAGGCCCGCGCGGAGATGGTGCGCGCCAACGCATACCAGATGAAGCTGAAGGTGCGGCTGAAACAACAATATGTTGCATCGCCCCACTACTTCGGGGGCTGTAGGTTGGTCCACAGCAAAAGAGGCCTGGGTAAAGGTGAGGTGGACACATCCCGACCGCGAGCCATTCAGGAGCCGGAAATGGTTGATGAAATGGAGTAATGTGCTCCAGGGCGTCGTTGCCCCGCCTTCTTGTGTGGAATTCGCCACATTGGCGAATTCCACACAATTCGCCACATTGGCGAATTCCACACAAGAAGGCGGGGCAACGACGCCCTGGAGCACATTGCGCCACATGCAAACTGCATGCGCGCTGGGCTTTAGGGCTTGAATAGATGTTTAAAGTCCAACCGTAATCTCGCTCGCTACAAGACGGATCGCGAAGCGGTAATTGGTACCGGTACGGTGCTAGCTGGTACGGTGCTAGGGACATCAGCTGCTAGGGCTGGTGATGGCAAGGACTGGCATGGGCAAAGTACTGGTCTTCCAGTGCACTGCCAGTGCGCACGCGCGCACACACACGATTATTTGCGGCTCCATTCGCAAACACGCTCATGCACACATTTGTACCCGACCCACAGGAGGAGCGCGAGGCGGCTTTCCGCAAGGAAGAGGAGGATTTCAAGCAGCGCATGCTGGCCAAGTTTGCGGAAGACGACCGGTTGGAACAGTTGAACGCGCAAAAGCGGCGCATGCGTCTGGCGGAGCACCAGCGCGAGGTGCAGCGGCTCATCGAGGAGAAGCGGAAGGCGTTCGAGGAGGCCAAGGCGCGCGAGGAGGCGGAGGACGCCGCCAAGTGGGTGCCATGGGGGGTTTCAACCCACATCATATCACTCGTGCTCTGGTGTCGGCAAAACGATCGCATTGGGTTCCTGCTGTGTACACATGGACGATTTGGGTTACAGTGTGGCAGCCGTCCGAGGTGAAATGCTTTGCGGCGAGCAATGGTCTTTTCGTAATTCATATACTGCCATGTTCGATGTCCGCTGTGCTTACACTGTCCGAAGTCCTCGGTTGCTTGTCCTCCTTGGGTCCCTGTTAGACATTAGGCAACCTGCTTCCCTAGGCCATTTGCATCCTGGGCGCATTGGGACCCGCTTTATTTCTTTCCTATTCCTGATGCAGGCGCGCCGAGGACGAGCGGCTACGCGGGCTGGTGGAGGAGGAGCGCAAGAAGCTGCTGCGCGAGGCGGCGGAGCTCAAGGACTTCCTGCCGCGCGGTGTCATGCGGGATCAGGGTGACGTGGACTTCATTGCGCAGGTGGGCGGGCATGCGGCGGGTTGCGGTTTGGTGTTCTTTAATGCATGCCAAGTGATGCTGCGCCTGATGCTCTTGCGACATGTTGGACATTGCTGACTTACTGAAGTAGTTGATTAGCCTAGGAAAGCCACGCGGGGGACGGTAACATAGCCGTTAGGCTAAGCAACTGCCATAACCACCGCTCGTTTGCGACGGGGGCCACGTCCTCGTGTTGGCCGGATCTCTGCAGGTACTGGAAGAGATGCGGCTAAACCGCGCGAAGCAAGGACGCTAAGGGCGGGCGGACAAGGCGGGGATGCAATGTGGGGGGTAGCTACTGCCCACCTGGGATGACCAATGGACACGCGCATGCTAGTCGTCATCTTCCATATAATTGGGAACTGGTGTCTGGGGAAGGGATTTGTGGTGGGAATCATGCTGCGGCCAACCGGCTGGGCTACGGGTCGAACAAGAGTAGGTGGTCTTGTGAGGCGGGTAAGCAGGCTGTGGAGCTGTGTACTGGCCGCGGCCGCCGACGCAGGTTTTCCGGGAGGGTAACGAGCGCCGCCCTAAGTCCTTCGGGACGTGTCACATAACCTCCGGGGCCGCGGTTTGGTTTTATGCTCTTTAATAGCGTTTGGGGACGTGCAAGGCTAGGGGAAAGGTGCTAGGATTTTACAGTTCATGTGTATTATGTATCGTTTGAGCTGCGAGAAGGCAATTTTACATACGCATATGTACTACTCCAGTAGTTTGTGGCAACCGTAGCCGGGGATTGCTGCAACTGGGCCGACTGAAAAACTGGAGCCTAGGGTCGCAGGGAGGATGCTGGCAGTGCAGCGATCACTCGCCCGCGCGCTGGATGTGCGTGCATGCGTGGCGCAGACGTTGCGTGCGTGCTGCTCATGCTCGAAGAACGCAGCGCTTTGTGCATTGCAGCATTGCTGTGACTGGACTCGGGCTTACCGCCTGACATAACGTGGCCCAGTCCTCTTTGAGACGAAGTGTTCCTGCGGTTCCTTTTGGCGCCGCACGGCGGCATCAGTAGGGGGCTGAAAGGGTGCTTCCTGAGTGCAACTTGGTTGCCTGAGAAGGACGTGTAATGGATTTCGACGTCTGCTGATGCCTGTGACGATGTGAGCAGTTTTCTGCGTGGTATTAGCGAGACGAGAACATGCAAGAGCCTATACCAATGCGACCTGTACGCCGAACGGCAATTGTTACTGCGGGAACTGAACAGCGCACCATGTTAAAAAGGGTCCAACGTGTGTATTCTGCATTGGATTGGGCCGAAGATGCAAAAACGCCAACAGTTGAGGTCTATCTGCGTCTCAATTTGGTGACAGGAGAATTCTTGCCGCCATAATAAATGGAAAAAAAGGGTGCGTTGACAGCCGAGTTGGACAGTCCCATACCGCCCAACAGCCCCGCGACCGCCCGACGTGGACATGTCACGACGCACCTGTGACCCACTCGGATCCACTGTAACGAAATCATTTCATGATAGGCACGTGTCGACACGCCGAACCCATCGGCAGGCTGCTTCGCGCGTGAGGGCTACCGACGCGCACGCACTTCAGAGACGCCCTTGCCATGATG
This sequence comes from Volvox carteri f. nagariensis, assembly GCF_000143455.1. Taxonomy (NCBI): domain Eukaryota; kingdom Viridiplantae; phylum Chlorophyta; class Chlorophyceae; order Chlamydomonadales; family Volvocaceae; genus Volvox; species Volvox carteri. Next base: position 1,598,493 of record NW_003307550.1, on the reverse strand, counting down.
TTCATATCATTTTCCTTTCACGCGAGTACTTGCCATCTTTGCAAGATTTCGCCATTCTTGGCCGCACGGTCAGGCACCGCACTTGCACTGCATAAAACAAACGACCACTTCGGTAACCTACAAACCAACCAAAACGCAACACGGACACGTGTCACAGCAGCACACTAGCCAACCAAACCGCCGCAACTCATCCATATCGCATCTTTCCTCAAGCAGCAAAGTCAGCAATCCTAACCAGCGGCTAACTATATTCAGAACACCGAATCCGCGTTACTGCTTACGACTCAAAAGCGTGTGAGGCCCAACAGGCCAGGTGACCCCAACACCGCCTCCGCAATGGCAACATCAAACGTGGAGGTGATTCCCCCCAATTCCGTCACGGGTTCAAGTGACAAAAAGGGCAGCAGCAAGCTCGGAGTACTGTACTTCGTCACCCGTGGACAGCCCACCAACTACGACATGGTACGAATGTTGCGAAGACGGTTGCAGCGGCAGGCGCCGGCTGGCTGATGGCGCGCATGGTTGATGGCAGCCGCAGGCTGGTTAATGGATTCCCCGGATGCAAGGTGGTGCTGCAACTTCAAGATCTGGACTTTGCTGGTCTAGCATGCATAGGGAGAGATGAACTTCCTAATACCTAAAGCTTAGCCTGGGCCTGAGCCTCGGCTTTCCCATGCCTGCTTCCCGCCCCTCATCCCGCTCCCACCGCAGCTGGTGTTCCGCACCCTCAATCGCGACATGGGCCTCCCAAACCATAATGACGACCACCTGGCGGAACTCCTTCGCGATGAGCTGATGCCGGTGCGAAGCTGGGTGTTGAAACACCTGCCCTTCAGCAAGATCCAGCTCAAGGTATGTGTCCGGAGGGAAGGGAACATCGGTCAAGGTTCACAGCCATGCATGCATGGGTGCATGGGTGCACGGCGGGTGCACGGCGGGTGCATGTGCGTGTAAGAGTGTACGTGGGCAAGGAAACGGGAAGGGAGGAAAGCCATGCGCTGCAGGCATGCGCGGCTGGCAGGCGGGAGCCAGCTGCACGACACTTTGAGCCACCGCGGACATCAAGTGCGAGCACTATCCCGTGTGCGCCCACCCGCAGCGCACACTGGACAACCCGCTTTGGGGCGTCCCCGGCGCCGTCAACTTCATCGATGCGCGGACCAAGTGGTTTGACACCGCCGTAAGAGAAGCGCTGGCATCAGGCATTAAGCAGGTGGGGAGGTCGAGTCGGGGTTAGCAAACGGAAAACAGGGGCCACGCCCATCCGAACGGCCCGACGATGGAATTTACCGGGATCTTTGCGGGGTGGGGTCCGGCAAGGCATAATTGGCTGCCCAGTGCTCGTAGGGCTGGCGGATAGGGGTTGGGAAGTACTGGAAGAAAGCGCGACGGAGGGGTACGGGACGACATCCCTGCGGGGTTGTGGTGTTGCGCGTGTTGTGTGGCGGTGGGAACTGGCTGGCGATGTTTGGCGACATGGTTGGGCGAGAAGCCCAGTTTTTGCACGTGTGCGTGATGGCGGGGCAATGCACCTCAACACAGCTCTGTCCCATTATGCAATCTGCGGCATACAATCTGCGGCGTTCCTATCGGCGTCTCCCACCCGCCCTGATTCGTTGCTGCTGCTGCTGCTGCTGCTGCTGCTGCTGCTGCTGCTGCAGCTGCTGCTGTGGGGTTTGATAGTGTAATGCCTCCTTTTGATTCGTTGCTGCTGTTTTCCTCTACATAATCTCTGCCCCATTGGTGTCGTACTGTCGTCTCGTCCTAGGTGGTATTGCTAGCCGCCGGGTATGACACTCGGGCCTATCGACTTGGACGAGGCGGCGTCAAGTTTTTCGAAGTGAGTGCGGTCGTGTGTTCCTCGGGACGTGTGGTTCTGCGTGGCATTTAATTGGTAATGCTGGGAAAGGGCTTATGGCTGAGACAAGATGGAGTGCTCACAGGGCCGGGGTGTCGAGTATGCGCTTTTGCTTATTAAGCGACTGAACCACGCGCACACACCCAGAGACCATTCCCCTAGCACCCATGTAGTCGCTGTCATGCTTCCTTTTGTTTTATTTTGCTGTTTCTGATGTGCGTGTATGTGCGTGTGCGTGTATGTGGGAAGGGTCGTGGCAAGAGGCTTCACCCCAGCACCGCGGCCACCAAAGACAGCGGCCGTACGGTGCTGCCACCGCTGCCACCGCTACAGCTTACATGCCGCGGCAGCCGCGGCATTTAAGAGGCGAAGGAGCATAGGGACTGGAACAAAATGCCGTGCGTGCGCGTGTGTGTACGTGTACGTGTGTATATGTTTGTGTGTTTTTCGGTCGGAAGGGGCCCCTCCGCAATGCTCCTCCTCCTCCCCCCCCCCTCCTCCTCCTGGGGACCAGGTGGATTTGCCGTCAGCATCCGCAACCAAGAAGGCACTGGTGGACAAGCTGGGATTCATCAGAGATCCGGTGGGTGGTTGGGTGGTTGGCGTTTAAAGGTTTGGATGGGTTGGGATTTGGATGTCGGGGCCGAGTCGGAACGTTGGGAGATGGATAGCGAGATGTAAGGCAACGCGGAAGAGGAATGATGGTCTTGCGTGTGGCATTTTAGGTTGTAGGGTTTGCGCTAAGTTGATGCAAAGTAGACGCAGGGATCCCGGGCCCCCTCTCGCCTCCATCACGCATGCTTCCCTCTGCACTTACTGTATGTAGTACCCTGGGAATATCACGGGATCTGCATCCGCCGATCGGCACTTTTCCCAAGTCGTGGTATAACACTGTACCAGCTCAATGCACTCGTGCGTCCCCGCCGGCCCATCCATTCCATTCGCAGGCCCAATCCGTTCCCCATACCCTTTTCTTCCTCCTCCATGCAAAAAGTAATGCACCAAGATCATTCACCATTCCATTAACACACTCCCCACGTACCCCAATTTGTTGATCCCCGAATTGGACACAGACCCAACGCCCCGTGTACGTGGCCGCGGACCTGTCCCGCGTACCCCTTGCGGATGCGCTATCCGGCACCGGGTTCAACCCCGACCGGCCGACGTTGTTCACTGTGGAGGGCCTTATCTATTACCTGCCAGCCGACGCATGTGCCGCGCTGTTCCGCTCCCTGTCCGGTCTGTCAGCGCCTGGAAGTCGCATTTTCTTTGACTTCATGGCAGCAGCAGCCCTGGAGGGTCGAGGCAAGTTCCCTGGCTTCAAAGTTACGCGCAAGGTATGTGTATATGCAAGTATGTCTGTCTGTACGCCTATGGTGTGTGTTGTTCTGCTTGCCTTGGGTGGGCCGGTACTTGTGTATGCAGTGGTGACTCACAGCTGCACGGGTGAGGCTGCATGCATGAACTAGAATCCAGCACCAGCAACACCCTTTAAATGAAACTCTCTCAGCACGATTCAAGTCCCAACCCCGACGGCGAAATCCATTCGACTAGCGCAGAAGTAGATTCAGCCAAACACTATGCGTCGCATTTCTGCCTCGCCGCATTCCGCCCTAAAACGTTGGGCGTTTGCTATCCGAATTTTAAGCTCTGTAAATATCACAACCCTGCAAACGTTCATACGTGTACCTCTAAATGAACCAGTCGGTGGCCAACAAGGGCGAGCCTTTCCTGTCGGGCATCGAATCTACCCGGGAGGGTGTGGCGACGTTCCTGTCGCAATTCGGACTGCGTCTCCTGGACTTCCTGACGCCCAAGGACATGGTGGGGCGCCACCTGCCCCACCTGCCCTGGAACGAGCGAGTGCCGCCCATCGCAAGCTTCTACAGCTACGCCGCGGCGGAGAAGCCGCGTTAGGGTTGGGGATAATGTGATTAGGAAACTGGATGATGCCCCCCATGCCCAGCTTCCTTTTTAGCTTGGGAGCTAAACGAGGCCGTACGCACGTGCTTAGTCGAAAAGCTACAGTTATACAACGCGACAGGCGATCGGGCGGGGAGAGCCTAAAGGTGTTCAGTGGCGAAAAGGAAATTGTGGGCGTGGGAGTTTTTTGAGGGGAAGTTCTTTTAATATGAATAAAATACCGGAACCTTTTCCTTGACCTGGGAATAGCGGTGCATGATGTTGGCCTCGTTTGGCTGTATGTGTCATCCCTTTTGGAGATGGAGGACGGGCCGGAGAAATTGACAATGCAGTGAGGGGACCGGGCAAGGACGGGGACGAGAAGGCAGAAGAGGATGGGGTTGCTGCCATGCTAATACAAAACAAACATACTTACTTTTTTTGACCCATCTACGGTTGTGTGTGTGTATGTATATTGAGACGGCTGTTTCGCACACGTGGGACACATACAATGGCTGCGAGGTCCCCACTGTAAAGAGTAATTACGCCTGACGTGTTGTCAAGCGGCCGTCGCGAATGTGTGGAAGCGGAGAGAAGGGATTTGCATAGAGGAATTTAGAAACTGTATTACCTATGTTGTTGTTTTTGTTGTTACAGGGTGGTACAGTTTCACCAGTGGCCTCCTTCCCGAGGCAATTCCCTGCTCTCACCTGCTCGAGGGGCACCCTAATCCATTCACCCCATCCGACTTCAGAATGTACTCTTTGGGTTCGGCTACTCAGCACCAGCATCCAACCAAATCTAACGGATCAACGGCGCCACAACTTAGTTCCTGGTCAGCTCGCGAGCTGTATTGATTAATTCCTACACCGTCCATAAGATGGGGGGCCACAGCCCATTCCACCAGCCCTCACACATCGAGGGGAGGGTAGGTGGATATGAACCCGGTACCTCCGGGTTCAGAAGTCAGACCTTAACCTCTGCCAGCCACCTACCTACCTATGTATGCCGACAGCCGGAGGAGCTTCTCACCTTGCATGTATGGCCTCTCGAATACATTCATAATAACTTCAGCTGCCCGATTGATGGAGGCACGGACTTGTCTCCATCTGGGCCATAAGACGCTTTCCCCTGTATCCTTGTGTGTTACACAGTTCCGAGCTTACGGATGCTAACGGATGCTAACACGTCAACACAACGTTCGTTTTTGCATAATCCTGTTTTGTTCACTTTTTCTCTTTGGCGCTGTCAAAGCGGTTCATGAGCCTCCGGGTTCGCCTGAGCTCGCTGAAGCTTGTAACACCCAATATCCAAGAACAAAACTCAAGTGGCTTATCGCTCCCTAAAGACTACGTGCTACGTGGTGCTGCGATCCGTAGCTCTTACCCCAACATCCAAACACACGTAGGTGGTGCGTCTTGTGTCTGTGCGTGGAAAAGGAAAACGCATCGTGCCTATTTGAATCGAAGCGTGAAGAAGTCGAAGTGTGTGTGTGTGTGTGTGTGTGTGTGTATCGGACTAGTGTGTATGGGTCTGGCGACCTTTGAGTTTAAACTCTCAAGCTCAGCCCCTAACCTATTAGCGGTTAGGGGCAGGATAGAAACCTACCTGGAGTGAGCTTTAGAACCACCTAGATGTTATAGATGTCGAACAATACGGCGCACATTGTCTATCAATAAACGCCCATTTAAATGTCTCCACACAAAGCCCACTGTGCAGTTATCACTAATCCTCCTAATGTACCGCGACATGAAAAGCACATTAGGGTGATGCTCCACAAGCTACGGCACACGGAAGAGCACCACAACCGATAACAACCGACCAGTTAATCACCTATACACCCGAACCAGCTTGCTAATCTACCAGACAGGCTGCAGATCGGCGCAAGCAGCGTGTTCCCTGCGAGCATGATGGCTCTGTGATCACATGCATGTCGTACATGTATGTGATCATAATGTTCGTGGCGTTTGTGCTGCAGTGCGTGGTATGTGTAACGAACGAGTTACACAAGCATGTGGCTCGTGTTCACCTGCCCCATACGATGCTTTTTCGCGCCTTGCGTAGCCTTGTAGACGTGTTGCATGTTATATGTGTCCCATGTGCTGTATTGTCCTCTTTCCCATGACGCGCCTCCCTTGGCCACGATGGCTGGGTAATGAGGCGTGTCAACCCGCAGGATGCCAGGGGCATCTCCAAGGGAACTGGGCCCTGCATGCTTTGCAATTTGGAGGTAAGTGCGTAGATGGGGTTAGATTGGGGATTAGATGGTGGGTAGGTAGGTTGGGGGATGGGTTTGGAAGGGGCTGGGTGTTGGGCCATTCATGCGAGTGTGTGCGCATTGAGCGATCATAGTTGGCAAGCGGCAGGCAGCAGAGCAGTAGCAGCAACAGCAGCAGCAGCAGCAGCAACGACTTTCGGAAAGGTCTCTAGCGTGCAGCAAATCCAGGTCACAGCTGCCGGCCGCCTGCCAAGCATGATATGGACAAGGAACAGTGGAAACGGCACTATGGTAGCGTCTGATGAGCGGCTGGGAATTGCTCTGTTGTGGTATGTGTTCGTATATACCTGGGCCATACTTGCTTGTCATGGGCGCTTTTGGTTCGCAATCCGTGACCATAATCCTGTCCCCTTGTTTCCCCCTTTTGCATACGGGCTAAGTACGATGGTGATCTCGCCTTTAAGGGGCGCAGCATGCGCACCATTATGACTGAGGCGCCACCCCTGGCATTGGCCAGGTACCTCTCGGAAATTTGGGAGGCCAGGCACGTCGCGCTGAGGCGATTCGCCCTTAGCGGACGAGGGAGGATGATAATGACCTCCCACGTACCCGCATCAATACCAATACAACGTCCATGGCCCCCCCGGCTTTTACGGACACACCCGCACTTGTGTGCAGAACTTGTACCTAATAACGTTTGCCTTCAGGATACTGCGGCCATGCATGAGAGGAAGTACCTCATGTAAGTGTACGGCATTAGGGCTTCAGCCCCGTGGGTCGTTGATGTGCCGCTTGTTGTACTGTGCACGTCTGCCGTACTGTGTCGTACCGTCGGGGTAAAACTGTGCGCTTGGTATGCTATAATCCGGTAATTGGTGCATCAGGCGCTCACTTGTCCACACACACCGCCCTCTCCGCTTGTTTCTCTGTCCGCATGAACCTGGGCCTGCAATCAACATGAGGAAACATCGTGGTTCTGCCGCTGTGGCGGCAGCGCTATTACTACTACTGCCGGAGGTGAGTACCTTCGAGAGCTGCGTTTACTAGCACGTGGCTAAGGTAAATCTCTTGCAAAGGTGTGTTCGGCAAGGAACAGAGGTGCGGTTGAGGCGGAGGTGAAGCCAGTGCAGCGGAGGTGGTCGCGGAAATTGTGACGGTGAATGACGTGTTGGCATGGATAGGATTGTTTATGTTCGATTCGCCCCCTGGAGGCTATTTCCAGGTGGGTTTGGACCCCACCGCGATTGCGGGTACCGTGTAACCGCGCACCTCAGGGCAGCTCTCGTATGTTTCACTTCCCGGGCTCTGTGTGCTCTGTCGATGCGACGGTTATTGCTTAGACGCCACGGCGTATATGCCACGGCGGCATAAATGCAGTCGCTCTTGTTCCGTCGTGCTCCGGTCTTCCTTTTCCGTCGACTGGCCATCGTAGCTAATGCCATTAGGGCTGGATATAACGACGCCGCATCAGGCATCCCTGATATTCATCACTTAAAGCCGCGACCAGGGATGCATCATCCCCCTTGTTCCAGTTTCAGCATTCCTCCACCTGCTTTCGTTGTGGATATGCCCACTAATGCTGGGCTAAGTACGTACAAACGCTTTTGCCTCAGAGCTTCCATTCATTCATGGCGGGCGTGCTGCATGTCATTTATTCTATGTCTCTTCATTGCGCCCAGTGCGCCGGCGTTCAATCGGGTCCTTCAGGCGCACTCCAGCCGTGCCTTTGAAGGAAGAATCTGATTGAACCATTGATAAATTGTGTGAGTTGTACGATGTGGAACAGGATCCAAGTTTCTTTCCCCGTACGCCACCAGCAGGCGTATGTAGAGGCCTGCAGGCGCCCATCAGCTCCTTTATGCATACACAAATTAGTCATAGGTCGATTACGAACACATATTATGCTTGTAGGACGTTGGTTCATGTCTGAAAGAACATACTCTCAACGGGCCTTCCACAAATGGCTTGTTTTCCATAACTACTTGAGGTGGAGATCTTATAGGCGCGACCTGGATACTCTTCGTCAGGTCAAGTTCCTTCGGCACGACAGTTCGGCAAGTGATGTCGCCAGGTGACCTCCCTGCTGGCAACCAGCCGTGAGGACCCATCGATAAGCTCCTGGTGAAACGAGAGTTATGAGGCATTTGACTTTCTTGGTGGGTCAGCCTCAACTAGAGCGCAGCCGGAAGGCTTACTTCCATCATTACTTACATCATCGAACAGCAGCTTTGCCGTTAACGTCTTGGAAAAGACGATTCGTCTGGAATAGAAGCTCTATATATTTCCTTTACTTGTGTGCAAGTAGAGGCTGCGACTTGCTCTCTGGTGCTCTGCGGCGAGAACATTTGTTCACTACTTCTTATGGTCGACGGTGACCACTATCTACGTATGCCAGGGCGAACAGCAGCACATACCAAAAGGTATGATGAGCTGTATGGTCAGGGCTTGGACTAAAGGACGTCTAGACGCCTTCGACGGTGAAGCCTGAGGACAGCTTTGCTAGAAGTTTGCTGTCTCTTAGCCTCAACAACATGTATAAAGTAAGAACTGTTTTATCTTCTGCTTGCATTAAATCAGACAGTTGGATAGCAGTATCAAGAAGACTACAATTCCATGGTGGTCCTCACTTTTGGGCGACAATCGCTTCTATTTGCCCACCTACAGGCAGAAACTGGATGCTCTGCGTGACGAACGCTGTGAGCGGGACGACAATGACATTTCTAATGTACCTTTCAGCGTGCCTTGTTCCTTGTCTTGTCCCAACGCCATGTCAGGGCTCGGTGACATGGATCGACTGAGAGATGACATGCTGGGCCTCGGGGTTTGAATCAATCAGAGGAAGTGGACATTGATGAATCCGATAACCTTTAGTGTGTTGCTGTGATGGGTTACGTGGGCTTTGCGTCCAGTGTCGTTGTGTGCTGTACTGCACTTCGCCGTGCAGTTCGTCGTACGTTGTACAGCGCGTGGTGTATTGTCCCGTGACATGTCGGGCGTTTCTGTGCTGTCGTGTTTAGCTGGCAGTGGCAGTAGCAGCAGCAGCAGTAACAAAACAGTGACCGCAGCAAAGCGATGCAAAGCCTACTTAGGAACGATGGCCAGCCCTAAACCCACAATAGGTCAGCGCTGCCGGCTTTCAGCCACACGGTTGCTTTGTCGTGGTGTGTGCTTTGGTGCGTGAGGCGGGAGCCTGTCCTATCGTGCGCGAGCTGTTTTCTATGCATGTCTTTTTGTTCGTGAATCTGACCAAGACAGCCTCATCCACTCGTATCGTAACTTGCTGAATATTCTTTCCCTTTTGCCTCCTCCTTCCCCGTCCTCCCGCCTGCCTCTGGTGCGTCCTTGTGGCTGCATGGCGGCCGAACATCAACACCCACGCCGAGGGAGCAACGACCTGGCGCTACACGAGCTGCGGTCCTTGCATGTGAGTCATCCGTCCAAGGTTTTCAAAATACCTCGCACTTTGCGGTTGGTCGTGCTGCTTAGGGTTTTCTGTTCCGCGTTTTGTTGGGAGTGTGCATTCATGCCTGGCTGGGGGTCTGCAGCGACAGCAGCAGTAGCAGCAGCAGTAGCACAGCAAATGTCTATAGGAAAGTCCTAGGCAGCAAAACACACAATTCCAACGAAGTCAAGTCAGCACTGCAGGCCGTCAGCCAAGCACGATTGTGCATAGTGTGTGTATGTGTGTTCGAAATAGAGGACGTTACAATGGAGCGGGCGGAAACTCGAACTGAACATACAAGTTACAAGTCACAAGTGCCGCACGAGTGGGGGGGTTTCCGTCAAAGCCGGGAGGCCATTGACTATATTATATATCCGTAGAGACAGATCAGCCATCACCACCACCTCAGCATGCGAAACTTAGTTCATCAACTAGACCTCATCTCCACACCTAAGCAGCGATTTGTAAACCAAATTCTCCTGATTATATTCGGGGGCCTGCCCAGGAATGAGAGCAGGTCATTCGTATCAAAAAACCAGCAAAACTGAGCAGGAGAAAGCACATCGTGGGATGCACAACCAGTGGCTAGTAACCGGCGCTTAAGCGCAGCCTGTCATTAATGACAGCACCCTTAGGCCAACTTGGCGCCATTAGTATTTCCCCCTCCATTTTAATGCACACATGGAGAACAATCAAGAGGACAAGGACTGGAGAACACCACCAGGTTGCGTCCTCAGATAACTTGGACTGGAACGAGAAGTAGGAATGGCCAAGAAAAGAACTTGGACTGACCAGGAATAATAGGCCGCATAATATGGGCCTCTTAAATAACGTCCAATGCCGTACAACTGCCAAATAAAGGGGCCCTGCAGGGCCTTGGACCGTGCTCCAAAGACTAGCCCCTGCTACCACAATACACGGGTCGCTCTTTAGTTGACGAGCTGTCCCGTCTAAGTCGCGAGTAGCTAATTCATGGGGATAATAACACCTGAACAACTCAGATCGCTATCGATGGCGCCAGGTGCCAGACGGTCCGATATCTGCTCTCCAGGAGTCATGAGCAGGCATACTTACTAGTAGGTTCACTGCGGTGCAAGAAGGTATATATAAGATAGCGCAATACAGAAAGGCAAATCCACCATGTACTGCATGTAATTAAGGACATGGCCCTTAACAGTAGTGCGTGATTCTTACCATTGTACAGTGACTTCATCTCGGCATTCGACACCATTAACCGGAGCAGTCAAGTTGCATGGCATCAGCACCGGACAAGGAATCAAGAGAGGAGGCAACACCATAGGGTAAAACAACCATAACGAAATAGACCAGCCAACAGCGCCGCACCATCATCAAAACACTGATTCACGTATGATTGCGTACAGCCCCTCCACAGTGGCCAACACCGCTAAGTGTCACCAGGATATCAGGACCACATATCCACGAAGGTTTAGACTGCACAAAGTCGGTGTACGGGGACCAGAAAGTTCAGGGCCAGGGACCCTGCAGATTTTGAGTGAGGAGCGAGGCTGATGGCGGAATGGAAGCTACTCACCAGGCTGGAAATGGTGCGTGGCTGTGATGTGAGGCGCCATGGGTAAAGTCGGTGCCCCTGTCTGCGGGGATGGGAGGTTTGCTCTGGTCACCACCCCGACGCCAGTCATCCCCACGGCGGCAGTGCAAGGATCTTGCATCAGGGTGCGACCAGTCGCTTGAATTGCAGCCCCCGATCCGCCGTTCACACATTGATCCTTCTACATGGCAACCCTGCTTTCTGGGCTGCTGCCGCTACAGCCGTGGCGGCCACCACTGCATGAGTGGGGCGGATGGGTTGCCACTGTGTGGACGTCTGGACCACAAGCTACTACTGTATGGGCTTGTAGTAGCTGGTACACAGTACGGCACCTCGAACAACTACAAGTACGAGCTAAGCGCTTCACCAGCATCTCGAGAGGCCTTTCAGCGGCCAGCTACTACAGGGCTGTACTGGTGCTCTGGTCTGGTGGCGCCTTTGTGTATATGAAGGTACCGGGTTCGAATCCTGGTCAGACCCCCGACATTGTTCGGCTTTGACGGACCCCCCCGCACTCGTGCGGCACTTGTAACTACTAACTTGTACAGGGCTGTACGGACCGTGCCCATGCACACCAACAGTGCCCAAACCAGCACTACCGCCCATACTGAGACAACAGGAGCCGGCCCCCATACATTCTTGCATCAGCACGTGTCAGCACAGCAAGTGTTTGGACCCACTATCGCAAAGAACCCCAAGGAGCCGATGTAGTCACACACCGGGACGGGTGACTACCAGCAGTGGGGCAGCCACGACCTCTCCACAAAGATGTATATCTACTTGAATCCTGCATGCATGCATGCATGCCCATGATTCTTCAACCAGTTAGTTGTTGTTTCCCCTGACTGTATATTAGCACCATGACGCCTCGATAATGTGCAGATGCCCAGTGACATGCATATGCTGTCAGGAATCCACAGCCAAACCCATCATCACATCCTCATCAATTAGCAGACTGATGACTTAGAAATTTTAATATTGGCGACTTGGGTGATAAAGCTCTTCACAGGCGCCAGCCAATCCGGGCTGGGATGTGCGGCTCGAATACAGCCAGTCCCCATGCATAGTACTCACCTAGTACTCACCTAGCTGGTCCACACACAACTACTGCTGCATACTCCTGAGGTCGAAGAGAACTGGACCAGGCCCACATCAGCCATATTCATTCCACCCGCCATTTATTTGTTTGTTTGTGAAGTAAATAATACGTAAATAACAACATCTAGCACGATGGCCATCCGGGTTCCTGCTGCTGCGCAGAGGGCTCCGCCTATCCCTTGGCCCCAGCCCTAACCACTCTATCTGCTCCTCCTCTGTACTTTTGGAGCGAGGGCTCTCCATTCCGTCCCGAAGGCTAGGGCTGCTACGATAGCGGCCTGCCTGCTGGATGGGACCGGCTTGCTCTCCCAATATTTAGCCGGGGCTTGTCTCTAATATGATACCTCCATCCATCCATCCATCCGCCAAGCGATTGCACGACAGGTAAGTGCCATCACCGACTTGCGGTATTCCTCTCTTCCGCACTTCTCTCTTTATCTTCTCACACATACATATGCACGCACACACAATCACGCACACACTCACACAGACATAACACTTATGCACATATACACGATGGTCCACCACGCGACCGCACTAAAAACGATTTACCGTCCATGGGCCTCCCGGCTGTTATGGACACCCACTTGTGCGTAACTTGTAACTTGTACACACATAGGTACACATACATATATGTAGGAGCACATTCAAACAGATACAAGCACACACTACAGGTAGTTGGCCCTTGCCACTCAACATCCAGCAGTAGTCCATCGGCTACTTACTACTAACAGGCTGTTTCGAGTACTGGCTCTGGCCACCATCATCATCGCAGGTTCAGCACAGTGGCCAACCACTACATTCCGGGACTATTTTCGATTAATTGAAAATGAAACTTTGGCCATCCTCAGCACTTCCCCTTGCAGCTCAGCGGTTCGTTGCACACGTATTAGCACAGTTGCACAGTACATACTACACTGTCCTCCCCCTCTCTTTCGGGAGCTCTAAGCTTTCGTGCACGCCAGGTCGTTCGCAATCCCCCCTTTGCTCCTACTGCAGTTGCTGCACACAAGCAAACAGCCAGGTCTTTTGATACAGAAGATGTTAGGAAGGCCGTAGAACAGAAAAAGGACCGACGGACAAAGAAGACAACGACAGTTAGGCCTAGGCATACATGTATGTACATACATGGATTAAGTTAGGCATGTATATACATCGTGCCTTTGCTGGAAAGCCCCGTGAGCAGAGGATCTGCAAGTTGTGCGCGCTGCACAAGTTGGAAGATGAGCGCCATGGTCTCCTAGAATGCCCACCTTATTCTGCATGCCGTGAGTGCTCGGACGTGCCCTTACCCACGCTTCTGATATGAAGTCGATCATGATGCACAGCGAGTAAAACAAACTGGCCTACCTGGTACCTAGCAGTTGGCTTGCACACTCGTCTCTACGCAGGCGGTCGTAGCTGACTAGTGCCAAAATGATTCGGTACCAGAACTTTTGCGTTTTACTATGTCTTTTACCTAACTTGTGACTCTTAGGCTCTTGGGGCTCTGGCTCGTATGGGCTCGTTACACCTCCCAGGGTAACGCAACCGAGGTGTAGCACGCACATGCATACAATCATACAATGATATAACCATACATGTATACGTACAACACGGGGCGAGAGATTGAGAGACATGTATATATATATATATACATGCCGTAAAGTGAATGTAGGTACGATTACATCACCTAGCTGTCTAGGTGTTGTTAGCTGCTGCTGCTGCAGTTGCGGCAGTTGCCGTTGGACCTCAGCAGGTCATATCCTCCCACCCATCGATTTATAACCTCATCATTCCCCACTAATAACTAATAACCAACAACTAACAACCAACCTCAACCAACTGTTCATCCTTACCCCCCCCGCTCACCTCCAGCACCAGGGTCAGCTCCTTGGCCACCTCCGCCGCCGCAGGTCGTCTGGCGGGGTCGGACTCCCAGCAGGCCTTCAGCAGCCGGGAGAGTTTGGCAGGACAGCGGCTTGAGGGCAGATCGTCCAGCGACAACCTCAAGCCTTTGTACGTCACCTGTACAATAGTGCAAAGAGAGAGCGCTTTGGTGGATTGATGGTAGATCATGTAGATGGAAAACGTTGCATGTGACGGTGTCTTAGTGGCCTCAGATAATCCATACATCTCATACCACCTCACACGTCAGTCTCTCATCTCGCACTTCAGCACTGCTGGGAACTGTTAGTGTTCCGCCATGGTGGTGTCCACCCTGCTTGCTGTTCATGTCAAGACATGTTCCTGTCAGACATGCTGTGGTCCTAGCTAAGCCAATGCTCCTACGTCCTTCTTTCCTAGTGTGCTGTGGTCGTAGAGTAAAAGCTTCTTCATGCTGGCACCTAGCTAGGCACACAGACGTCTGGCACCGCCTGTAGTAGCTGGCCGCTGGAAAGGTCTTTCGAGGTACTGGCAAAACGCCTCAGCGCGTACTTGTAGACGTCATGTGTGCCGAACTGTGTACCAGCTACTACACCGCTTATGGAATGAATACTTCATCCGTCAGAAACCACGCTAATAACCAGGCATACATGCGCACGCACGCACCATGAACGCGATGGCCACATTGCCCACTCCCTCCCACGGCCGCTTGCCGGCCAGCATCTCCCAGATCAGCACACCCAGAGAGTAGATGTCCTGCGAAGGAAGCAACCAACGGCCATACGCATATCTGTGTTGGACTGATGTACATCTGTACATCAGATACCCACTAGTCGTACCACATGTACACATACAAACAGAACAACATGTGCGCGGATATGGATGTGGGTTATGCAAGGAGTATACTGGCCGCTACCGAGTGACCACCAACATGTGTAGGTATGTATGTATGTTCGTAGGTCAAGCAGCTGCAGATTATCCGGGACAGAGCTAAGGGAGTTTAGCCGGCAAGGAATACACGGTATGTGCCGAACCTAGCTAGCAGATATATTCTTTCGAACCCCTGGGAGGTATTCTCCAAAGGCAATGGGCGCGCGAGGCCTCGCCTTAACAACGGAGGATTGATCCTCACACCTTCCTCACACCCTCCTTACACATCGTCACGTTCCCACACGTTCTCACACACCTCACTAATCCTGGGATAATGCTAAGTACATACTCAGCAAGCCCGTTTGTTACGCACAGACACACACCCAGCCCTACCACTTGATGGGTAACGTGCTTGCTCAAGACGTCGAAGCACTCCTGTGGTGGCAGCAGACACAACCAGACAGACTGATCAGCCCGCAAGCAGTAGGTGGTGCCGTTTGGTATAGGCGTATAACACGTCGCCCCAAGTACATCAGATTGCCAACAGAACCTCCTGCTTTGCGCGGAAAAAGGCAGGAGGGGACTGCTGTCGGAAACCAAGGCGCCTCATGCCGTACGCGCCACCTCCCTTGTTGGGCCCCGTGTGTCTTTTGGCGGTCTTTCCGTTAGGAAAGCTGCCCATCCTTGGCCACGCAGCGCCAGTGCCAGCATTACGTACTTCGACCCACGCGGTAGGTAGTGTCCCAAATTCAGCTCCAGCTCATCACGGGGGCGCTGATTGCACATTATGGGGCTTCCACATTATCCATATGAGAATCATATGAATGATGTACACTACACTATGCTAAAGTGTAAGCGAGAGAAGGATTGCATACATGGCGTGCACATACAGGTCCGTATTAGGTTCCTAACCATTGCCCATGGGCCCCCTCCCCCCCGCTTTTACAGACAACCCCGCACGTGTGTGTAGGACTCGTAACTTGTAACTGGTCACTAGTACTTACCGGCGGCATGTACGGGGGCTGCGCCATATGTGCATGGACGGAGGAGGGAAGGCGCAAGACAGACAAGGGAGTCGTCAAGCATACATGCAGCAGCCGCCAGCACGCCCGCAGTCGACATACATGTGGTCACATATGTGGTTAGGTTCCCGATACGTCATTTGCACGACAGCGACGTGTGGATTGTTTACATGCTGATGACGAATGCAACAAGGAACAACACGTGTACAAATGAATACACATGTAACTTGTTTTGTGGATGCGGATGCCCGTATTCCAATGGCGCACAATGCCATTTATGGGGATGCTATACAGTTGTCACTAACACAAGATCGCGATGTCGATCGCGTGCATTGATTATTTAATGCCTTGCCGTCTTGCCGGGACAATATCCACCAGCAAGACATATTACTACAGGATGCAGTCTCACCTGTAACATTTTACGGTCTTTAGACCGGTCCCTGGTACAATAGGTAGGGATCGTCCACAGGGCCCATAGGACATTTTACAGACACTACGGATAAGCCTGCACCAAACTCAGCCTATTTGCCCTTTTGTCCGTTAGCCTTCCTGTCTGTCTTCCTGTCCTGCCTGCCTGTGCCTGCACGCCTGTCTGCCTGCATGTCTGTCTGTTTGCTCATTTGTCTGTTTGCGGTGCCCGTTAACCTCCCCTATGTCTCACCGTGCCAGCATCAGGTGCTTTGGTAGATTTAACCGTAACTCGAAGCCGCGACAACCCAAAGTCCTGAGGACAAACAGCCGAATCAAGCAGACGCGGAGAAAGGGAAAAGTGGGGTGTCAATGGATAGGCACACATGCGCATACATGAGGGGTAATATCTGTCATGAGGTTTACTGCCGCGAAGCACAAAAGCTTACGTCCATGCATTTGTAGATATTACGACAATCGTTTCGGCAAGCATCACCGTAGTGGCCTGTCGACCCATCATTAGCCTAGCCTGCTTATCGTTACAAGCTCCTTTGCATCATTCGTGCTTTGCATTCCGACATACATACATGTGCCGCCTAATGAATTGCACATGTACATTAATGTCAGCATCAGCATGTACATGTACATTAATGGTTGTCAGCATCAGCATGTACATTTGGTATTGGTTCATCGCGCTAGGCCTTAGCCCTGAGAAAGAGCCGGGCTTCTCGGGGGCCCCCATGTACGACATGACATTGGCGTAAGACACCTATAATAGCAGCGGATGAGATACAGATAGATATCGTGGGCAAGGGAAATGGTCGGTCATGGCAGTTACCACTAGTGGATACCCTCACCGAGAGTTTGACGACGGGCCAGTCGCATGACGGGTTGTTCATGAGCACATTGGCTGGCTACATATGCACATGAAAGGGGAAAGGGCAGAGTAAAATAATAATAATCATGATAATAATAATAATAATAATGATGGTAATAACAATAATAATAATAATGATGGTAATAATAATAATAGTAATAATAGTAATAATAATAATATAATATAATAATAATAATAATAATAATAATAATAATAATAATAATAATAATAATATAATGAGGCCATCAGGTTATCCAACAGTGGCCCACGGATTGGCCGTGGTTGAGGGTCAGTGAAAGGTACGGATAAAGACATACATACATACCAAACCATGGGAATTTCTATTCATTACTGTTTAAGGAGCCACTAACAAGGATTTTCCATCATTACGACCAAGACGCACCCTCCCTAAATGGAGTAAACCCAAGTTGCCCGCAGGCTGTCCTGTTTCCTAGCCGTGGGGCCTAGTATGATGTTACAGGGTGGTATAGCTTCACTAGCGGCCCACTTTCCCGAGGCAGTTCCCTGCTCTCCCCTGCGAGAGGGGCACCCTAATCCATTCATCCCACTCGATTTTAAAATATATTCGTTGGGTTCAGCAACTCACCACCAGCATCCAACCAAATCTAGCGGATCTACGGCGCCACAACTAAGTCCCTGGTCTGCTCGCACGTTGATATAATCACGTGCTACAACTCCCACAAGATAGGAGGCCACCTCCCAATTCAGCACTCCGCACACACCGAGAGGTCGGCAGGCAGACTTGAACCCGTAACCTCCGGGTGCAGAAGTCAGGCCTTTACTTCTGCCACCCACCGGCCTAGTATATAACATTTTTTTCGGTACCACATGTCGATGCACGCTGTCCCAGCTATCGATACATAGCCGAGGACGCGTCGACGGTTGCACGTCATCTATTTGCCACCGCGCGGACCACTGCCGTGGACACCTGGTTGCGTATGTATGTATGCACGTCTGTACCTATTCACATGCGCATGCACATGCACAGCCACATGCACAGCCACATGCACAGCCACATGCACAGCCACATGCACAGCCACATGCACAGGCACAGCCACATGCACAGCCACATGCACAACCACAGCCACATGCACAGGCGGCTGCCGGCCTGCCGTGAAACCGGAGACAGGGCAGCAGGTGCAACCTAGCTACCAACGAACGGACCCACGACATTGATGACTGGTGGGTTTGTACATTGCCACCGAGCGCATCAGCAGCACGCCGCGTCGTGAGCTCTGAATGGCGAAACACGTACATCGTGGGCATCCACATCTTCGGAGCAGCCACTTAACATTATCAGAGCTATCCTGTGCGGTTTCTGATGATGTATAGCTGTACTCACTCACATGCATACAGACTGACAATTATCCGTTCACACCGCGCATGCAGTCCATCTGTGTACACATGTACGTGCCCCATGTATCGTGCAGAATACATTTACATACTTGCGTGCATGTTGCTTGGCGTGCATGTTGCTTGTTGTCATTACGTACCTTCAAGTCTCGGTGCACGACGGTGGGGTGCAAATAAGCCAGCGCATTGGCTACATTGATACTGATGTATAGCACCTGGGAAAGCAAAGTGCATGCAAGAAAGCACGGGTGTACGAGCATGGTTGTACATTTAATAACAAGAGGTATCGGTGGAAGCGCCGTTCCCTAAGTTCCCTGAACAAGTCGGGTGTCGGCTTCCTCGAAGCCGGAAAAAGGGCGGGCCCCCCCTGCATCCGTACAGGCCGGTAGCTAGCGCGGCACGTGTGACAATTGACGGGTAGTGTCAACGCGGTGGGAGATGTGCTTTGTTGCAGCAGTGCTGATGGTGTGAGAGCTAAGCTTGCACCGGCGGAATCGTCAGCACCGCCTGCGGGCTCCACGCGAATCGCATCCATCCCGGGTGCATGCCGCATGGACAGTGCGGCAGACCGCAAGTCGGAATGCCCGTGCGGGCAAATGGTAACGAAAGCTGGGTGAATTTCAGTGCTGTCTGTGATGTTTATCCCCGAAGCGCCAGCGGCCTCAGCAATCCGCCCCACAGCCGCAGGCTTCATCGGGGCACACCGCAAGTCTCCGGAGGCCCCGAGCATTGGCTAAAGTAAATGTACTGAGCAGCTTGTGTATTTCATATAGAAATGAAAGCAAATTTGTTGGCCTGCTGGTGGCAAGTCGGATTGCCCATGCCGGCAAATGGTAACGCAAGGTGGGTGTTCGAGTTATCATACGCCGTCATCTCAGAATTCCATTATGAGATGCGCGGCAGCTTTCGGGATGAAATTTAGCGCGAGAGGCGTTGATGTGACTTTTGAGGTCGGTGAATGGAGGCAGCTAAACTTGTTTGTGCTCATACGGTCTTTGTTAGCTACATGCGAGATACCTTGCAACAGAGAATGCTATATAGAACCGATAACGCGTTTCAGCCGGGTGAAATATTATGTTTGGTCTGTTACACACACACGTACACACACATACACACGCACACACGGACATGGGCAATCCTACAGGTCGGGGGCCCCCTGGGCGCTTCGCGCTGGGGCCCCGCCCAAAAAGAGAATTTGTAATCGCAAGGTGGTCGCAGGTTCATTTTTGGGTCGGGGACATAAATGGATTACTAGGAAGTGTAGTGTTAGAAGTCCAGTTTCCTAGGTTGTCTAAACCCTCAAAAAGGTCCACGTTCGCCCCTGTCTGGTTAGTGATCATGCACCACGGTTCAATGTGCAGCTACAGGCTGTGTTTGTTCTCGGGCGGTCGACATGAGTTCGCACAGCGGCAATCACTCCCTTACAAATGTGTTTGTGTGGCATGCAGCAGGGAACTAGGCTGTGAGGAGCTCAGGGTCAAGGCATGGGCGGATGCTGACATACAAATCAGGCAGGAAAGGCAGGCGAAGTGGACAGACAAAAAGCTGGGGTAAAGCAGGCGGGCAAGCAAGCAGGCAGGCAAGGGAGGGCAAGGCTTGTAACGTATGAAGCCTTTTGCACCACGTTCTTTTCGTGCGCCTGAAGAAAATAAACATTGATTTCGGAGGCAACAAAGTTAGCCAGGAAATGCAGCATTCAAGCGCTTGCACATGCAATCACATGACCACGCACCTTTGCCAGCGGCATGAGGGTTTCTGCCTTACTGCCGTACATCAGGCGCTCCAGGGAAGTCTCCATAAGCTCCATCACAAGGCAAAGTCGGGGAGGGGTCACACACGCCGCCAGCAGCTGTACGACATTAGGATGCTGGCAGCGGCTCAGGACCTGCACATAACATGCTCACTTAGTAAAACGGTTTGCACAGTTTGGAGTGAGCACGTCCACGAAACATTTATACAGTAGCCGGCCATAATTGACGGGTGCCAGCAGGCGATGTGCAAGGCAACACACGCCCTCTGTGGCGAGGAGAGCAGCTCGTGGGTGGTTCTGCTGCCAGTGATAAAGACATGCTGGTGTGCACCCCCGCCAGCCACGCACTGTCGGTCTGTAAACTTGCAACAACACACCAGCCCATCCACCTAACAATAGCCCGACCGCCAACCCGAAATGCGCCCAACCGCCAACCCGAATCCCCCCATGTACGTACGTAGCTATGCAGCTATACATGCCTGCATCTCCTGCTCGAAGCTTTTGAGGAAGTTATTTGGCATGCTGTCCGCTTTTTGCTGCTGCAATACTTCGAAAGGCACATCACTGGCGAGAAGTTTGACCGCCACGCGGCGACCACCGTACAGCCCCTCCACCACACGACCGAAACCGCCTTTGCCGAGTACAACCGGCAGTAGCTCCACAGTTGGGGGCTCCGTGCCGCTACTGCCGTCCTCAACAGCATCACCTGTACCGCCGATGCAGCGGCCGCTTGAATCACTGCTTTGGCCTCGGTCTTTGACGTCGCCATTGCTGTTGCTGCTGCTGTCAGCCCTCCTTTCAGCCGCGGAGTCATCTACAGTAATGGCAACGAATTTCTCTAGTTTAAGTTAGCAGCTCCTTTCCTATGCCGGCTTGGCTTACTTGCCAGTAAAATTACACACTGAGCGATACCCACTACGCACTGAGCAAGTATCACACTACATAACATGCGGCGCATGTGCACCTGTATATTCCTAGGCACCCATCTTCGTCCCACTTTTCCCTTTCCCCATGGCTGTACGTGTTCGGAGGCATGACGCAAAAATAAATAACGTTCAGCAGGCAACGCAAATGCTGCCTTTCTTAACATTGTCATTGCCAACGACAACCCTTATCACAACCTACCGACATGAGCAGCAGGCGCTAAGGCTACCCGCACATCCAGCACAACCCCCGGGTGTGGCGGGGTGAGTGGCGTCAGGGGCTTCTCGTACAAGGCAAGCACAGCGGCCGCTTTGACGGGCAGCACACGCCGCTGTCCACGCACCCCTGCATTCATCACGGCTTTCTCGGCTACGTATTGATCCGAAGTAAGATGCACAGGTTGGTTAGGGAACTGGGTAATGACGGTTACCTCATTGGTTGGATGACGGGGTAGGCCATGTGCGAAGGGTAGGTTCGCAACTTTTCAGTGTATAACGTCTGCTGCAAAGTTTTCACCGTCTACAAATCATGCTCTGGTAAACTAGGGACTGTCCCTATCTATCACACCAGGACATGATGACAGACGGTAAAAGTTCTAAAGACGAAGCCGCCACCGCCCCTACCGGAATCCCATGTGTACTTGCAAGATATGCTGCGGCACATACGAACAGGTGAGGTGCATTAGCGAATAATCCGCTTCCATCCGTTCCAGTGAGTGTTGGAGTAGTTGGCCCTCCAAACCTTTAAGTGCTCGTGTGGCCAGTGATAGGGTTATTGTTAAGCTATCCAGACGCCTGCGGGAATCCGTTTTATCTTTTTGGCGGTCCGTGCCCTCGCGGTTAGCTTGCATGCGTGCGGACTGCTGCTGAATAGCTGTAGCAGCAGCAGGCTGTAGTAGGCTGTAGCGAGTAGCGCGCTGGAGACCAAGAGGAATGTCTACATACAGGACCTGGCTTCCCATTGAAGTGCGTAGAGAATGGCTTTAATTCGGGAACGGAGGTCAGAATCTCCTTTTGAATTGCATTCGATCTCCATTTTGCTCCACAAGGACGGAGTGCAGTGCTGCAGCGCAAAATCTTATTGCGATACTGGGTGTATCTTGGACCCATACCTCCTGCCTCTAGGCTCGCCAGCCGACGAGGACACCTCAAATCAACAATGCCATAGGTGTGTAGCGAAGTAAAACGGCTAGCCATGTGGCGAACTCCTCACCAGGCCCCGTTCCCCTATCCCAAGCCAGGCTTCAGGACTGCAGACCTATGTGTTCAATGTACATAATCATGCATCCTCTCGCTGCGTCTCGCTGACATCCTAATTATAATAAGATAATTATTTATCTAATTATTTTATATAAAGATAATTATCCATCTACGCATGCTAGTTAGCGACGGTGCTAATGATAACTAGCAAGCTTCGAAGCTCACCGTTCTTGGGCGCTATGGTCTTCAACTCCTCCGTTGCTTCATCATCTGCCACCGCCGCCAGGAGCTGCGAGGGCTCCTTCTTGCCAGGGGCATCTTTGGGGGTGCCGCCGCCGTCCAAAGACCTGCATAGATGAATTCCATATGTGCATCACCGCTAATAATTGTCATGCGATGTGGACAACTGCCGCTGATCACGTTTGTTGGTATGTACATGATGTGTGGAACACGGGGGGTGACATACAAACACGCAGCACACAATTCCCCAGACGACAGATGGAAGCTTGCAAGACACACACCCAGCGACACCCACTTTTCTCGAGCTGGGAGATCGGCGCCCTTCCCTGCGTTAAGGCCAGCGGCAGCTGGGGCTGATAGCTTCTGCTCATGCCGAACAGCGTGCAGTTCGTGGTCCTCGCCGAAGGTGACACCAGTCTGTTCATCCCTTTTTATGACCGGAGCTGCTGCTTTCTGGGGCTCCACATTCTTCGTGTCATCATCACCACGGCAAGGGATTGCGCCGCAACGAGCGCCCTCACCATCGCTGTCTTCATATACTTTGCCCCGTCGTTGCTGTCTGCACCGTCGCCACCCTGCTACTGCCAGCAGCCCCGCAACCACAAGTAGCAACGTGCCTGCGGTGTTTTCAAAAGCATGGCGTGATTAAGTAAGTAAGGGATACAGTGGACGATGACCAGACTTAGGGGGGGCATGTGAAACACAGCAGCAGGCGGTATGTGGGGCAACAGGCCTGTGGTGGTGTCTGCGCATGTGCTGCTTGTGCACACGCTACGTGCTTTAACAGCATCATGATGATATTATGATATTATGATATAATGTGATTTCAGTGTGCGTGCGTGTGTGCGGTCTGTACAATACACAGCAATACGGCAGCACTGTTTCATCACATGACATGCAGCTGGGCATGTATATATGTGTTATTATTAGCATTTCCGTGCAATTTCCGTACACTGGTTTTCATCTTCAACGCATGCAAACCCACGGTGCACATGTCTAGGCCTGCTTGATTTGGCCTTCCATGCTGCGTACGTGCGTGCATGCGCGCGTCTGTTCTTTTTATACAAGGTCACGCAATACTGGTATAGCAAGTACTAATGCCCCCGGAGGTTCCGGGATCGAGACCTGTCAGGGTCGAAAAATCCTTCCTATGGTGGAGGGTTAGAGTGCTCCTAGTCGATAGACGGTGGTGACCTGGGTTAAAGTTGACCTGCGAGCTGACCAGGAATAGAGTTGAGCCGCCGTTGATCCGGCAGATTCCGCTGATCCACTCAGAAGTTGGCTAAGGTGACTGGATGACGGTGCCCCGAAATACCGGGGAAGGCAGGGTCTGCCGGGTAGCGGCTGCTGTGTGAAGATATGAACCCCCTGTCCCACACATCATACATGTACGTCGGCGTCCGGGTTTCTCGCCTGTGCGTGCGATGTCTGTATGTATATGTGAACATGCTTATGTTGGCTTGCCTGCGATGGTGGTGGTGCAGATCACCGCCAATCTGCCTGCACCCGTCAGGTCCCCATCTCCGTGCTGCTGCTGCTGCTGCTGCTGCTGCTGGGAGCCCCCACGGAGTGCCAAGTATTTTTTCCGCGCTTCCAAGTAGCAAACGAGGGGCTCTCCTTTCTTCAGACATTTGGGGTCCACCACCGCATCACAGAAAAGAGTAAGATTCATCAGATGGATCATCAAACCGTTGGGAGTGTTCATATCCCTTGTGATGTCGTAGTCGGCGCCCTCGGCAGCAAGGTCTACAACCCTTGTTTTCTGGGGCCAGCACTGTCTCATGGGCGGCACGGAGGTGTCATTGGTGCACCCTTCCTGCTTGTGCAGCAGCAGGTGGCGAAGATAAAAAAGGGCGTTAATGACCGCGTAGGCCCGGTGGTGAGATGAGATGAGACACAGAGCTTCTGGAGCTGGAGTTGCTTGTGCACTTACTGAAGAAGGGAAACATCAAGGGGCAGACTTGCCTATGTGTTGCTGACATCAGCTGGCACTT
Organism: Volvox carteri f. nagariensis; assembly: GCF_000143455.1. Taxonomy (NCBI): domain Eukaryota; kingdom Viridiplantae; phylum Chlorophyta; class Chlorophyceae; order Chlamydomonadales; family Volvocaceae; genus Volvox; species Volvox carteri. The sequence goes on along the minus strand of NW_003307550.1, from coordinate 1,573,881 downwards.
TCAGACATCCAAACGCGTGTAGGGACATCTGGATAGATATGCTAAGATGAGCCAGCCTGAGAACAGGAGACATTACAAGGAGAAGCGTTTCCTTAAGGACAAAGACTACTTCTAGCTAGCAGAAGGACAGGAGACACTACTAAGGGATGGATGCAACCAAAAAATGAGTTATAAAAATGGAATAATATTACTGCGTGGGAATAATTTGCAAATTCCTTGGCAAATTGGCAAATCGGCATAGAGGATGGCGGTGAGGGCGCGTGAGGTCGTCGCATTATTAGCTCTCATGGTTAAGGTGATCACCCTCATGAGGGTGATGAAGGTTGGAGGTTACATGTGGCAAGGACTGGCCATCAATGAAAACCCGTGCGCATCCATTATTAACAGCAGCAGTGGTAGTAATAACGAGCACTTATTACAACTGGTGCATAACAGCAGCAGCACATACGTTTATCATCAACGAACCGTTGATAGTCACACCAACCGTTGACAGTACGGATAACCCCTAACCACCAACATATGTCAACAGGAAGTCGCGACGTATCGTACCTGCGATTCATTATACCGAATCTCATTTCTACCCGGGAACATGCTTGGGCGCCCCATCTGCTCCAGAAGTCCAAAATCGAGTATTTGAAAGTCATTTGGGAAGCACAAGCCTGCGGCGCCGTACATACACAGAGCCAAGGAATGATTACACTACTCATGGATAGGTATACATGGATGGTATATAAGGGGATCGAGGGACATTCGGTCCGTTTCCAGTATTTTAGGGAATACAGCCTCATTTATTAGCTTATTCCTTCACCAGGCGGCGGTAGACGGCCACCGATGTTGGCCCAGCTACCTCCCACGCCGCTCATAATTAACGCTATGTCATTTTAACCCCTATTTTCTATTGCAAAGCATGTCTACATCCGCGCCTGAACTTTGCTTGGATGTGTGTGGCCTAGTGTGACAGGAGCGGTCGTCCCTATCTAACACACATTGCCAGGGCACGATTACCAAAGACGAATGCATGAAGCAAATGTACAGCAGCATACACGACCCGATTATGATACATCTGACAAGTTTGTATACATCCCTAAACACACTGCAAAAGAGACGCTTGGGATCGCGGCTTGCAAGCATTCAGAAATTCCAAGCAAACGACTCGGAGTAAATGACTGACTAACCCCCGATATCCCCCGATACTCCCGATGAGAGGAAGGGCCCTGCAACCCATCTCGCCCGGCAGTGCCGGCCTTCCTGAAAGCAGTACCCATAAGGCACCGTTGAGCACCCTAGATATAGTCAGCTTACTGATGTTGCCTGCTGCCGGCCCAACCAGCAAGTAGGCGATTTCTCCTTGAAGGGTAGGTAACAGGAAGTCTAGGCCTGTGCGTTGGGGGTGACAGAGACGGAATTAATCAAAGGACAAGATCGGTAAGGTATGGGTGGCACGCTGCTTCAGCGGATATTAATGATGACACGCATGGCATCCTAGCTCGTTAACTGCAGTAGCTAAAGGCAAGGAAATACGATACAGCCACACGCCATCAGGTATATGCATACGTAGATCAGGTTAGGCACTACTGGTAAGGCGTGAACCATTGCCCCCGGCAGATTCCCGGATCGAGATCTATCAGAGTCGATAAAACTTCCGATAGTGGACGATGGCGACCTGGGATATAGCTGACTCGCTGGTCGATCAGAAATGTAGTTGGGCCGCCCTCGATCCGACGGATTCCGTTGGATTCTGGTGGTGGTTGCGGAACCAAAGCGATCCACTGAGAAGTTGGCTAGGGTGACTGGATGAGGGTGCCCCGAAATACCGGGGAAGGCAGGGTTTCGCCGGGAAACGGCCACGGGTGAGGATATGCCCGCCTGTCCCACACATCATAGATCAGGCACTTATGGTAAAGCACATACTTATGCCTCCGGAGGTTCTGGGACAGGGTTCTTCACCCCGATTCGGGCCCGAACTTTTTTGAGATATTTCCGTTATGACCGAAAGGACAAGATTGGGTGTCGGCTTCAAGGAAGCCGGAAAAAGGGCGGGGCCCCTCTGCATCCGTACAGGCCGGTAGCAAGGGTGGCAAGTGTGACAATTGATGGGTAATGTCAACATGGTGGGAGGTAGTGTTTGTGTAACGAATGTATTTTCGAGCGATTTCGGGACTATTCCGTGGCACACCCATCGGTTGCTGACCTGTATGTGGTCTACATGCGGCTACAGGAAGCACTCTACTGCCACAAGCTTCATCACGGCACGCTGCAACTCTTCGGAGGCCCCGTGCATTGGCCAAAGTAAATGTACACACAGGTTAATACAATTTTGGATTCTAAGTGTGGTGAATGGCGCATTCACAGTGCAGTTGTTTTTTGGCGCGTCGGCAAGAGATATCAATTTCTGACTACGCACGTGTTTGTGTTTGTGTTTGTGTTTGTGTCAGAATGTATATATTTCGAGCGATTTCGGGACTATTCCGTCGCACAGGCACCGGCAGATTCGGAGCATCGCCTGCGTCCATCCCGGGTGCATGCCACATCGACATCCGGGTGCATGCCGCATGGACAGCACGGCAGACCGCAAACGGAGCCGTTGCTTAACATATGAAGTTCGGTGCTGTCTGTGATGTTTTGGTCTTGAAGCACCAGCGGCTACAGGAAATCGACATCCGGGTGCATGCCACATCGACATCCGGGTGCATGCCGCATGGACAGTACGGCAGACCGCAAACGGAGCCGTTGCTTAACATATGAAGTTCGGTGCTGTCTGTGATGTTTTGGTCTTGAAGCACCAGCGGCTACAGGAAATCGACATCCGGGTGCATGCCACATCGACATCCGGGTGCATGCCGCATGGACAGTACGGCAGACCGCAAACGGAGCCGTTGCTTAACATATGAAGTTCGGTGCTGTCTGTGATGTTTAGGTCTTGAAGCACCAGCGGCTACAGGAAAGCACCCCACTGCCGCATGGCTTTGTAATAATTAAACAGATAAGTAAGAGCGGCACGCTGCAACTCTTCGGAGGCCCCGTGCATTGGCCAAAGTAAATGTACAAACAAGGAGCTTGTGTATTTCATAGAGAAATGAAAGCAAATTATGTTGGCCTGCTGGTGGCAAGTCGGATTGCCCATGCCGGCAAATGGTAACACAAGCTGGGTGTTCGAGTTATCATACGCCGTCATCTCAGAATTCCATTGTGAGATACGCGGCAGCTTTTGGGATGAAATTTAGCGCGAGAGGCGTTGATGTGGCTTTTGAGGTCGGTGAATGGAGGCAGCTAAACTTGTTTGTGCTCATACGGTCTTTGTTAGCTACATGCGAGATACCTTGCAATAGAGAATGCTGTATAGTACCGATAACGCGTTACAGCCGGGTGAAATATTCTGTTTGGTCCGTTACACACTCAAGGCCTGGGAGTTCGAGTTATCATACGCCGTCATCTAAGAATTCAAATATGAGATACGCGGTACCTTTTGAGATGAAATTTAGCGCGAGAGGCGTTGATGTGACTTTGGCCTCGGTCAATTGAGGCAGCCAAACTTGTTTGTGCTCATACGATTTTTGTTGGCTACATGCGAGATACCTTGCAATAGAGAATGCTGTATAGTACCTATAACGCGTTTCAGCCGGGCGAGATATTATGTTTGGTCCGTTACACACACACACACACACACACACACACACACACACACGGACATGGGCAATCCTACAGGTCGGGGCCCCCCTGGGCGCTTCGCGCTGGGGCCCCGCCCAAAAATTAGTGCGCCCCGGAGCATTCCGAACGGATTTTGGGCCTTTTGGACCATTTTTTCGGGGGCCCCACCGAAGCATTTTGGAGGCATTTTCGGAAAAAACCGAACGATATTTCAGCGTAAATTTGCATGTTTTCGGATACAGACAGGGCCTGGAAACCGGGCTTGCCGTATAAGGCCCGCTTGGTCACCAGTCAAACAACAATTTGCCTCGGGAAGGAGGCCACTGGTGAAGCTTAACCACCCTGTAACAACATCAACATCAACATCAACAAGTATAAATGTCCATTGCGGCTGTTTCGCACCTGTACCGCAGACATTTTCATACATCTAAGCATATAACGATAGAATCCACAGCTAATTTCTACCCCGAAGACTGCTTCAGACAGTTTCGGGGTACCCGAAAACACGGTCAGGCTGACAGGAAAATTTTCGGGGAGGGCACCGAAAGGTTATTCAGAGGATTTCGGACACAGCCGAAATTTTGGGTACCCTGGTGAAGAACGCTGTTCTGGGATCGAAACCGGTGGTGGGTGTAGAACTTTAGCGATCTACTAAGAAGTCGGCTAGGATGACTGGTTAAGGGTGCCCCCAAAACACTGGGAAAGGCAGGGTCTGAGGGGTAGCGGCCGCAGAGTGTAGATATGACCCCCCTGTCCCACACATAACACACTCACCTGGTGCGCGGGTTGGGTTGTCGCGAAAACCCGATGCAAAGACATGCCGTACAGTCATGGTGACGTTATGAGCCATTCGAACCTGTAGCCGAAAGTCGAAAGACGAGCGGACAAAATGTCAACATTGCCAGGACAAATACAGTCATCCCGGTGCACTAGCTAATGTATCCGACTGGGTAGGCATGCGTGCTATAGAACCATGGGAGTGCATATCATGCATGCCGACTTCAGCTGCTGCTGCTGCTGCTGCTGCTGGAGTAGGGTGGGAGGTGAGACCTCGGAGGAGCCCCCCTCGCTGGTGACCGACCGGCGGACCGTTCGCAGTCGTTGCGGGCACTCACCACTCCCGGCGCGTCTCTGAGGTTGATCGTTGGCCAGTATGGCATCTCCGGGTTGCCCTCTATAACAATGTCGCGCTTCAGGACGAGTGGAGGCTTGAAATCGCCGGAACCCCAGTCAGAGAAGAGAACGTTAACTTCCGGGGAAGAAATGCGGAGATACCGGACGGACGGGTTCGCAAATGCAGCAACGAACTCAGGCCCGTTTTTCACGTTTGATACGTCAGAAGGGAGCTGAGTTTCCGGGCCTCCTGGAGGGCTTGTGCCAGCAGTAAAGGCTTGGGCACTCTGCCAGCAGCCCAGAGTGAATACAAGCATTATTATTGCAGCAGTCATGATCACTAATATCCAAATGTTTTAGTATGCGCGTGCTTTTCACGCATCTATGTACAAGACAAGCAGCTGTACGGATTATCTTATGCTAAAAGGCTTAACAGTCATGCTTAAATTACCAGAGGATAAGAGGTTTGGCGTCTTTAAACCTTTCTTTGCCCTGCTCCTGAATGAAGTGAAACGAGGTCGGAAAGCGACAAACGTAAAATGCGCGCATACGTCCTCTGTACAAAAACGAGCTGGAACAAAGCTATCCAGGCCTTTTTTCCATTTGGATTTATCTTATAGCTGCTCTCAATTTTTATGATACTGGCGCCACAGGTTTCGTACAGGCATTACTGACTACTACATTGGCTACGGTATTATCGTTGGAGGCCGCGATTGCTGTGATCACAAACGCACAGAATCTAACTGTAAGTTCTCGTTATTTTTGTCGCTGTTTCACTACTAACCGATAGGCTGTCACAGGGGTGCGCATACGGACACAAACGGCGTTATCTGGAAAAACAGGTAAGCTGCTAACACTCGTATGAATTACGATATGGAGTCGTAAGTTCAAATTTAGCCAAAACGAACAGGGAAGGTATCTACATCTACATGTATATACATGCTAGGTTGGATACAATTTGAGGCGGGGGTTACTTTCCGCCTGCAAATGAGAAGTGCCAAATCAAGATGTCTCCACGTAATAGCTTGCAACTTTGAGCACGTGATTTAAAGACTTTCTAGCAGTGGATGACAATGAGCTGTGATCGTAGCAGACGTATACTACGGCACACACCAAGCAGTGGGTACGCGTAAATAAAGGCAGCATCTCGGAAGAATTATCGCCGGCGGTCAGCTTTTACAACGCTCTAGAGGCTGTTTGACTACCCTTCCGCCTTGCATATACATAGCTAACCAGGCACCAGGCACCAGGCAGCAGCAGCAGCAGCAGGGACCGATGGCCACGACGATCACGTACGGTAAATAATGGCAGTTTTGGTGCCAGAGGACAGGAGGACGAACACTATTGATTAGATGTCCAGCACGTTTTGCACACTATTCCTTGCACTGCACGCCTGATGGCGTTTGTGTGTGTAACAACACTTTGAGTTGTGCGACCCGCTACATGTTACCCATCCGCCGTCCATTACTACGGCCTGATCCCCTTGGGAAAACCCGACAGAAACGTGCACGAGCTATACACACAGGCCTGTTTATAATTATGGTTCTTATCCTCAACAGTGAGCGGTCAGCTTACAGCTCGCTCGCGTTCTGATTCACTTCGGGATGAGGTCCGGAAGATAACAGGCTAGGGGCTATTACTGAGCATCCAACAAGAGATGCCGAGCATTAGCAGCTGGCACCCCGCGAGGGCACTTCGGCCCTCGCTTGGTGGGTAGATTTGGGGCCCGGTTGCGGTTGGGGTAGCCTCTGATTGGTGTTTGAGCTTAGTGGGTCCTTTATTTGGGCTGATAAGTTTGATTGTGGACAATACACGCAAGGATTGATGCATATAAGCATATGTACGGCTCTTGGTGTCCCTGTAGCGCTGTGAGCAATTCTTTGTCAGTCTGGTTGCTCAGTCTGCAGTAGGTATTCGTATCATGTATGAGCCAGGTCCCGCGTGCCCTGCCAAGCCTTCGAGAGCAGTGCGGCCATGCACGGGCCATGGGTGGCGCTTGGCGCGGGATGTGCACATGGTTTAAAGGAATGCCCGTACCCGCGTACTTGGCTACCATCCCTAGGATTTTTGTCCATCCGGCATCCCAATCTCGAGTTTTGCCTGCGGTCGTGCTTGGGCATTTAATCCTGACAGCAGAGGGCTGACCCCGTTCCACCGCTCTGCTGTCCGGGTCGTGGTGCCGGGGGCTTGGCAACCCTACCCCGTTAGCTGTGCCTTTTTACATATGGTGCATACGGCCACTTTCAGTTTAAACCCAGCAGCGCCCAGCTATAACAGCCTAAAACCGACGTGCATTAGCCCGGCCCTGCTGGCCTTCCTGGCCTTCTTGTATATTTCTAACCTGGCATTGCTGCTGCAAGGCGTCTTACGGGGTTTATTTCCTGTGTATTGTAACATTCGCTACTACCGTATAGTATATCCTCCACACGTCCTACTGTAGGACTCCTACAGCACCTGCATGCATATGCCTGTCTGCCTGCCTGCCTGCCTGTTCGTATTCTGCTCGGTTCTGCTAGATGAGGCCCTTGTCCTGGACGGTGCACTACCTACGTTGTTGCTTGCTTGGGTTGCCTATCATATGGCTGCTGCGGTACATCTCCCGGACCTGCCTGCTGCCTGCTGCCTGCTGCCTGCTGCCTGCTGCCTGCTGCCGATATGTGTCCGTTTATTATTTTATTAATTTACTTGGCGCGTCGCCCTCTCCAAGCCTACGTATCTCCGCACGGCGGCTGACGCTCCATCGCCCGCATGCTAATAACAATCCACCTGCAGCCCGCACTGCACCACTACATACTTCAGGGGCTGGTATTGCTGTTTCGATCCCAACGTAGCGTTACGTACGTAGCGGGAGGTTGGTCCAGGGAACCCAGCACCTACCTACCATCATGAAGGTCCGAACTGATTTTGAATCCTTTATCTAGGTCGTGATGGAGGAGGGAGAGGAGGGAGAGGAGGGAGAGGAGGGAGAGGAGGGAGAGGAGGGAGAGGAGGGAGAGGAGGGAGAGGAGGACGTTTATGTTGCGTGTATTGCTGTGTTAGCCTTTTCGGACCACAAGGCTCGGGCTTTTCTGAACGCATCACAGAACACATCCCAGGCAAACCAAGCAGCCTTTCGGCCACCTAGGCACAAACCAGGTACAAGACGAAGAATGGTTTTGTAGTATGGAGTTTGTTACACGAGCACAAATAAACGGTGAGCTTTGCTCCTTGTAAGCTTTCCATAGGTAGCATACGCCCCCGGACTGGGGACGAGCGTACTGCAGGGTCCGGTAACATGCGCTCCGCCGGACCGCCAACCGAACGCCAACCGAACGCGCCACGAGGAGGTTTAACATATATATTCTACATTATATTATATTTACGATTATGATTGTGTCTCCTTATGGATTTTGTCTTGTGTCATGAGCCGGACGCCTTGCCGAATTCCTCGGCCCGACCCCTTGCACGTCCTCTGAAATCTGAAAGATAACGCATTGAAATATCTGCGTTGAAAGAAGTGTTAAGGTAAAAGTTAAAAAGTTAAAAAGTGGTCAAGTAACCGCCTCAAGCCGAAAGCCGTAAGCCAGCCAGTCAGCTTTGATAAATAGAAACTAATAACACTACTGATGGGCGACGGGGCCGGTCGATGAGGCCTTCGAAGGCCGCGTTGTCGCGATGCAGTCTCTTGGGGTACAGCGGCCGTCGCCCGTCTGGACAGCCGGCCGGGGAGATGGCCTAACCTTTATCTGACACGCTGACACGCCTAGCGCGGGGCACGGGGACGCGGGGCACGGGGCGCTCCCCCTACTGGGGGGGTAGGCACCTCCCAGTAGGTGCCCCTGGGCGTCCGTATCCCCGATTTCTCGCCAGCCCCTGCTTTCCCCCATGAGCCGCGCCTACCTACAGCTGCGTAATGATTATATGCATGCATGGGCTGCGGCGAATCGGCGCGCGAAGCCCCGGCGGGACCGAAATGGGACCTTACGTGTTCCTGACCCGCCTAGCCTCCTGCCGCCTGCGTGTCCGTATCCCCGATTTCTCGCCAGCCCCTGCTTTCCCCCATGAGCCGCGCCTACCTACAGATGCGTAATGATTATATGCATGCATGGGCTGCGGCGAATCGGCGCGCGAAGCCCCGGCGGGACCGAAATGGGACCTTACGTGTTCCTGACCCGCCTAGCCTCCTGCCGCCTGCGTGTCCGTATCCCCGATTTCTCGCCAGCCCCTGCTTTCCCCCATGAGCCGCGCCTACCTACAGATGCGTAATGATTATATGCATGCATGGGCTGCGGCGAATCGGCGCGCGAAGCCCCGGCGGGACCGAAATGGGACCTTACGTGTTCCTGACCCGCCTAGCCTCCTGCCGGCTGCGTGTCCGTATCCCCGATTTCTCGCCAGCCCCTGCTTTCCCCCATGAGCCGCGCCTACCTACAGCTGCGTAATGATTATATGCATGTATTGGCTGCGGCGACTCGGCGCGCGAAGCCCCGGCGGGACCGAAATGGGACCCCTGGGACAGCCAAGAGCGTATCTGCATCACCAAGGCCACATTGCCGGATGGTTGCAAAGACTCGCCTCTGTGCTTCAAGAGCGTCATTTGTTTCCCGCTCCAAGGCTCTGTTTCCTGCTGCTAACATTCAAAGGCGAGGTCCCCGACGGCCGCAAAACACTCTAAATCAATTATACCATCAAAATCTTTACTGCGTCCTCATTGTAAAAATTAGCTGGATCATAGCAAACAGGGCGTCTTCAGGGGTTGACAGTGGACATCTTTTGGCGTAATCGCACCTCATTTGACTCATCTTGTTCGACTTCATCTCTTATTAATGATGGTGTAATAATTGAGTCTTTATTAGGATTCCAGTCAAAGAGTACTATTAAAATAGAATGTCATGTTAAAAATGTTCAATGCTGTAGGGCATGCGCTCGTTGGAACGGAGGTTGCTTGGTATCTGAGCTGAAAAAATGCAGCAGGCTAGATAATTCGAACAGGTGACTGTGCCTAACGTTGGCTGGGAGAACGGTTCGGACTCTGACCGATATAACGCACCTCCAATGCTTCGGCGGTCGTTCCCGTCCGGGTACGGTTAGGTGCTCCTGGCCAGCGTCAGGCCCGGATCGATATGTAACACAACGCACACACACACACACACACAAACAAGCGCCCTCTATATAAAATGAGGAAATCCGCTGAAGGAGTAACGAACGTAACACCACCACCACCACAGTTCAAGGGCGTAGAAGACCCAGAAGCCCGAAGTAACACATAAGAGACACACAAATATACAGACAGACAGACTGTCCCCCACAGATATCATGTCAACGGGACAATTAACCCCACAACTTAATGCCAACATCGTCAACACAACTGTGCATGCTATAATACGTGCCGGAGGGGGAGTGGGGGCCTTATAAACCCCTTCCACCTGTCTCCTCTTCCCCCCGCTTCTCGGCCTCCGTACCAATCCGTCCTCCTCAGGACCGCTGCCTCTCGGGGCTCTAGATGATCCCCGCTACCACCCTCCCCCGCACCGCCACCGCCACCCCCACCCGCCCGCCCAAACCTCACAGCCAAACCCCGCCGACCCGACAATGCCGTCCTCCCTTCCGCTCCTCCCATTCCCCCTACAGATTGGCCATGCCGCCGCTGCTGCTGCTGTCGTTGCGCCGCCTGGAACCTCTTACGCTGCACAACTCGCTCCAGCTCCGCCGTACAGTTCCGGATCTGGTCCTGGAGCTCGTCCAGCTCTGGAACCATTGTTTCGCTCAGCACCCTCAGTGTCTGACTAAGCTCCTCAACTTGGTGCTGTTTGGCTCGCAAGTCGTTGAAGGCGGATTCCAGCTGGGGCAGGAGGGACTGAAGTTGGGCCTTATGGTACTGAAGATGGCGAAGACGGAGCTGGGTGTACGGCAAGAGGGTGGAAGGGGGAAGCACGGAAACATAATACGCATGGGGTCAACGTCCAGACCTCTGACAAGCCGGCACTACAGCACTCCTACAGCACCCTACACCCCCTGCTACGTCCTTCACCTGCACCAGCTGCCCCCGGGCGTCCTGCAGCGCTACACGGATATCCGCAAGGTGGGGGGCCAGGTGCACCAGGTTGACGGTGAACCCGATAAAGCCACTCAACATCCAGCAGTGCTCCATCGGCTACTTACTTCTTGCAGGCTGTTCGACGACTGGCTCTAGCCACCATCATCATCGCAGGTTCAGCACAGTGGTCAACCACTACATTCCGGGACTACTTCTTTCGATTAAGTGGAAGTGAAACTTGGGCCATCCTCAGCACTTCCCCTTCCAGCTCAGCAGTTCGTTGCACACGTGTAACACACAGCACGGTCCTCCCCCACCCTCTCTTTCGGGAGCTCTAAGCTCTCGTGCACGCCAGGTCGTTCGCAATCCCCCCTTTGCTCCTACTGCAGTTGCTGCACACAAGCAAACAGCCAGGTCATTTGATACAGAAGATGTTAGGAAGGCCGTAAAACAGAAAAAGGACCGACGGACAAAAAAGATAACGAAAGTTAGGTGTACATGTATGTAGGCATGTATATACATCGTGCCTTTGCTAGTCAGCCCCGTGCGCAGAGGAACTGCAAGTTGTGCGCGCTGCACAAGTCGCCATGGTCTCCTAGAATGCCCAGCTTACTCTGCATGCCGTGAGTGCTCGGACGTGCCCTTACCCACGCTTCTGATATGAAGTCGATCATGATGCACAGCGAGCATAACAAACTGGCCTACCTGGTACCTAGCAGTTGGCTTACACGCTCGTCTCTACGCAGGCGGTCGTAGTTGACTAGTGCCCGTGTTTCTCTTGTGTAGATTGCTTAGGTACTATGATTTTCGTGTTATACTATGTCCTTTACCTACCTTGTGGCTCTAAGGCTCTATGGCCCCTAGCTCGCATGGCCTCGTTACACCTCTCTGGGTAACGCAAGCAAGGTGTTACACGCGCGCACATATATGTATATATATACATGCCATAAAGTGAATGTAGGTACGATTACACCACCTAGCTGTCTAGATGCTGTTAGCTGCTGGTGCTGCTGCAGTTGCGGCAGTTGCCGTTGGACCTCAGCAGGTCATATCCTCCCACCCACCGATTAATAACCTCATCATCCCCCACTAATAACTAATAACTAACAACCAACCTCAACCAACTGTCCACCCTCACCCGTCGCCGCTCACCTCCAGCACCAGGGTCAGCTCCTTGGCCACCTCCGCCGCCGCAGGTCGTCTGGCGGGGTCGGACTCCCAGCAGGCCTTCAGCAGCCGGCAGAGCTTGGCAGGACAGCGGCTTGAGGGCAGGTCGTCCAGCGACAACCTCAAGCCTTTGTACGTCACCTGTACAATAGTGCAAAGCGAGAGCGCTTTGGTGGATTGATGGTAGATCATGTAGATGAAATACTTTGCGGGTAAGGGTGTCTTAATAGCTTCAGATGATCCATACATCTCATACCACCAAGCATGCAACGTGTGCCACATACACCCATGCATACGGGGGAATAAGCACAGGCCCGCGTTTTACATGTCGCGTGCAGATATGCGCCCAACATTCAAGAGAAGGTACGTAGCAAATGCATACAGAAACTGCTGTGGCCCATGTTCACACGTCAGTCTCTCATCTCGCACTTCAGCACTGCTGGGAACTGTTAGTGTTCCGCCATGGTGGTGTTCACCCTGCTTGCTGTTCATGTCAAGACATGTTCATGTCAGACATGCTGTGGTCGTAGCTAAGCTAATGCTCCTACGTCCTTCTTTCCTAGTGTGCTGTGGTCGTAGAGTAAAAGCTTCTTCATGCTGGCACCTAGCTAGGCACACAGACGTCTGGCACCGCCTGTAGTAGCTGGCCGCTGGAAAGGTCTTTCGAGGTACTGGCAAAACGCCTCAGCGCGTACTTGTAGACGTCATGTGTGCCGAACTGTGTACCAGCTACTACACCGCTTATGGAATGAATACTTCATCCGTCAGAAACCACGCTAATAACCAGGCATACATGCGCACGCACGCACCATGAACGCGATGGCCACATTGCCCACTCCCTCCCACGGCCGCTTGCCGGCCAGCATCTCCCAGATCAGCACACCCAGAGAGTAGATGTCCTGCGAAGGAAGCAACCAACGGCCATACCGCGAAGGACATGTACGTGCGGCCGATGTACAGATACCCGCTATCTAGTACTATATTCGTACCACATCTACAAATACAAACAGAACAAACCTAGCTCACGGTATGTGCCAAACCTAGCTAGCAGATATATTCTTTCGAACCCCTGGAAGGTATTCTCCAAAGGCGACGGGCGCGCGAGGCCTCGCCTAAACAACGGAGGATTGATCCTCACACCTTCCTCACACCCTCCTTACACATCGTCACGTTCCCACACGTTCTCACACACCTCATTAATCCTGGGATAATGCTAAGTACATACTCAGAAAGCCCGTTTGTTACGCACAGACACACACCCAGCCCTACCACTTGATGGGTAACGTGCTTGCTCAAGATGTCGAAGCACTCCTGTGGTGGCAGCAGACACAACCAGACAGACTGATCAGCCCCCAAGCAGTAGGTGGTGCCGTTTGGTACAGGCTTACACGTATGACCCCCTTCGCCCCAAGTAAATCCGATAGCCAGCAGAACCTCCTGCTTTGCGCGGAAAAAGGCAGCTGCTGTCGGAAACCAAGGCGCCTCATGCCGTACGCGCCACCTCCCTTGTTGGGCCCCGTGTGTCTTTTGGCGGTCTTTCCGTTAAGGCAGTCAGGAAAGCTGCCCATCCTTGGCCACGCAGCGCCAGTGCCAGCATTACGTACATTTGCATGTTTCTGTCCCACATGGTGGTGTCCCAAATTCAGCTCCAGCTCATCATGTGGGCGCTGATTGCATCCATATGAGAATCATATGAATGATGTACACTACACTATGCTAAAGTGTAAGCGAGAGAAGGATTGCATACATGGGGTGCACATACAGGTTCGTATTAGGTTCCTAATCATTGCCCATGGGCCCCCTCCCCCCCGCTCTTACAGACAACCCCGCACGTGTGTGTAGGACTCGTAACTTGTAACTGGTCACTAGTACTTACCGGCGGCATGTACGGGGGCTGCGCCATATGTGCATGGACAGAGGAGGGAAGGCGCAAGACAGACAAGGGAGTCGTCAAGCATACATGCAGCAGCCGCCAGCACGCCCGCAGTCGACATACATGTGGTCACATATGTGGTTAGGTTCCCGATACGTCATTTGCACGACAGCGACGTGTGGATTGTTTACATGCTGATGACGAATGCAACAAGAAACAACACGTGTACGAATGAATACACATGTAACTTGTTTTGTGGATGCGGATGCCCGTATTCCAATGGCGCACAATGCCATTTATGGGGATGCTATACAGTTGTCACTAACACAAGATCGCGATGTCGATCGCGTGCATTGATTATTTAATGCCTTGCCGTCTTGCCGGGACAATATCCACCAGCAAGACATATTACTACAGGATGCAGTCTCACCTGTAACATTTTACGGTCTTTAGACCGGTCCCTGGTACAATAGGTAGGGATCGTCCACAGGGCCCATAGGACATTTTACAGACACTACGGATAAGCCTGCACCAAACTCAGCCTATTTGCCCTTTTGTCCGTTAGCCTTCCTGTCTGTCTTCCTGTCCTGCCTGCCTGTGCCTGCACGCCTGTCTGCCTGCATGTCTGTCTGTTTGCCCATTTGTCTGTTTGCGGTGCCCGTTAACCTCCCCTATGTCTCACTCACCGTGCCAGCATCAGGTGCTTTGGTGGATTTAACCGTAACTCGAAGCCGCGACAACCCAAAGTCCTGAGGACAAACAGCCGAATCAAGCAGACGCGGAGAAAGGGAAAAGAGGGGTGTCAATGAACAGGCTACCATCCCCATACGTAGAAGGTGTTACATTGTCATGAGGTTTACTATCGCGAAGCACAAAAGCTTACGTCCATGCATTTGTAGATATTACGACAATCGCATCGACAAGAATTGCTTTGTGCAAATCCGTAGTGGCCTGTCGACCCATCATTAGCCTAGCCTGCTTATCGTTACAAGCTCCTTTGCATCATTCGTGCTTTGCATTCCGACATACATTCATGGCAGGCGGCTGGCAGAGGTTAAGGCCTGACTTCTGCTCCCGGCCGACCCGGGTTCAGATCCGCCTGCCGATTCCTCGGGTGTTTGAGGAGTGTTGTAGTGGGAGGTGGTCCCCCATCATATGGACGATGTAGGACGTGATAATATCAACTTGCAAGCTGACCAGAAATTGATGCGCCTTTGATCCGCTAGATTTGGTTGGATGCTGGTGGAGAGTTGCCGAACCCAACGAATACATTCTGAAGTCGGATGGGGTGACGGATTAGGGTGCCCCTCTAGCAGGGGAGAACAGGGACTGCCCCGGGAAAGGGGGCCGCTGGCGAAGTTAACCACCCTGTAACAACATACATACATACATGGATGCCGGTGGTGGGTGCTGAACCTGAGCGATCCACACTAATACTACATGTACATATCATTTATCACCTTAAAGCACCATCCACCACTACCACACTGTACTTCGCCATACGAACTGTAAGTCCAAGGCGGCGGATCCAGCCTTCAGGGACCCCTCCTCATCCATTCACCCGAACACCCGAAGAGACGGAGGGTTCGGCAATCGCCACCAATCCAGCGTGCGAATCTGATCCATCAACTGTGACCTCAACTCCACATCTCAGCAGCTAGCCATAATCTCGCGCTCCCGACTAATTCGGGGGTACATATGGTATTGCGTCATCACGCTAGGCCTCAGCCCTGAGCGAGAGCCGGGCTTCTCAGGGGCCCCCAAGGGGCTATGTACGACATGCCATCGGCATATAGTAGCAGCGGACGAGATACAGATAGATATCGTGGGCAAGGGAGATGGTCGGTCATGGCAGTTACCACTGGTGGATACCCTCACCGAGAGTTTGACGACAGGCCGGTCACATGCTGGGTTGTTCATGAGCACATTGGCGGGCTACATATGCACATACAAGTGGAAAGGGCAGAGGGGGGTGAATAAGTAATAATAACAATAATAGGGCCATCAGGACAGTGTGGCCCACGCATTGGTGAGGGTCAGTGAACGACAAGGATAAAGACGTGAGATAAAGACGTGAGTACATAACCGTGAGGATTTCGGTTCATTACTGGTTAAGGAGCCGCTAACATTGACTTTCCATCATTACGGCCAAGACGAACCTAAATGGACCGAACCCTAGAAGCCCGCTTGTTTCTCAGCCTGGGCCCTAGTATATAACATTTTTTCGGTACCACATGTCGATGCACGCGGTCCCAGCTATAGATACATAGCCGAGGACACGTCGACGGTTGCACGTCATCTATTTGCCACCGCGCGGACCACTGCCGTGGACACCTGGTTGCGTATGTATGTATGCACGTCTGTACCTATTCACATGCACAGCCACATGCACAGCCACATGCACAGCCACATGCACAGCCACATGCACAGCCACATGCACAGCCACATGCACAGCCACATGCACAGCCACATGCACAGCCACATGCACATGCACAGCCACATGCACAGCCACATGCACAGGCGGCTGCCGGCCTGCCGTGAAACGGGAGACAGGGCAGCAGGTGCAACCTAGCTACCAACGAACGGACCCACGACATTGATGACTGGTGGGTTTGTACATTGCCACCGAGCGCATCAGCAGCACGCCGCGTCGTGAGCTCTGAATGGCGAAACACGTACATCGTGAGCATCCATACCTTCAGCTCTGAGAGCAGCCACTAACGCTATCATGTGTACTCACTCGCTCACATGCATACAGACCGACAATTACCCGTTCACACCGCCGCATGTACGCCATCTGTGTACGCATATACATACCCCATGTATCATGCAATACCAGGTTTCGTTACTCGCGTGCATGTTGCTTGTTGTTCCTACGTACCTTCAAGTCTCGGTGCACGACGGTGGGGTGCAAATAAGCAAGCGCATTGGCTACATTGATACTGATGTGTAGCACCTGGGAAAGCAAAGTGCATGCAAGCAAGCACGGGTGTACGAGCATGGTTGTACATTTAATAACAAGAGGTATCGCCGGAAGCGCCGTTCCCTAAGTTCCCTAAAAAAAGGATTTGTAATTGCAAGGTGCTCGCAGGTTCATTTTTGGGTCGGGGACATAAATGGATTACCAGGAAGTGTAGTGTTAGAAGTCCAGTTTCCTAGGTTGTCTAAACCCTCAAAAAGGTCCACGTTCGCCCCTGCCTGGTTAGTGATCATGCACCACGGTTCAATGTGCAGCTACAGGCTGTGTTTGTTCTCGGGCGGTCGACATGAGTTCGCACAGCGGCAATCACTCCCTTACAAATGTGTTTGTGTGGCATGCAGCAGGGAACTAGGCTGTGAGGAGCTCAGGGTCAAGGCATGGGCAAGTAAAGGCATGGGCGGATGCTGACATACAAATCAGGCAGGAAAGGCAGGCGAAGTGGACAGACAAAAAGCTGGGGTAAGCAGGCGGGCGGCAGGCAAGAAAGGGCAAGGCTTGTAACGTATGAAGCCTTTTGCACCACGTTCTTTTCGTGTGCCTGAAGAAAATAAACATTGATTTCGGAGGCAACAAAGTTAGCCAGGAAATGCAGCATTCAAGCGCTTGCACATGCAATCACATGACCACGCACCTTTGCCAGCGGCATGAGGGTTTCTGCCGTACTGCCGTACATCAGGCGCTCCAGGGAAGCCTCCATAAGCTCCATCACCAGGCAAAGTCGGGGAGGGGTCACACACGCCGCCAGCAGCTGTACGACATTAGGATGCTGGCAGCGGCTCAGGACCTGCACATAACATGCTCACTTAGTAAATGGTTTGCGCAGTTTGGAGTGAGCACTTCCACGAAACATTTATACAGTAGCCGGCCATAATTGACGGGTGCCAGCAGGCGATGTGCAAGGCAACACACGCCCTCTGTGGCGAGGAGAGCAGCTCGTGGGCTGTTCTGCTGCCAGTGATAAAGGCATGCTGGTGTGCACCCCCGCCAGCCACGCACTGTCGGTCTGTAAACTTGCAACAACACACCAGCGTGAGCTACCAACCACCTACCAACATGCCCAACCGCCAACCCGAATCCCCCCATGTACGTACGTAGCTATGTAGCTATACATGCCTGCATCTCCTGCTCGAAGCTTTTGAGGAAGTTATTTGGCATGCTGTCCGCTTTTTGCTGCTGCAAGACTTCAAAATGCACATCACTGGCGAGAAGTTTGACCGCCACGCGGCGACCGCTGTACAGCCCCTCCACCACACGACCGAAACCGCCTTTGCCGAGTACAACCGGCAGTAGCTCCACAGTTGGGGGCTCCGTGCCGCTACTGCCGTCGACGACAGCATCACCTGTACCGCCGATGCAGCGGCCGCTTGAATCACTGCTTTGGCCTCGGTCTTCGACGTCGCCATTGCTGTTGCTGCTGCTGTCAGCCCTCCTTTCAGCCGCGGAGTCATCTACAGTAATGGCAACGAATTTCTCTAGTTTAAGTTAGCAGCTCCTTTCCTATGCCGGCTTGGCTTACTTGCCAGTAAAATTACACACTGAGCGATACCCACTACGCACTGAGCAAGTATCACACTACATAACATGCGGCGCATGTGCACCTGTATATTCCTAGGCACCCATCTTCGTCCCACTTTTCCCTTTCCCCATGGCTGTACGTGTTCGGAGGCATGACGCAAAAATAAATAACGTTCAGCAGGCAACGCAAATGCTGCCTTTCTTAACATTGTCATTGCCAACGACATCCCTTATCACAACCTACCGACATGAGCAGCAGGCGCTAAGGCTACCCGCACATCCAGCACAACCCCCGGGTGTGGCGGGGTGAGTGGCGTCAGGGGCTTGTCGTACAAGGCAAGCACAGCGGCCGCTTTGACGGGCAGCACACGCCGCTGTCCACGCACCCCTGCATTCATCACGGCTTTCTCGGCTACGTATTGATCCGAAGTAAGATGCACAGGTTGGTTAGGGAGGTAGGTAATGACGGTTACTTCATTGGTTGGATGACGGGGTAGGCCATGTGCGAAGGGTAGGTTCGCAACTTTTCAGTGTATAACGTCTGCTGCAAAGTTTTCACCATCTACAAATCATGCTCTGGTAAACTAGGGACTGTCCCTATCTATCACACCAGGACATGATTTACAGACGGTAAAAGTTCTAAAGCCGCCACCGCCCCTACCGGAATCCCATGTGTACTT
This sequence comes from Volvox carteri f. nagariensis, assembly GCF_000143455.1. Classification (NCBI taxonomy): domain Eukaryota; kingdom Viridiplantae; phylum Chlorophyta; class Chlorophyceae; order Chlamydomonadales; family Volvocaceae; genus Volvox; species Volvox carteri. The sequence continues at coordinate 1,554,889 of NW_003307550.1, read as the reverse complement.
GCAAGATATGGTGCGGCGCATACGAACAGGTGAGGTGCATTAGCGAATAATCCGCTTCCATCCGTTCCAGTGAGTGTTGGAGTAGTTGGCCCTCCAAACCTTTAAGTGCTCGTGTGGCCAATCATAGGGTTATTGTTAAGCTATCCAGACGCCTGCGTGAATTCGTTTTATCTTTTTGGCGGTCCGTGCCCTCGTGGTTAGCTTGCATTCGTGCGGACTGCTGCTGAATAGCTGTAGCAGCAGCAGGCTGTAGTAGGCTGTAGCGGGTAGCGCGCTGGAGACCAAGAGGAATGTCTACATACAGGGCCTGGCTTCCCATTGAAGTGCGTAGAGAATGGCTTTAATTCGGGAACGGAGGTCAGAATCTCCTTTTGAATTGCATTCGATCTCCATTTTGCTCCACAAGGACGGAGTGCAGTGCTGCAGCGCATAATCTTATTATCTTGTATCTTGGACCCATACCTCCTGCCTACAGGCTCACCAGCCGACGAGGACAGCTCAAATCAACAATGCCATAGGCAGTGTTTTTTTAAGTAATATATTCCTTATAAGGAATAAAGAGGCCATTTTGGCCTTTGGAAAAAGGGAATGAATTGAGGCCGATCCGTACATTTTCATTCCTCCAACCAAAAACGTCCATTGCTGCCAGATTGCTCCGTAGTGTGCAGAACTTAGTAATGTCGATCATAGAATAGATATGAGGGGCCGTAAGAAGGTCAAGTCCGTGAGTCAACGCGGCATAGCAGAATGTATGACCGGTCCTTACATAGCCAAACACGCAAAAGGCAACGACTTGAACGCCGAACAAACACCAAAACAGCAAGATAAGCCTGAAAATTTTCCTGATAAAGGCGTTTGGGACGGCGGTGCTGTTGTCGGTAATGCATCGGCAATGGTGTTGCTGCCAGCGGCGACCGATGACACGGGCGCCATTACCCCTGCCTTCCATGGCGGTTGTGATCAGCATAAGCGCAGGCTGTCACCCAATCAGCTCGACAACAACGAATCGGTCGGTGGAGGATGAGCGGCGGTTCTCGGCCATGGGGTACTTGCAGGACCCCACCCGCAACCGCCTGGACGAGCACCTAGCATTGTGTGTGCGGATGCGCCCCACACTTACGGAATACATTACGGCGACCCTAGCAACTTTGTTACTTAGGTCGGAATAAATTGAGAACCCCCCTAAATGAAAAGAAAATCACTGGCCATAGGTGTGTAGCGAAGTACAACAGCTAGCCATGTGGCGAACTCCTCACCAGGCCCCGTTCCCCTATCCCAAGCCAGGCTTCAGGACTGCAGACCTATGTGTTCAATGTACATAATCATGCATCCTCTTGCTGACATCCTAGTTAGCGAGGTGCTAATGATAACTTGCAAGCGCTGCTGAAGTTGCGAAGCTCACCGCTCTTGGGCGCTTTGATCTTCATCAACTCCTCCGTTGCTTCGTCATCTGTCATCGCCGCCAGGAGCTGCGAGGGCTCCTTCTTGCCAGGGGCATCTTTGGGGGTGCCGCCGCCGTCCAAAGACCTGCATAGATGAATTCCATAAGTGCATCACCGCCAATAATTGTCATGCGGTGTGGACAACGGCTGGTGATCATGTTTGTTGGTATGTACATGATGTGTAGAACGTGGGCCCCTCGTACGGCAAGGTGCACGACGGAAGACACACGAAATGCACCAAAATATGATAAAACACACCCATAACCCGTACCAGTTCGCGCAGAAGGCGTTATAAACATAAGGAAAATGTACACACCTCACGCACATGTGCACACTCGCACTCACACTCACGCACATACCGTACAAACACGCAGCACACGATTCCCCAGACGACAGATGGAAGCTTGCAAGACACACACCCAGCGACACCTACTTTTCTCGAGCTGGGAGATCGGCGCCCTTCCCAGCTTTAAGGCCAGCGGCAGCTGGGGCTGATAGCTTCTGCTGATGCCGAACAGCGTGCAGTTCGTGGTCCTCGCCGAAGGTGACACCAGTCTGTTCATCCCTTTTTATGACCGGAGCTGCTGCCTTCCGGGGCTCCACATCCTTCGTGTCATCATCACCACGGCAAGGGATTGCGCCGCAACGAGCGCCCTCACCATCGCTGTCTTCATATACTTTGCCCCGTCGTTGCTGTCTGCACCGTCGCCACCCTGCTACTGCCAGCAGCCCCGCAACCACAAGTAGCAACGTGCCTGCGGTGTTTTCAAAAGCATGGCGTGATTAAGGAAGTATGGGATACAGTGGACGATGACCAGACTTAGGGGGGTCATGTGAAACACAACAGCAGGCGGTATGTGGGGCAACAGGCCTGTGGTGGTGCCTGCGCATGTGCTGCTTGTGCACACGCTACGTGCTTCAACAACATCATGATGATGCTTGGTATAATGTGATTTCAGTGTGCGTGCGTGTGTGCGGTCTGTACAATACACAGCAATACGGCAGCACTGTTCCATCACATGACATGCACATTCAGTTGGAAATGTATACATATGTTATTGTCAGCATTTCTATGCAATTCCCGTACACTGGATTTCATCTTCAATGCATGCATACCAGCCGCCATTTTGTTGCACAGAACGTTGTACATACATACCAACATACATCCGTGCGTGTTCATGAGCAAGGGGCTAGGTGGATCCACGGTGGATCCACACATGTACGTCGGCGTCCGGGTTTCTCGCCTGTGCGTGCGATGTCTGTATGTATATGTGAACATGCTTCTGTTTGCTTGCCTGCGATGGTGGTGGTGCAGATCACCGCCAATCTGCCTGCACCCGTCAGGTCCCCATCTCCGTGCTGCTGCTGCTGCTGCTGCTGCTGGGAGCCCCCACGGAGTGCCAAATATTTTTTCCGCGCTTCCAAGTAGCAAACGAGGGGCTCTCCTTCCTTCAGACATTTGGGGTCCACCACCGCATCACAGAAAAGAGTAAGATTCATCAGATGGAACATCAACCCGTTGGGAGTGTTCATGTCCCTTGTAATGTCGTAGTCGGCGCCCTCGGCAGCAAGGTCTACAATCCTTGTTTTCTGGGGCCAGCACTGTCTCATGGGCGGCACGGAGGTGTCATTGATGCACCCTTCCTGCTTGTGCAGCAGCAGGTGGCGAAGATAAAAAAGGGCGTTAGACATTACAAAGGAGAAGCTTTCAGGACTACTTCTAGAAGGAATGGATGCTATGGGCGCAGGAGAAGGGTTAATTAGCTGGACTAGGCTTCTTTTATCCGATACAGCGTCGAAAGCGGTAGTAAATGTTTTTTTTTCCCGTGAAGTTGCTCTTGCAGCGGGTGTGCGACAGGGATGTCCATTGGCACCGTTGCTATACTTGTTTGCCGCGCAGGCGTTTCTATGTTGGTTACAGTACAACCGAGTGGGGATTCATTTACCCCAGAATAATTCAGAAATGCTTACAGCGGTACAATTTGCTGATGATACGGAAGTTGTTTTAGAAGGAATCGAGGCAATTCCGGCTTTTCTTGGTTGTATGAGGGTGTACGCACAGGCTTCTGGACAGCAACTTAACCTGGATAAGGTTGAGCTTTTACCTCTCGGCACCCACCCACACCATGTCACAATAAATCATGACGTGAAGGTGGTACACATGGCAACGGCACTCAATCTGCCTTTTACGGATGTGGGAGACACCACAGTCATGGACTGGGACGTGCAATTAGACAAAGTCTGGGCTCGGTTTCAACGCATTTCTGTGTTACACCTTTCCATTTTTGGGCGTGCACAGGCAGCGGCTGCCTATGGGCTGCATCGTTTACGTGGCATATGGAACACGGGGGGTTTCCCCCAGAAGCATAACTGATTAATATTGAGGCTAAAGCTGCCAAGCTTACTGATAGGAACCTCGGCCCGGTCGCACATGACAGACGACTCACTGGGGTTCCTAAATATTTGTTATATGACCACCCAACTTTGGGCGGTTTTGGGGCATTAGCAGTTCGAGAACACGTACAAGCGCGATGGGGCGTGTTGGGCAGTGCGTTTTGTGAGAGCGATAGTCCAACCAGTCTTAGTACGTCCGCCATGGGTGTTGGTCATGCACTCTTTCTTGCATACCCTTTACCCGAATTACAATCCTATGTGTCTATTTACGCGTCCCAGGTGGGAGTGCCTTGGTTTGGATTAATCGTTTTACCGCCAGATGTTCAGCGCATTGTGACAGCGTTGGCATACCTCCCCCCAGTTGAAGATGTTGATGTTCATCCGTTAGTTCCTAATGCGTGGTGTTGGAATTTGCCTCTATGGGAAAACCCTGTTCTTCCAGAAAAGAGGTTGAATGTCCCGTCAGATCCGCCTGGGACGGGAATTTCGACACCAAGCACTCTTGGGCTGTAAAGCATTAAATACGTTCTTCGTGCGCGCGATGCTTTGGATGGAGTTATGCATGCAACGGACCAGGCAGGCCTAGCAATACGCAAGGCTTGGCATCAAATAGTGGACCAGTACCTCCAACCGCGGGCCCCACTAGCTAAATCCCTGTGCACCTATCGTAAATGGCAGGAATGTATGGATGCCATTGTCGCTCTCTTAGCTGATATCCCGGCGCATTGGCGACAGGCGGCTAGTCTTTTGTTGCCTCTGAGTGTAGAATTTAGGGAAGCGATGGTGCCCTCCATGGAGTCGGTTACCCAAACCCTGGTGTCGAGGCTTGGTTGGAGATGGGGTGTAGGGCCTCCAATCAGATTTCAAGATTTATCCGTTAAATTAGCGACAAATATGCAACTTTCACCATTTTCTATGGCTCGCCGTGTGACCCACACCCTCTTCATCAAAGAGGCGACGGGCTCACGGTTGATGGGGTGCCTGTGTTAGGAAGTTCCCATCTCAGGATGTCGCGGCCAACAGTATGTGGTTGTGGAGGTGATCCAGTACATTCCCTGGGAGGTGTATCCCCTCGCTGTCATCACTTCTGGGCCTGTCCGGTGGCACAGGCAGTAGCAGATCAACTCACTCTTTCAATAGGATTGCCAGTCTCAAGGGAGCAACTTTGGCTTGTCCAAGCCCCACAAACAGTGCAACAATGTGTTTGGGATGTTGTGGCTCTTGCTGCGGTGTCAGCGATGGAGCATGGGAGACGATATATGGTTGCAAACATGAAAACCAACCCGGCACTGTTACCTGGCCCTTCCCTTACGGAAGGAGCCATTTGTAGAGTTATTGTTGACTTTTGGGGCCGCCTTCAGGGTTTCGCAGCTCTGGGAATTCCACGGAAAGGTTGGGATTCTGTTGGCGCACATCACCCCTTCTTGAGAATTATATCAGGCAAATTGCTATGCTCACGGGAGCGGTCAATGATGGACGGTTAGTTATCTGGGTGATTGTCTCATTTGTATATTAGTCTCTAGTGCAGTGCACGGCCAGCTGGCCCGATGGCTCTACTCTTCGGGAGTCTGGAGCCCACTGTAACAACCACACCATCTAGAAGGACAGGAGACACCACTAAGGGATGGATGCAGCCAAAAAATGAGTTATATAAATGGAATAATATTACTGCGTGGGAATAATTTGCAAATTCCTTGGCAAATTGGCAAATCGGCATAGAGGATGGCGGTGAGGGCGCGCGAGGTCGTCGCATTATTAGCTCTCATGGTTAAGGTGATCACCCTCATGAGGGTGATGAAGGTTGGAGGTTACATGTGGCAAGGACTGGCCATCAATGAAAACCCGTGCGCATCCATTATTAACAGCAGCAGTGGTAGTAATGACGAGCACTTATTACAACTGGTGCATAACAGCAGCAGCACATACGTTTATCATCAACGAACCGTTGATAGTCACACCAACCGTTGACAGTACGGATAACCCCTAACCACCAACATATGTCAACAGGAAGTCGTACGTACCTGCGATTCATTATACCGAATCTCATTTTTACCGGGGAACATACTTGGGCGCTTCATAAGACTAAAGTCGAGCATCTGATAGTCATTGGGAAAGCACAAGCCTGCGGCGCCGTATATACACAGAGCAAAGGAATTATTACACTACGCGTGGATGTATTCATGGGGATCGAGGGACATTCGATCCGTTTCCAGTATTTTAGGGAACACAGCCTCATTTATTAGCTTATTCCTATTATGTGGTTTTTTCACCATGCGGCAGTAGACGGCCACCGGTGTTGGCCCAGCTACCTACCACGCCGCTCATAATTAATGCTAGGTTATTTCAACCCCTGCTTTTGGGCGAGGCGAGGCCCCGGGCGCGAAGCGCCATTCGGGGGGCCGAGCCCCCTAGGTTCACTGCTGTCAGTCAGTCCGTCAGTCCGTCCGTCAGTCATGGTGTAACATTTCATCATATTTCGCCCCGATTAAAATTGCATCTGAAAGCTATTTTGATTCTCTATAAATGGACCAATGGAATTAATTCAGGCAAAATTGTGGGCGAAGTTAGCTTCCTAACATATTAACTTTCATATCTCGCCCCGCTTTACATTGCGTCTGAAAGCTATTCTAAATCTCTATTGATAGACCAAGGGAATGTATTCAGATATATCTGTCGGCAAAGATAGCTCTCCAGGGTGAGATCAACTTACATATCTCACTCCGCTAAAGATTGCATGTAAAAGCTACATCAATTCGTTACCGATTGGCCAATGGAGAACATTCAGATACATCGGAGCGCGAAGATAGCTTTCCATGGCTTCGAGTTTGACTTTCCCTCACGCCGCAGCCCTTGCCTATGACGTCGTTGCATATCCCTTACATTATAGATTCATAAGCAAACGGCATGGTCCTTTATGGGGTGGTTCCGTCATGCTCGGCAACTTTAGACCGACCCATGGCAACACTCTAAGCACCTCCCTCCTGGCGTCTCGCTCGTGCCTGTTTGATTGTTGTCCTTCTTATTCTCTTCTTCATTCATTCAATCCAAGTTCAAACGACGTGTGCCTTTGCGACACACCCTCAGCTTTGCCGCTGCATTCCGACTTCAAAACGTGCAATTGGAACGATCCCCGAATTCTTTCTGGCTGGGAGCGGACAACAATTGGTCCATGAAGCTCGGGCACTTTGGCGCGCCTTGAACTGCCAGCCAGCAGACCGAAGGGCCGGCGTCGAACATGGATGCAACGGTAGTACCACCTACGTATCGGGCAGTCCCGACTCATGGATTTGGCGCAGCAGCGGCAACACACGTTGCCGCAATGACACTCCTGCTTTGCGTGTATGTCATTCTACGGATTGCCGCATCACAAGGAGGCTAACTCTTCAGTCAATAATGATTATGCTATGGCTAAAAAAGCCTAAAAACCCTAAAACGATCCAGACAGGTCTACACCGCCGTAGCAAGTCTGCCGACCTTTATTGTTTGAGGATTTCAATAACAAGTGTGTACTCCAAACCTGGCGGAGTTCTTGTGCTTGCACTCCTATGCTGTACGGACTTCCCTTCACTCCTATGCTGTACGGACTTCCCTGCGACGTCCCTGCTGTACGGACTTCCCTTTTTCGGCTTTGAAAAGCCGCCCCCCTAGTCAATCCGGGCCTGGACTTTGTTTGGACGGGCACCGGCAATAATAATCAGCAGGCCATGTGCCTTTCCAATTTTTTTATTTAAATAAGCATTTTTATTATCATGCAACAAACCCGGCCCTGTCAAAACCCCAAGGCCAAGAGGTGGCTTATGGTTTCACATGCTCCCAACAAAGCGAACTGATTGCCTGTTTGCCGACCTGCCTGTCTGTCTGTCTGTCTTGCTTCTATCCGTTAGGGTGTCCGTCGACCCCTTGGAAGATACATGCGCGCATGGTGGGGGGAAGTGGTACATGTGTTTTGGGGGTGTTCGTGTGCCCGCCTTCAGGGCTAGACGGCGGTGGCCCATCCAGGCCTAACTTGGCATCCCAACCTAGGGAGACGAGCATTTTCACCCGCGACAGTTACCATCCGTCCGGCTTGGGTTGAAAAATCTGTTGAAGCATGTGCAGTCCACATGTCGTGGCTTTGTGTGACAGGAGCGGTCGTCCCTGTAAGAAGGGTTCAGCTCCCTCGCCATTTCCCTGAGAACTCTTTGCCTGGTGTGCTAATTTTTTTAGAAGTTTGAATGGAGAGTGGGTTCCCCGCTCGTATCCCGCCACCGGCAGCATGCTGGGAAACCGGCGCACTGGCCGCCGCCGGCCGCCGGCCACAGTCCGCAAGAGCAGACGATTGGGCAAAGTCGAAGTCCGACTTTCTTCCCCCGGAGAAGTGCGCAAGGCCGTAGCCCCCCCCTAGCCGACCCCCTAAGGCTAGGCCAAGTGGCGTTGTCATTAGGCACGGCCTGAATCCTAACCAACTAGGGGGGCGGCTTTTCAAAGCCGAAAAGGGGCTCGGCCCCGGTGCAGCCACTTGACCCCAGTTCGCAGGACAGTCCGTACGGCTGGGAGTGCAAGCACAAGAACGCCGTGACGTTTGAAGTACACACTTCTTATTGAGATTCTCAAGCAAGAAAGGTCGGCAGACTTGCTACGGCGGTGTAGACCTATCTGGATCGTCGCAAGCACGCAGCCGCCATAGCATAATCATTATTGACTGAACAGTCAGCCTTCTCGTGATGCGGCTATCCGTAAAAAGACATACACACAAAGCAGGAGTGTCATTGCGGCAACGTGTGTTGCCGCTGTTGCGCCAAATCCATGAGTCGGGACTGCCCGATGCGTAGGTGGTACTACCGTTGCATCCATGTTCGACGCCGGCCCTTCGGTCTGCTGGCTGGCAGTTCAAGGCGCGCCAAAGTGCCCGAGCTTCATGGACCAATTGTTGTCGGCTCCCATCCAGAAAGAATTCGGGGATCGTTCCAATTGCACATTTTGAAGTCGGAATGCAGCGGCAAAGCTGAGGGTGTGTCGCAAAGGCACACTTCGTTTGAATGGCGCTTCGAATGGCGCTTCACGCCCGGGGCCTCGCCCGAAGAAACGGCGCCCCGAGCTCCGAGCTCCGAGCTCCGAGCTCTGAGGGCCCCCAGGCCCATGGGGGCCGCCCCGGAGGGCCCGCCCACACAGCCCACCCAGGGGGACCACCCAATGATGCTGCCCAAGGAGGCCGCCCACTGGGGCTTCCCAGGCCAACACCGCACGGCAGCCACCCAGGGAGGCAGGCCAAGGGAATCACTATACCTATCACACAGGATCGCCCACACTGGGCCCGGAAGGGGGCCGCCCCGGGGAGGCCGATGCTGTCCCGGTGCTGCTGCCGGTGGGCGGTGGCCGCCCAGGGAGGCCGGCCAGCGAGGATGGCCAGGGCAACCACCCACCACAAACGCCCAGGGGGGCCACCCACACAGGCCACCCAGTGGGGACGCCCAAGGAGGCCGCCCTGGGAGGCCGGCCATAGAGGCCGCCGACCGCCCAAGGGAACCGCCCAGCAGGACTGGCCAGGGGGACTGCCCAGCCGGACAAGGACCGCCCAGGCAGGCTGCCGCTGCCAGCCACCGGCCGGCCACCCTACAGGACTGTCGGGGGCCCACCCACTCACGCGACCCAGGGGGACCACCCAAGGAGCCTACCCAGCGAGGCCGCCCACTGAGGCTTCCCAGGGCTCCTCGCGCCCACGGAACTGCCCAACGGGCGGCACAGGGAAACCGCCCAGGGGGACCACCCAGAGGGGCCGCCCAAGGAGGCCACCCAATGAGACCGCCCAGGCCCAAGGAACCGCCCAGGCCCCGGAAACTGCCCACATCCGCAAGACGGCCCACACTGGGCTCACAAGGTGGCGCCCCAAGGACCGACCAGGTTGCCATTCCGCCCCGCGCCCTGCCCGGACCGCTGCCCCCCCCCGCAAGAAGTATAGCCCCTACACATGGCTAAACACTCAGCAAAAGAGTCGCTTGGGATTGCGGCTTGCAAGCATTCAGAAATTCCAACCAAACGACTCGGAGTAAATGACTGACTATCCCCCGATATCCCCCGATACGCCCGATGAGAGGAAGGGCCCTGCAACCCATCTCGCCCGGCAGTGCCGGCCTTCCTGAAAGCAGTACCCATAAGGCACCGTTGAGCACCCTAGATATAGTCAGCTTACTGATGTTGCCTGCTGCCGGCCCAACCAGCAAGTAGGCGATTTCTCCTTGAAGGGTAGGTAACAGGAAGTCTAGGCCTGTGCGTTGGGGGTGACAGAGACGGAATTAATCAAAGGACAAGATCGGTAAGGTACGGGTGGAACGCTGCTTCAGCGGATATTAATGATGACCACGCATGGCATGCTAGCTCGTTCATTGCAGTAGCTAAAGGCAAGGAAATGCGATACTGCCACACGCCACATACGTACACAGATCAGGCACTTATGGTAAAGCACATACTTATGCCTCCGGAGGTTCTGGGATTGAAACCGGTGGTGGGTGTAGAACCTTAGCGATCTACTAAGAAGTCGGCTAGGGTGCCTGGTTAAGGGTGCCCCCAAAATACTGCGGAAGGCAGGGTCTGAGGGGTAGCTGCCGCAGATTGCAGATATGACCCCCCTGTCCCACACATCACACACTCACCTGGTGCGCGAGTTGGGTTGTCGCGAATACCCGTTGCAAAGACATGCCGTATAGTCATGGTGACGTTATGAGCCATTCGAACCTGTAGCCGAAAGACGAAAGACAAACGGACAAATTAGGGACGTCGAAAAACCTTGTTTGTTTGCAAGCAGGTTACACATTGTTGCAGGCATACAGGCATACAGGCATACACACACACATACACACAAAACACACATACACACACATACACATACACATACACATACACATACACATACACATACACATACACATACACATACACATACACATACACATACACACACATACACACACATACACACACATACACACACATACACACACATACACACACATACACACACATACACACACAGTGTCGAAAAGGAGAGTACTGGTATATATATGTGGCTTTCGATTCCCTCCCAATGATTGAGTAACATTTCCAATAGGGGTAGTCAGGCCCCTTGTGATGATGAGATGTTAAGACACATGCACACACAAGTGTAATCAACGTGTACGTCTGTCTGTCGCCCAAGTGTGAGTCCGCCACATTCACCTTGCCAGGAGAAATACAGTCATCACGGTACTAGCTAATGTATCCGACTGGGTAGGCATGCGTGCTATAGAACCATGGGAGTGCATATCATGCATGCCGACTTCAGCTGCTGCTGCTGCTGCTGGAGTAGGGAGGTGAGACCTCGGAGGTGCCCCCCTCGCTGGTGACCGACCGGCGGACCGTTCGCAGCCGTTGCGGGCACTCACCACTCCCGGCGCACCTCCGAAGTTGATGGTTGGCCAGTATGGCATCTCCGGGTTGCGCTCTATAATAATGTCGCGCTTCAGGACGAGTGGAGGCTTGAAATCGCCGGAACTCCAGTCAGAGAAGAGAACGTTAACTTCCGGGGAAGAAATGCGGAGATACCGGACGGACGGGTCCGCAAATGCAGCAACGAACTCAGGCCCGGTTTTCACGTTTGATACGTCAGAAGGGAGCTGAGTTTCCGGGCCTCCTGGAGGGCTTGTGCCAGCAGTAAAGGCTCGGGCACTCTGCCAGCAGCCCAGAGTGAATACGAGCATTATTACCGCAACATTCATGGTCACAAATATCCAAATGTTTTCGTATGCGCGTGCTTTTCACACATCTATGAACAAGACAAGCAGCTGTACGGATTACCTTAAGCCGAAAGGCTTAACAATCATGCTTAAACTACCGGGGGATAAGAGGTTTAGAGTCCTTAAGCTTTTCTTTGCCTTGCTCCTGAACGCTGTGAAATGAAGTCGGACAGCGACAACCGTAAAGTACATTATTAAGTTGGAGAAAAGCCATCCAGGTCTCTTTGCAGGCTGATAGCAGCAGTAAGCCAATGTCAAAAGTTGCCATCAAATTATTTATTTTCAAACGCCCTGATAAAGATGCAGCGCAGCTCCTGTTGCAGTTTCAACCTGACGGGCCGTAATCCGTAATTGCTCGACAGATTTCAAACCTAAACCGCATTCTTTCTTTCCCTTTAAAGCTGTAACAATTATAATGGTTTTTTTCAAATAGTACAACTTAAAAGAGGAAGGAAAAATGTGGTTTCGGTTTGAAATATGTCGAGCAGTTACGGGTTACGGCCCGTCAGATTGAAGCTGCAACAAGAGCTGCGCTGCATTAGCAGGTCAAACAAAACTTTGACTAAAATAATCTAATTACTACTATCAGCCTATTCCTATTTAGCGACCGTTATTTTAGCTAGAGTTGACTTGTAACAGGGTATTTCCACTAGGCCGCACACTAACATTAAGTTCATAAAATCTCACACCTGGCTCAGCAAATCATGCAAGCGATAAGAAACTAGTTAAATACATTAATAGAAAGTAAAAGTTCTTTAAAAAAATCGCGTAAAGGGGCTCCGTACGCGAAAAGCCGAAGGGCCCAGTGGAAACGCCTCGGACACTAAGTCCGGCACACTGGCACACTAGTTATCAGGGCCTCAGACCTGCTGATAACTTTCGATTACATTAACATTAACTTCCGAGCGGGAAAATTCATAGTCAGCCATTTTCCTTCTTCATGGCCCTACGTTGGCTTTTGTATTTTCCTTTATCCACAGCCGCAAATAGCCCGCTAACCAGTGGAATTCACAGCAGGACCGGTCGAATTGCCCACATTCCAGCAATTCGCCGACCAAACTGTAATGATTTGCGCATTAAATTACACCCACTCTTACTATAACAATGGTTTGGTGCCTTTATAGCAACCTGTCGTATGGTTCCGGGGCGCTTAGTGGAAACACCTGTCCACTAGCCACACACTAAGTCCACGGTAAAGATAATGTCCAAAAGTTAGTGTGCGGCCTAGTGGAAATACCCTGTTAGGGTGCATTTCCAGTGCGGATTAACCCTCTGCCCTCCATCGATACTTGCTCAAACGGCTAAGTTCTTGGCAAACTTATCTCGCTTTTCCAACCTTTGGTTTCCTTATGGAACGAAACAATGTGGTAAGCTCGTACCAAGGAGTTCCATGCCCTAATCCCTGGCCTTAATCCGCACTGGAAACTTAGAGGAGATTTAGAGGTGCGGTAGAGGTCGTGGTGTTTCCAGTAGTCTCCCAAACCGAGACTTGGGGCCAAATAAAAACATTTAGCAGCATATAGAATGTGGACGTGCAATCCCAACGGTGCAGGCGGCTTGGACAGCGTTGATGTTCTTGGCCATTAGGCGGGCGTCGGAGGTGAAGGTCGTGACGCAAGATCATCAAGCATACGTCAACCGCCGGTTGTAAGCAGTAAGGAATAAAAGAGCAATGCAAGTCCCGTGCTCGGATTTCAAAAAGGATCATGAAAAATGTTGTTGTAGTTGGAGGTGGCTCTCAAGTTATGGGTTGGTCGGGACCAGAATGCCTTATGTTACAGTGGATCCCGAACGGGTCAAGTGCAGCATCCCAAGAAACGCCTGCCGCACTACACTGTGGGCCTTATTCAAAAAGAACTCGGCCAGGCCGTACTAACTTCATAAGACACAAAACTTCAGTTAGTACGCTCATACAAAAAAGATGAGGCTCAGACGTGAGCCCTCAGACCTCATCATTGTACACCGGTAGACGGCAAACAACCTTGTTTGCGCCGTTGACACACAAGAAAGGGTGCTTGTGAGGCACGTGTTTCCAACGTTTTGGCAGGTTATCCCCTGCCGCAAAAGCAGTTAAACGGACCCAAAAGTCAGAGATTTCTTCTTAAGTAATGCGATTACGTGTTGACATAGACAGGCCCACGTTGGCCCGAAGACCCTCCCTAAACAACAAACGGCGACCGAGGCGAAGTGAGCTGATGGCCGCGAGGCACACTGAAAGGAACTGCCAGGTCTGCAGAGCCCGACTTCCGACGCTGGCTGATAGACAAGGAAGAGAAGAATGCTAAGCTTACAAATGGTGTTGTAGGAATGCCTTAAATAGTCTGACGAAGCCATGCACGACACAGAGTCGTACCAAACCATACCTACTCGGTAACGAATACAAATCCCTTACAAACACAACCTCCAACACACATCCATAAACCGGGACCAGGCCAGGTCGACTAGAGATATCTTAGTGGTAGGACCGTTTCCGATAAGGCCTGACGATCGTCCTCCTTCCACGTACAATCACATTCCTGAATTGTAAAATATCCATTTGTAATGTTTTGCAGTTCGTTAGCGCGCGCTTCTGAGACCATGTCGTAACTTCGGAGCTAGTGGAGCTTGAACTTGTGTGTACGATGTGTGAGGTTGTGGCGCGCTAACATGACTATTTAAGCGGACCAAATTATGAACATTGTAAGTCTGAGTTGAGATTGAAACTCCGATCCTCTGTGCATACGCAAGTATATCGGCCAGTAAAGTCAGCTTAAGCTTCCCAGTTGTTCGGCGCGGCCTGGTTCTCTTTCAATTGGTATCGAGACACGTGTTCTGTGGACTGTCGGACGCGATCGCCAACTTTGAAGGTGATGGAGCGGCGATGCCGGTTAGCTGCGGCAGTGTAGCGGGTTTTGGCGGCTTGGATTTCGCGGTTGATGGTGGCATGGATGTCGCTCATACGCTGCTGTAGCTCGGTAGCCTGTGGGTGTGAGGAAGGTGAAGCGGCTTGGGGGCCGTGGAGGGAGATGGGAGTGCGCGGGTGGTAGCCGTGATTGGCGTAGAATGGTGTCATGCCGGTGCTTGCGTGGGTGGCGTTGTTGTATGCTGCTTCTGCGATCGGAAGGTATGATGCCCAGTTGTCCTGCATAGGTTGGATGTAAGCACGGAGGATCTGTTCAATAGTGCGATGTGTTCTCTCGGTTTGACCGTCAGTGTGTGGGCGGTAGGCGGAGGAGATGTTAAGGGACGTGCCAAGGTGCTCCCAGAAGGTGCGCCAGACGCCGGACATGAAGCGGGAATCTCGGTCTGAGACGAGGGTTGTTGGAAGACCGTGTAGACGGTAGACGTGGGTGAGGAAGAGTAGGGCGGTGTCATGGGCGGTGGTGGTTTTGTTAGCGAGTGCGAAGTGGGCTTGCTTGGTGAACATATCGACGAAGGTGAGGATTGCAGTGTAGGTGCGGCCGTCCAAACCTTTCGAGGGCGGCAGGTCGGTGATGAAGTCCAGAGACACGTGTGTCCAGGGTTGGGTGGGTGTAGGTAGCGGGTGGAGGAGGCCAGGTGGAGGCTGGGTGGATGGCTTGGTGCGTTGACAGATAGGGCAGGACTTGACGTAGGCTTTGACGGTGCGGGCCATGTAAGGCCACCAGTAGCGGGTGGATATCGCCGCGAGGGTGCGGCAGAAACCAGGGTGACCAGAGTAGGCAGCAGTAGGCGTGGAATTCGTGAAGTAGGCGGCGGCGTAAGGATGGGACGTTGGGGATGGCGATGCGGTTGGCGAAGTAGAAGAAACTGTCTGGGGAACGTTGGAGGTAAGGCTTGGTGGTTGTTGGATTGGAGTACATGGGGTCGGCGGTGTATCCGAAACGGATGTCGTCTGCAAGGCTGGGGTCTGGCACGACATGGGCTGCGATGGTAAAACAGGCATGATGAAGGGCATGGTTGGCTGCAACGTCGACGGGTGGTGAAGTGGAGGGCCAAAGCGGGGGAAGCGATGGAGTTGTAATGGAGGTTAGGGTTTCTGCTGATGTAGTGGGTAGTGAGGGACTGGGGTCAGAGGGCTCTGGGTTAGGGGCTGGGCTGACCGGAAAGCGGGAGAGGGCGTCAGCCATGTTTTCCTCTGCTATCATTGTCCTACCCGATCGTCCACAAGCCCCTTGGGCCCCCCTCATCCGCCACATGACCATTGTCCACCGCTTCCCTGCTGGCGCACAGATCGTCTGCCGCCCCACCACTTCAGACCCGTCCAGGTATGGAGAACCGGGTCCCAGCCCTTGGCCTCTAGTAGTCCTCCACGATCCACCATCGTCAGCCCCCTTGATGGATATGATGCCATCCTTGGGAAACCCTGGCTTACTACCAACAACCCCCATATTGACTGGCGTACCAACACCGTCACCATCAGCAACACCGTCATCCCGCATTCCTCGTATTGCCCATCCGCCTTACGGATTGAATTCGTCTCCATCGCCCGCATGCAGAAATGCATTCGCCAAGCTGCCACCCGACCGCCACCACCCAACACCACCAACCCTCGCAAGCGAGCTCCGTTCAACCCATCACCACCTGTTTACATGGGTGTCATCCGTCCCATTGAAGATCCCGAAATCGACCCCGAAGCCCCCCCTCAACCCACCTCCTCACCGTCAGTACCACCAGCCCTTCAGTCGGTTCTCCAGCGCTACGCGACCATCTTCGAAGAACCATCTGGTCTACCACCATCACACCCATGCGACCACCATGTCGAGTTGGTCCCCGACGCCCAGCCTCCTAAGCAGCGCGAGTATCGCATGTCCCCAGCGGAACTTCAAGAGCTGGACCAGCAGCTCAAGAACTACCTTGACCGTGGCTGGATTCGCCTGTCGACGTCACCCTTTGGTGCCCCGATTCTGTTCGCCCGTAAACCTGGTGGCAACAGTCTACACCTCTGTGTGGACTTTCGCGCAATCAACCAGCTCACAGTCAAGAATGTGTACCCCCTGCCGCGCGTGGACGAGCTCCTTGACCAGCTGCACGGTGCAGCCTATTTCACCAAGCTGGACCTCTGGTCAGGCTACCATCAAGTCCGTGTGCACGAACCCGATGTACATAAAACGGCTTTTCGGTGTAAGTATGGTCTGTACGAATGGCTTGTTCTTCCCTTCGGACTTACAGGAGCCCCCGCCACCTTCATGTCCCTCATGAACGACGTCCTTCGACCCTTCCGCAACAAGTGTGCGGTTGTGTACCTCGACGACGTCCTCATTTACTCCCGCACCTTCGAAGAACATTGCCGCGACGTGGAAGCCGTACTATGCACACTCCAAGACCACCACCTCCACGTCCGCCTTTCCAAGTGCTCTTTCGCACAACCATCCATCAAGTTCTGCGGATTCATCATCTCCCGCGACGGCATCACGACAGACCCTGACAAGCTCACCGCCCTTGCCAATTTCCCCATTCCCTCCTCACCAAAACAACCCAGCCCTTCCCCAAGACCCTACCGCCGTCGCCGCCTTCCATGCCCTCCGCGACGCCCTAATGTCAGCCCCAGCCCTCATCATCCCAGACACCGGCACCAACGCCACCTTCACCCTTTATACCGACGCCTCCATCCTCGGCATTGGCGCTGTGCTCCTTCAAGAACGCAACGGCGCCCTACATCCCGTGGCGTTCGAATCCCGCAAGCTCAGCCGTCACGAAGCCAACTACCCCATCCACGAGCTGGAGTTGCTTGCTGTCGTACACGCAGTGCGTAAGTTTCGGTGCTACCTCGAAGGCTGCCCCTTCACGCTCTGCACAGACCTTGCAACGCTTCTTCACACAAAAGGACCTGTCTCGTCGTCAAGCCCGTTGGGCTCAGCTCCTCGCCCCATTCCAAGGCTACATCACAATCACCTATCGCCCCGGCCCTCAAAACATGGCTGACGCCCTCTCCCGCTTTCCGGTCAGCCCAGCCCCTAACCCAGAGCCCTCTGACCCCAGACCCACTACATCAGCAGAAACCCTAACCTCCATTACAACTCCATCACCTCCCCCGCTTTGGCCCTCCACTTCACCACCCGTCGACGTTGCAGCCAACCATGCCCTTCATCATGCCTGTTTTACCATCGCAGCCCATGTCGTGCCAGACCCCAGCCTCGCAGACGACATCCGTTTCGGATACACCGCCGACCCCATGTACTCCAATCCAACAACCACCAAGCCTTACCTCCAACGTTCCCCAGACGGTTTCTTCTACTTCGCCAACCGCATCGCCATCCCCAACGTCCCATCCTTACGCCGCCGCCTACTTCACGAATTCCACGCCTACTGCTGCCTACTCTGGTCACCCTGGTTTCCGCCGCACCCTCGCGGCGATATCCACCCGCTACTGGTGGCCTTACATGGCCCGCACCGTCAAAGCCTACGTCAAGTCCTGCCCTATCTGTCAACGCACCAAGCCATCCACCCAGCCTCCACCTGGCCTCCTCCACCCGCTACCTACACCCACCCAACCCTGGACACACGTGTCTCTGGACTTCATCACCGACCTGCCGCCCTCGAAAGGTTTGGACGGCCGCACCTACACTGCAATCCTCACCTTCGTCGATATGTTCACCAAGCAAGCCCACTTCGCACTCGCTAACAAAACCACCACCGCCCATGACACCGCCCTACTCTTCCTCACCCACGTCTACCGTCTACACGGTCTTCAAACAACCCTCAAAGGCAGGCGGCTGGCAGAGGTTAAGGGCTGGCTTCTGCTCCCGGTGCGTCCCGGCGCGTCCGGTTTCAAATCCGCCTGCCGACCTCTCGGGGTGTTTGAGAGGTGATGAAATGGGAGGTGGCCCCCCATCTTGTGGACGGTGTAGGACGTGATAAAATCAACTCGCGAGCTGACCAGGAACTAAGTTGACGCGCCGTTGATCCGCTAGATTTGGTTGGATGCTGGTGGTGAGTTGCCAAACTCAAAGAGTACACTCTGAAGTCGGATGGGGTGAATGGCCTAGGGTGCCCCTCTAGCAGGGGAGAGCAGGGAAGTGCCTCGGGAAGGAGGCCACTGGTGAAGCTTAACCACCCTGTAACAACATCAACCCTCGTCTCAGACCGAGATTCCCGCTTCATGTCTGGCGTCTGGCGCACCTTCTGGGAGCACCTTGGCACGTCCCTTAACATCTCCTCCGCCTACCACCCACAAACTGACGGTCAAACCGAGAGAACACATCGCACTATTGAACAGATCCTCCGCGCTTACATCCAACCTATGCAGGACAACTGGGCATCATACCTTCCGATCGCAGAAGCAGCATACAACAACGCCACCCACGCAAGCACCGGCATGACACCATTCTACGCCAATCACGGCTACCACCCGCGCACTCCCATCTCCCTCCACGGCCCCCAAGCCGCTTCACCTTCCTCACACCCACAGGCTACCGAGCTACAGCAGCGTATGAGCGACATCCATGCCACCATCAACCGCGAAATCCAAGCCGCCAAAACCCGCTACACTACCGCAGCTAACCAGCATCGCCGCTCCATCACCTTCAAAGTTGGCGATCGCGTCCGACAGTCCACAGAACACCTCAACCTGCCGACCTACCCCTCCCCAAAACTCCGCCCTCGCTACCTCGGCCCTTTCCTCATCTCCTCCGTCATTTCTCCAGTTGCATACCGCCTTCACCTTCCAGCCTCCCTCGGCCGCTTGCATCCAGTATTCCACATCAGCCGCCTTCTCCCCTGCACGGACAACGATCCAGCGCTCTTTCCACCACCTCCACCTGCAGCCCCTACTGCACTAGAATCCCCATATGACAGTGCAGATACCGTTGTTACAGCTGTTCGTCATGTTTCTCGTGCAGTGGTCCACAAGTAGTAAACGGGACCCCTCGTGGGAACCATATGACGACGTGCACAACCTGCCAGCGCTTCGAGCCTTCCTGAGGAGCCCAAGCTGGACCGCGTTCAGGCTATCAGATCGCTATGCGTGGTTCAGAACCAAGTTCCCGGAGCATGCCCCAAGGATCGTACAGTTCTTAGCAGGATAGAGCTGCGGCTGGATGTGTGTGTGTGTGTGTCATCATGTGTATTCGGTATGTCTGTGCGTCTTCGTTCTGTTCCTGCCGGTAGATTACACCAGTCAGTTCAACGTCAGTGTGGTATTGCATTTAACGTGTTTGTTCGCGTATGGGTATTTGGATTCCGTGTAGTCAGATTATAGTCGTTTTCGTAGCAGCTTGTGTGTGTCTCCGGATTCTTAAGCCGGATATGGTAGGAGTCGTGCGCCACTTTTTAGGCCGGTATCCAGTGCGGGGAAGGTTTTGCCTTGACTCCGGTTCCCTTTTGCATTCCCCTCGTTAGCCTGGTACCGATTTCGTTAAGGGAATCGGAGAGGCGCACGACTATGGCCGCTTAATGACGGTTTCGCACCGAGGACGGTGCTTGTTTTTAAGGAGGGGAGGGTGTAATGTTTTGCAGTTCGTTAGCGCGCGCTTCTGAGACCATGTCGTAACTTCGGAGCTAGTGGAGCTTGAACTCAGGGAACGAGCCGATACGGAAACCTGCGGAAACGGAAACCTGCGGAAATAGGTTTCGTCACGCTTTCCGCAGCGAAGCCCAGATTGATTGGCGGAAATGCGGAAAGAGAATCCGCATTTCCGCGTTTGCTGTACGGCGGAAAGTCAAAAACAGATTCCAGGCATGCGTTTGCCATTTAAAGACTGCGTTTTACACTATGGAGTTATTAGATTAAGTCAAATGTCAGCAACCACTGGCCCCGACCTGGGGGCTGCCGAAGTCATAGAGATTTACTGTGTTTCTGCTCAGAAGAAGGGTGGAAGGCCCGTTGATGACGTTTGGAAACATTTTGATAGAGGTCCTTACGACAAGAGCAAGAACTGCTATGCAACCTGCAAGGGCTGCCGTCGCCACTGGAAACGTCACACGCTACGCGTAAGGTAGGGCTTGCCCAGAAATTACCAAAGTCTGTAATGGGTGTGGTGTAATTAGTGTGGTGCATTGATGGATGGAAGGTAGTTTGATGCATTTCAATGCCGTACCGTACTGATACGATTCTTTGGTGACACGCAATTGGTATGGCGTCCCCAAATGCATAGCAGTGGAAAAAGGTCTTAGGCAAAATTTTATGGGCATCACCAAACTGGCTGTCACAAATGTGTCGTACACCGTGTTAACGGTATCGACCAACAGTTAAAGCCCTCCAGAAGAGTGTTGTGCGGGAGGCGCTCCTATGGGCGTTGCACTCGACCCGTTCGGGGTCCACTGTAACAATCGCATCTCCAGAAGACGCTGTTGGCTTGTAGTTATCTTCGTCTTTTACCCCTAAGTTGATCGGACAAGAACTTTAGCTTACAGGCCCACCCTCAGAAAGCGCGCTCAGAATGGCGCCTAAACAGCTTAAGCTTACTAGCCTTTTACCCAAGCTCGACACCAATGCTCCCATTGAGCTCAGGGCAGGCATTACCAGCGTTCGAGTGGCGCCGGAGGTTGAGGCTGCAAGGACTGAGCGCGAGAAGGCACATGCCGATGAGAGGATTGCAAAGCTTGCTGAAGCGGACGCTGAGGCCGGCAAGGCCATCATTGAGCAGGCCACGGCTCCTGGACACCAGCCAGTTGGCAGGCCCAGCAATGCCAAGCCTTCCCTCGCGTCGCTGCTGCGCTGATTGACCGGCGAACCGCTTCCCGTCCCCGAGCCCGCGCCGACTCCG
>NW_003307550.1:1531578-1533239 GCF_000143455.1 Volvox carteri f. nagariensis | reverse complement strand
GACAATCCGCTTGATCTCGTCGCTGCGCTTTTCGTAGTTGCCACGCACAGGCGCCACCTTAGCCCGCTTGTTCTTGTTCTTCGGAGTCGGCGCGGGCTCGGGGACGGGAAGCGGTTCGCCGGTCAAACAGCGCAGCAGCGACGCGAGGGAAGGCTTGGCATTGCTGGGCCTGCCAACTGGCTGGTGTCCAGGAGCCGTGGCCTGCTCAATGATGGCCTTGCCGGCCTCAGCGTCCGCTTCAGCAAGCTTTGCAATCCTCTCATCGGCATGTGCCTTCTCGCGCTCAGTCCTTGCAGCCTCAACCTCCGGCGCCACTCGAACGCTGGTAATGCCTGCCCTGAGCTCAATGGGAGCATTGGTGTCGAGCTTGGGTAAAAGGCTAGTAAGCTTAAGCTGTTTAGGCGCCATTCTGAGCGCGCTTTCTGAGGGTGGGCCTGTAAGCTAAAGTTCTTGTCCGATCAACTTAGGGGTAAAAGACGAAGATAACTACAAGCCAACAGCGTCTTCTGGAGGGCCTTAACTGTTGGTCGATACCGTTAACACGGTGTACGACACATTTGTGACAGCCAGTTTGGTGATGCCCATAAAATTTTGCCTAAGACCTTTTTCCACTGCTATGCATTTGGGGACGCCATACCAATTGCGTGTCACCAAAGAATCGTATCAGTACGGTACTTTTGTAACTGCCTTATGCTCGGCCACCTTTTCAAGCTGCACATCTTCCGGACATCTGCGCTTTGCATTTTACCATTTTTTCACAAATATGCAATAATACCGCACCAAGGCCAGGATCACAGCGCGTCGATTTACGACGCCCTTGCCGGATTGCGCAAAGAGTAATTGTGTATCAGTCCGAGCATGCTCGTCCATTTCATCCAATATGTAGGTTCTTGCCCACCTTTTAGGTGGGCAAGCCATTGCTTAAACGTCATCGCGTGATCCGTACTCACTACTAACTTATTGTGGGGAAGGCCATTGCGTCTGCGACCACACTCCCGCGGTACCCAAACCCTTCAAAGACAATTCCGATCAGCCATTTGGCTGTTAGTGGGAGGGCGGGTGGGCCGCTCGCACGGCAATCGAGTAGAGAGTACGAAAATAACCTAATGCAGTCATCGACAGCAGAAAACGTAAGCCTCCAGCCTCATGCCGACTCTCTTACCTACCATTCATATTCTCTACCTCGTTCCCAAGACTCCGCCGCGTTGCCTCTAGTTCGGCTCGTGCCACAGGTAACTTCGCTCGTCGCTACTTTGCCATTCACCTTCGCCTCCACCCAGCCTCTGCTTCTCCACAGAAGCGGCGACCTCCTTCGCCGTTGTTACGCCTCGTCTATGCGAATCCTCCTCATCCGACTGTGTCTTCTGCCTACCCGGTGCGCGCCCCCTCTCTCTGCGCATCCTTTTCTCTGGCCCTCTCTTACGGTTGCCTACCTTACTGCAGGACTCGCCCCTTGCCTGTCCGGTGCCGGGCAGGCTTTCCTTGCCTTCCCCGGCCCTACTTGGGGCGCCCCTCCTCGGCTCGTCAACTACCTTACTTCCGTCCGTTCCTGCCCCTCGGGGGCCCAACCCCTCCGCCCTTTCCGTGGGCCCGACGCCCGCTCTGGACTTTCTCACGCCCCCGGCCTCTCCGATGCTGCCCCCCCGGTAGGCTTGCCCGCG
>NW_003307550.1:1456817-1523681 GCF_000143455.1 Volvox carteri f. nagariensis | reverse complement strand
ACTCGCGGTCTACAGATTCGTGTTCTTCATAAGCTAAGCCTGACCCGTAGCTTCTAATCCAGCCTGGTCAAACAACAGCGGCGGCGCATCCCTTTCCCGCTATTTTAAAACTGGGTCCGGTCTCTCCCATGCCTTTGATATAACAGAACTTGCGGCGGCTGGCTGTGCCTACAGTCTGACCGCGCGGAGCAATAGCTGGCGTCTGTTACTCACCGCATCGGCCCCCTCCGGGTAACTAGGTGCTCCGCCATTCTGGTGTCCTCCTTCGTCCCGCTGTTGGAGGATGTCCTCCAAGCCTTCTTGGCCTCCGCCGCGCGATTGCTCGCGCTCTGCCATCACTTCGCTGTTACTGGCGACCGATATGCCAGCAACGTCAAATCGCCTTATCTACTTTACTATTGAGCTGGGTCCCGAATACAAAGTAAATCACTATTTAAACAATTCAAAATCCCCAACAGACGACGTTCTGACTTGCGCTTGCTTGCACGGTTGACTGGCGAACTAGCGTTGTCTGGATTCAGCGCTTTGTTCCCAGCTAATCTTTGTAACGCACTACCGTATCAGTCACTGTCCTCTGGCCAATTCCGGTCTGCTCCTCCCGCGCCGCACTTGCCGTACTACACTACAGGACGAGCACTTAATCAACATGCAACGTGCTCGCCTTCCTGAAATCCGCTTTCACCTTGCCAAGGAGTGCACTGCCATCGCTCCTGAGGTCAGCGCCTATTACAAGTCCTTGTTAGCTAAGGATGCTGCTGCGTCTTCAGTGTTTCAGGGCTCCCCGGGCCCTTACCCCATGTAACATATGAGTGGCAATTTCTGAGCATCCCAGAGCAATCCGTCAGCCAACAACACTATGGGGGTGGTATACGATAGGGCTGCTCAGGCCTGGGGTTTCAGGGTTCAAAGAGAGGCGGGCTGCTTGAAGGGGGCAGGATGAACAGACACAATAGTTGATCGCTTGGCCCCCGCCACCCCCAGTAATACGTTTAGATGGCTCTACCTTCGAGCACGATTGGAATCCACCAGATTCGGCTCGGCAGACCTGGTCAAGTTTCGGCTCGTTCCCTGCTTGAACTTGTGTGTACGATGTGTGAGGTTGTGGCGCGCTAACATGACTATTTAAGCGGACCAAATTATGAACATTGTAAGTCTAAGTTGAGATTGAAACTCCGATCCTCTGTGCATACGCAAGTATATCGGCCAGTAAAGTCAGCTTAAGCTTCCCAGTTGTTCGGAGCGGCCTGGTTCTCTTTCACCATTACCATTATAGTTTAACAATACGCAATCATGTTCCATGCGAAAGTTGCTACCAGCCGCGTGAAATTTTAAACCTGGACTTAAGAGGTCGCTAATGATTCAATTTCAAAAGGTTCATTATTAAAAAAAGAATATCATGGTTAAAATGTTCAATGCTGTAGAGCATGCGCTCGTTGGAACGGGTATCTGAGCTGAGAAATGTAGATAATTCAAACAGGTGACTGCGCCTTGCATTGGCAGGGCGAACGGATCAGACTCTGGCCGATATAACGCCCCTCCAATAATGGGAGCGCTTCAGCGGTCGTTCCCGTTGCAGTACGGTTAGGTGCTCCTGGCCAGCGTCAGGCCTAGATGGATATGTAACACACACACACACACACACGCACACACACACACACACACACACACACACACACACACACACACACACACACACACACACACACACACACACACATACAAGCGCCCTGTACATTAGATGAAGAAATCCGCTGAAGGAGTAACGAACGTAACACCACCACCACCACAGTTCAAGGGCGTAGAAGACCCAGAAGCCCGAAGTAACACAAAAGAGACACACAAATATACAGACAGACAGACTGTCCCACAGATATCATGTCAACGGGACAATTACCCACACAACTTAATGCCAACATCGTCAACACAACTGTGCATGCTATAATACGTGCCGGAGGGGGAGAGGGGGCCTTATAAACCCCTTCCACCTGTCTCCTCTTCCCCCCCCTTCTCGGCCTCCGTACCAATCCGTCCTCCTCAGGACCGCTGCCTCTTATGGCTTCGGGGCTCTAGATGATCCCCGCTACCACCCTCCCCCGCACCTTCCCCCCCACCGCCACCCGCCCGCCCAAACCTCACAGCCAAACCCCGCCGACCCGACAATGCCGCCCTCCCCTCCGCTCCTCCCATTCCCCCTACAGATTGGCCCTGCCGCCGCTGCTGCTGCTGTCGTTGCGCCGCCTGGAACCTCTCACGCTGCGCAACTCGCTCCAGCTCCGCCGTACAGTTCCGGATCTGGTCCTGGAGCTCGTCCAGCTCTGGAACCATTGTTTCCCTCAGCACCCTCAGTGTCTGACTAAGCTCCTCAACTTGGTGCTGTTTGGCTCGCAAGTCGTTGAAGGCGAATTGCAGCTGGGGCAGGAGGGACTGAAGTTGGGCCTTATGGTACTGAAGATGGCGAAGACGGAGCTGGGTGTACGGCAAGAGGGTGGAAGGGGGAAGCAGGGTGAAGGGAGCGCGCGGTGAACGAAATGCTTCTGGCTCCGAAAACAGGTCCTCGGAGCAGAACCAACCTTATCTCCATCTTGGAGACTTGAAGCTCGAGGCTTCCTACCTCCCCCATGCCCTTTCCCCCTTCACGGCCCCCTCCTTTCCGTTTACCTCTGACCTCCGTAACCCACTCCCAGTATTCCCCTACGCGCTCCCCACCCAATCCCAACCCTCATCCTCCTGCCCTTCCCCTTTTCCGCGTGTACCTTCCTCCACTCACCCACCCGCACCCGCACCCGCACCCCAGATAGACGTACCTGCTCCGCACGCAACCTGCCATCCAGCGCCCCCCCGTGTACCCCCTCCAGACTCAGAGGGGTAATCTCCCCGGGGGATAGCCCGGAAAAACACACGTGCGGCGGCAGTCGCTCGCCGAAAGACACGCTCCTGTAGAAGTAAAACACATGCAGGGTTAGTAACCACAAGGGAGGAACCATCATGCCAGTTATCAGCTGTCCAAGTGTACAGCAGTTACCATCCCGTACAGCGTTTGAGGAGCTCCCGGCCCCTTTCACCAAACCCCTGCTTCTCTCTCCCTCTGCTTCCCCCATCACCCCCGGGGCCCCCTCCGCTTCCCTCCTCGTGTTCCCCCAAACCCATATCCCACATCATGGTCACCACTTTACCTCACCTCGGCACCCAGCCACCCTCCCACCCGAACCAACTCCACTCCCCCCCAGGGCCCCTCACCCTCTGTCCGCCAGGTTATAACCCCCCCGCCCATCAACCGCTATGAGCGGCATCTCCACCGCCACACCCGCTCGCCGACACCGGTCGCGGAAAGACATGATGTGCTCCTCCCCTTCGAACACCATGGCATTGCCGTACACGTAGTTGAGCATCGTCTGACGGAGGGTTGCCTGACAAGAGAAAGAGAGGAAGAGGTGTCACGGGATGGGGAGGGGTGGATGGGGTGGGAGGAAGTGCCGGACAGGGGGAAGCGGGAGTTCAAACAAAACCCAAATCAAACAAAGCAAAGCAAAATAACAAGAAGCACAACAAGAAGCAAAACGAAAGCAGCCCAACAACATACACATAAAAACTCAAGACGACTCGAACGCAACAACGCACACACGGTAACATAATACGCATGGGGTCAACGTCCAGACCTCTCACAAGCCGGCACTACAGCACTCCTACAGCACCCTACACCCCCTGCTACGTCCTTCACCTGCACCAGCTGCCCCCGGGAGTCCCGCAGCGCTACACGGATATCCGCAAGGTGGGGGGGCAGGTGCACCAGGTTGACGGCGAACCCGATAAAGCCGTGAGACTGAGATTGAGACTGAGGATGGGGGCCCCCGTTGCCGCCGCGGCCTTGTTGCTGCTGTTGTGGCGGTAGGGGTCGGGGCGCCTCGTCCTCCTGCTGCTGCTCCTGCTGCAGGTGCAGCGGCGGCGAACGAGGAGTGGGAGGAAGGGAAGCAAGTGCAGATGTACGGGTCCTGGAAGAAGACAGCCGAGCAGCAGGATGTATGTGTGTACGTGCGCGTCGGCATGTATGTATGGCGGCACTTAACCAACCAGGGAGAAGGGCGTTTATTAACATACACACCAAGAAGGGTGGGAGGGGCTGGAGAGTTGCACAAGTTCACTTGAATAACTAGCAAGCGAAAATTAACCGCGGCTTTTCAACGCCACCCCCGCCTCCGCCCCCAAACTTTCCTCCACAATGCCGTTACCGCCCAGCCCCCTCCACCCGCCACTCCAACCTCTTTACTTCCGCCACTCCACATACATTCGTACACATTCGTACACAGACCTACTCTAATCACCCACACTCATGTACCCACATACCAAGGACCGTTTCTTTGGCTGCTGCCGCTGTTGTCGCGATGATGAGGGCGGTACTGCATGCTGCTGATGATGCATGTCAGCGCGCGCGGCCACCTCCTCCGGATCCGGATCGAAGTTGAGGACGCCCTGTCGGGGGCCGGGGCCGTGTGTGTATGTGTGTATTGCGCAGGGTGGGAGGGGGAGGGGCCGGATCCTCCATTGCAACTCTTGCAAGAGAAAGGCACGGGGATCAACTGAGCATACACACCCCCAACACATATTTTGCCGCGGCAAGTCCAAACAGTATGAGGGGGGTGAGGAACTAAAACCACCTGCCGGACTTGCACACGAAAAGGATCGGAGTCAGGGTCGGAGTCGGGGTCGAAATATGCCATGCAAGAATATGCAGCGCACCTAGCCTGAGCAGGGTGTAGATGTAGAGGGATCAAAAGGGGGGAGTAAACGGGACAACACCGAGGGGTAAGGACAGACCCGAGGCCTCCCAGATGCAGTAGTAGTATATAGGCAACCAACGGAAAGAGCCATGGCGTGTCCGTACATATTACCATATCATGCCGTACCTGAAAGCGGTTCCGGAGCTGCCGCTTCGTCAGGAGCAACTGTTACGGGATGATGTAAACGGGGGCCCGGGGATTGGGGGAGTTGCGAAACAGCGAATGTCCGTTGATACGCCGTGGGAGAGGCAGCTTCACCGTGTGTGTTCTTGTAATGTATGTGTTTGAACAACTTGGGATGCGCGCATGTGCATGGTGTGTGTGGTTTCGGAGCGGGGCGGGAGCGGGAGCACAACCTGCACAACCCAAACACTGACGGAATGCATCTCCCTGTGTCGACCCAGAAGCTGAGTTTCGGGGGACTGGTGGTGATGTCGAAGGGGGCTCCATAGTGGGCAAATTCCCTGAGCCCTTTTCTCACCCCTTTTCCCCCTCCTCACTCTCAGCCCTTTCTCCCATTCCTTGCGCTGTCCGCTGAGCCAGTGGTGTTATTATGGTACGGTACCGATGCACGCAAAACTCCCCCCCCGCCCACCACCACACACACACACAGGCACACCCACCTGCGGGTGGCTGGTGTCCACTCCTTCTTGATCCAAATCATACCTTGTCAGTAACCCGGGATCACGCAGGTCAGTGGCACTGCCGCCGGGGCGCTGTACGGTGGTACGTGCGTACGTGTGCGTGCGTGTGTTTGGATGCGGGGGGAAAGTATTTTTGGGGAGGGGGAGTTTCCAGATTCAGAAAGAGGGTCACGGGCGGTGCGGGGAGGGTGAATGGTGGAGAAGGCTGGGAGGAAAGTGATGTATGGGGACAAGGGGAAAGGAAAGAGGGTATGTACATGCGTGTGAGCGGGGGAGTACGCGGGCGGGCGGGAGGCAAAGGCAAGGATAGAAGCAGCAAGGTAATGTTGTGCGTGTGTGCGCAGGTAGCCGGAGTAGTGATGTGGTGGGAGAGGGGGAAGGAGCGTGTGTAGGCGGGAGGTGGGGGGCTGTCGGCTGTCAGAAAGAGCATGCAGAGCGGCAAGGGGAAGGCACGTCCGGCAGGCAAGGCAAACGCCAGTCCTTTCAGGTGACCCAATACCCCCAGCACATACACTTCGTGCTCGCCGCACCACTCCCCTCTCCTGCTCATTTCCTTCCCCCTTCTCCCCTCTTTCCAAATCCAACCCCTTCCCGTACCCCCTCCCCCCAAAACCCACACCCAACCACCCACCATGCTCCTCAGCCGCCCTGCCACCTCCCGCAGCGCTTCCTCTTCCATCACAAATACCCGCTCGAACCTCCCCCCCGCCAGCTGCCCCAGCGCCACCCCCACGTCGTGCCTCTCCACCGCTCCCAACATCACCAGGGGGCCCAACGCCCCCGCCAACCCCGCACAAGCGGACGCCATCTGGCGCAGCCGCTCAAACACGCGGCCAGCGTCCAGGGTGGGGTGACCCATTTGGCTGCGAGCCAGGGAGGGTACGACACACAGCGAGATGGGAGCTGACGCCGCGGCGGCGGCGCCGCCGGCGGCGTGTGGGTTTGGTGGCGCCCATCGTGTGATGGGCGGTGCTGGTTCCACCAGTGGGGGCCGCATGAGGCTGATGGCTTGGCCATCAAGAAAAGTGAGGGCGGACTGGACGGCGTCCTGACGTACAAAACACATACGCACACGCACATGCACAAGCAGATGAGCATGTAGACGCACATGTGAGATCAGGTAAAAAAGGGAGGATGGCAAGAAGGTGGGAAGGTACGAAGGGCCGTACAAGAGTGGGGACCTGGAGGGTGTTAGGTAATTGTGTGCGCAGAAACGGGGGGAGGGAAAAGGGTGACGGGAAAGCGGGCAGAAGGGCACACATGCAGGAGATACATCTCAAAACAAATTAACTCCAGGTGTTCGTTTACATGGAGGAACAAAAAAGAAAAACATGCCGTAGGTACGTACGTATGTACATACCGCAAGTCCTCGGTATTCGGATTCCACAGCGGCGGCGATCACAGCCTCGCCTGGACGACCCGCCGCCGCCGCCGCCGCCGCGGCCGCCGAAGCACGCGGAAGCTGTACACCCCGCCGCTGAAGCTGTGCCAGTACATGGCCGTACTGGCTCGCCGCCGCCGCTGCCTCCCTCCGTCGAGCACTCGTCTCCACGTCGGCGGCCCGCACCTGCCCCTCCTTGTGCGCGACCTAGCAGAGGCATCCCAGGACAGGCCAGAACCGAGTTTGTGCCAGGGCAACGTGGGCGCCTGGAATGGCTCCGGGGCTGGTATTCGGGAAGTAAACGTGCGGTACATAGATAAGGAGATGGGGAGGACCTCTCTCCTCAGGAAATTCTCTCATCTTTCTCACCTCCGCCTGCAACCTCTGCACTTGTGTTCGCAGCGTTCCGCTATCGCCCATCATCGAGACGTACAATGTACGAACAAGCAGCTCCATGCCCGGTACGGCAACGGCTCCAGGGACAACCCCCTCTGCATCCTCCTCCTGTCCCTCCGCTGTCGTCATCGGCACATCACCACTTTTGCCGCCGCCGTCGGTGCTTCGCCATAGCTGCAGCCATACCTCATAGTCCGACCCAGGGGTCATGAGCCCGGCCGCGGCGCTAAGTGACGTGGCAGCTAGATGGAAGGTGCCGGAAGCTGCGTCCAGTTCACAAGAAGATAACTCGATGGTCATTGCGGCCGTGGCGCCGGCGGCGGAAGAGGAGCAAGGCCCGCCGGCGGCGTTGCTGGTCCGCGCCATCAGCACCATGAAGTCCACGGGCTGGGGCTTGGCGGCGTTACCCCACCTGGCCGCAGCCGATTAACACCGGTTAGTTGCACGGGAGGCAGACGAGGGATGAAATCATGTGTGCAAAACAAGAAGCAAGAGACCATGGCCAACGTCCGAAAAGTAGGGGAAGGGGAAAAGAAAGAACGCATGACAGACCTTACACGGCCGTCTCAAGGGGTGAGAATCCGGGGGGGGGGTGCGGAGGATGAGATGGAGGCGCAGCAACAGCAACGGCAGCGGCGGTTTGTCTTCACCACTTTCAGTAAGTACATTTGTCCTCTCATGTTTTCTGTGTGCGTGCACGGCGCTATCCAGGAGTGGATATCAGGCTGGCTGCAGCCTTTCCCCATCTTCCTTTCCCCCTTCCCCTCAACCCCCACCTGTCCACCAGCCTCCCCTCCAGCTCCGGAAGGCTGTGCTCCCCCAACCCCTCCGACGAAACCACCACCGCCCTGTAACGGGAGTCAGTGGGGCCCAGAGCCGCTTCCACTGCGGGACTCAGTTGAATGGCGGCGGGAGGGGCTGGAAGCAACTCCAAATCCAGGATCCGCAAGGGACGTAGGCGGTGGTTGGGAGAGCTGATGACCCGCGGGTCTGCGGGGTAGAGCGAGGGTTATTTTGGGGCCCGGGAGATGGGAGATGGGGATAGCTGTCAATGGTGCGGCATGATATTGAAGGGTTTACAACTAGGGTTCGAGTTGTGGTTAGGGGAACGGGAACGGACCGAAACTATTGTCTTAAAGCTGGCCCAGTCAAAAAACGATATTCTCTAACAGCTTCCGTGACATCCCGGAACAGCCGGAGAGGTCCCAGTTACATCCACCGCCCACCCAATCCCCCACCCCAAGTACCTCCTAACGCCTAAACCCCCCCACCCCATTCCAGTGGGGGATGTGTAGTAGCCCCTCCTACATACACACGTACCGCCCCTCCTACGCCCCTCCTACATACGCACCCTACCTACCCTCGTAGGCAGCCATCAACGACCAGCGCACTCCCACCCGCGTGGGAAGCGCTACTCGCCCAGCAGCAGCATAGAATAGGCCGCCGTACGATATGCCCGCCGCCGGACCGGCGCCAAACCTGCCCCCTTTCCTAGCCCCTAGTAGCGTCACCGGCTGGTCGGGGGCAGGAATACCGCCTCCGCCATCAGCCACCGCTGTCGATGCGTCCTCTGGGCCCTAATGGCCCCAACCCGAACAACAAAAGAGGAGGGATTCATTTGCATGGAACAACCCCAAGGAGGGGGTGGCCGGCGGAGGGAGTTAAGAGGTGCAAATGGGAGGGTTTTGGAGAGACGGAGGACGGCCAAGCTGGTCCTGACGTTCTCCCAACTCGCACGTGAGTTTAGGACGAGGAATCAAAGCAGGAAAGGGATAATTAAACCGGGGGGGAGGTAGACGGCTTTTACCTAGCTAGGGCCCCCTCGAGCTTCCACCGACCGGCTCCTTATCCTTTACCCTCACTTCAGATCCTACCCCCACCCTCATAACAGACATGGACATTTTTCTCACGCCCCCCACCGCACTCCACAATAACGGAATATACCTACCCTCCGGGTGTAGTAAAGCCGTAACGGCCGCAACTCCTCCGCTTCAAATTTGGCGCCATCAGCGCTGTGAACTAACACCCGGAAGGGGGGAAGGCGAGGCCATGAACCCATGCCCAACACGCCGTTATCATCCTCGTCATGGACGTTGTCATCGTTTGACCCATGGGTCGCTGGTGGGTCGTCATTTGACAGGGTGAGTCGTATTGGCCGGTTCCGGCGCGGCGGTTTGACCCCCTCAGCCCAAATCAGCTCCAAGGGCTCTACAGGGTACCTGAATGGAGGAAAGGGAGGAACGAAGAGAAAAACAGCGACGGGCGGAAAGCGGGAAAGCATATGCAAAAGAGCAAGAAATTACGGCCGAAGGTCCAAAGCCACAACCAGGCGTAGAAGGGGGAAGAAAAATGTAATTTGGGGTTCGCGTGTGGTTCGCATTGCGAAGGGACGGGGGGCATGCGCCGTTTACGGACGGTGGTATAGGTACCCACACCATCAGGGTGAACACGGGGTTCCCCTTCCCAATCTCCTCCCCTTCCCCCACTCCTCCGCCCCTGAATCGTACCTCCCCGGCCGTACAGTCACGTAGATGCACAGAGGGCCCCCGTGCGCAAAGTTGGGCGACGTGGGGCTGAGGAGAAGCAACTTGGGACAGGACCGCCAGGCACGACCGGCGCCCACCGGCAACGACACCGACAGCGACCCACGGGTCACTGAGCAGGACTCCACTCGCAGCTGTTGGTGTTGTTCGGTTGTACTGGTCAAATATCGCAGTTCAAAGGCGCCGTCCTCCGCCACCAGGCAGCTTTGAGCATCCTGTACGATTGTGTATGAACATGTACGACTGTTTGTGCAAGGTGCTTCCAATAAAAACGCCGTCGCATGTACGCTTGAGGCAGAGACAGGGAAGCTATGTTGCCCTGGACAACAGCAGCGGCTTTGGATACCTAAATTTACAACTCTAAGAAAAGACACAAGCCCACACATCCGCCATCAAGGGGAAAGGAGGAAGGAGAGAGGAGTTAATTTATATGGGTAACCCATTCTTAAATACTTCTTGATGCACACATATCACACAGGCACGTGCCTCACGCAGCAATAACCGTTCCTCATTCACAGTTGCACCCACCATCAGCCGCAGTTCCAATCGAAACGACGACTGCTCCACAACGTCCAGTCGATAAATACGACAAGAAGTGGGGTCCAACGGGGGTTGCAGCAGCCGTGAGGACTCCGCATCCCGCGCTAGGTGCTCCGAAATCGGCTGGGCCTGCAATACATAGGAGTGACGATGGGGACACGGACACGGCTTGACCTCACACATGACAGAACCCACCGACAGGGAGGAGGGATGTAATTAAAAACAAGAAACTGCAGCCCTGATGAATGTAAGGAAGCATCAAGCGGTGAGATACGAAGAAGGGGAGGGGGGAAGGTTTTGGCACCTCGTCCCATCTCGTGTTTAGCCCTTTTCGCACGGGGCCCCCTTTCTTCCCGTACCTACCTGCACCCCCTCCGGCGCCAGAACCGCCAACTGATAACCGCCAGGCGCCAACGGCCCATGCGTGAAGTGGAGGGCAAAACCCAGATGCAGCCGGGGCAGCGGCACGGCCGGCGGCAACTGCAGTGGCGGCGAAACGCAGCCGTCAGCAGCGGCGACAGCGGCGGCAGCGGCAGCCGCCACCGCCGCGTCCGGCGGGGGTTCGAAGCTGATGACAAGACCTGCATGGCCTGGGTGATGTGCGGGATGGACCTGGTGGGGAAGTGGAAGCAGGGGGAGGTGCAAAAACACGTGTGAGGAACGGCACGATTAAGAGCCCAAGGAGGGAGAAACAAAATCCCTCGAGAAGTGGTTCACATGAAGACAAGAAAACCTTGGCGCCAGGAAAGCACAACACACACACACACACACACACTCATGCACACACACAGACACATACACGCGCATGCACATGTTCTGTGTATTCGCGGAGACGCGTAACGACAACAACAGGGAAACAAGGAAGCCCACGAGATTGGTGCCGTGTGAGACAGGATCCCACATGCCTCACGTCTCTACCCCATCCCCACCACCTCCAAATCATCAGCCACACACAATCACTATACAAACACGGAGGCCTTGGAGCCCACCTGGAAGAAGCACACGGGCAGCCGGGGCGGCTGCAGCGCCCCCTCTCCCGCCACAGGCGCAGTGCCCTGGCTCCGTGTCCTCCGCGCCCGCCCTCCTTCCTCCACCTCCTCATTCTCACCCTCCTCTTCCTCAGGCCATGTCCAGCCGCTAATCACACATGGCACGATGCCGCCGCCGGTGGCGGCACCACTGCCGTCGCCAGCTCCGGCTACACCAGAACCCCGGACCGAACGGCCGGTGCGGCTGATTGCTGCTGCGCCGCCGCCGCCGCCCCCGCCTCGGGCTTGGCCGAAAACATCACCGCCACTGGCAGCAGCGGCAGCCACCGCTGCAGCCGCAGCGGCAGCAGCTGATGCTGCGTCTTGCGCCGGCTCCACATACGCTTTCGTGTACATCTCCAGCAGTTGAACGAGGCCGCGATGCATGGGCACTGGAAACCCCATTTGGTCAACTGCCACAAGCGGCACTTGCAGCGCCTGACCTGTGAAAACAGAATTGCAAGGACGATTTCGGGGCGAATGAAGAATGTTCTCGGGTGTGTGTACATCAACAGAGCTATGCCCGTGTGGAAGATCCCACTCTGTACGTACGCACCGGCCTGCAAAGTGATGTTGCCGACAGGCGCCAGGGAGAAACCCTGGGCCATAAGCGCCGAAGCATCCACCACACCCGCTGCTGCTGCACCACCACCAGCACCACCACCACCCCGGCCAGCACCAGCCCGTGGTGACGACCTCAGCTGGAGCAGCAGCTCCGGTGCTCCTACCCAAGGCGGCGCCCGCCCGCTACCACCCCCTGCGGCCACCGCCACCGCCGCCGGCTCCGTGCTGACCGACCGTGCTGACCCCGCCCGCTGGCGGCCGCCGCCGCCAGCAGCCGCTTGTGCCGCCGCCGCCGCTACCGCTGCCGGCGGCAGCTGCAGCAACCCCTCTACCGATTGCAGTGGAGGTAGCGGTGGCCAGGGTGTGACTGCGCGGCGGCCTGTGAGCAGGTCGCACGTCAGGGGTGCCAGTCGTAGGGCTGCCGGGTAGGGCTCCTAACGCGACCGATAAGACGAATCGGGAGATGGGGGGAAAACAGGAAGGGTACTGATTACACAACCGAAACCTGATGAAAAATGACAGTGAAGGGGTGAATCATGAAACACAGAAGCGATGCAAATAAGTAAAATCTGACTTATTAGACGTGCTTTAGGACGCGGCAGTGAAGATACACATGCCAGATATCGCCAGGCATGGTGAGCCCACGCACCTGACGTACGAAAAAGGTGCCGTAGCAGAACGACGATGTTCTCCCTGGCGGCGCCGCCGCACTGGTACCGCCGCGGATCTCAGCATCGCGCACCGTCACCGCCACCGTCGTGAAGTGAGAGGCGGCGACGGCGCCAGATCCAGATCCAGATCCCATCGCCGCCACGGCCGCCGCCGCCGCTTCCGTGAAGTCCCGCTCCTCAAACACCAGCTCCGGTAACTCCACACGGCCCTTCTCAAACCGCAGTCGCTGGTTTCCCCCAGCCACAGCGTCGCGGGAGCCAATCATGATCTGTGTTGTTTAGTTTCAGGGTTCCAGTTTTTACAATCAAATTCAGGCTTTCAGAAAATTCTGTAGGAAATCAAAGTCTTCGAATGTAACCAGGGCATAATATTTCCAGGGTTTGGATGGGTGGCAGCCTGCAAGATGAGCTTGGCCTGTGACATCGCTACACAAAGCGACCAATTACTGTAACGCACGCAGCTCGGTCCCTGTTTCATACCCGCACATCCGCCGTAAGAAGCTCGTCCACCACGTCATCCGCCTCGTCGGAAAGCGACAGCCGTAAACCGCCTAGCCGCAACTGCCCTGGACGCAGTACGAAGCATTGTTCGTACAATACAGCAGGCACCGCCAGGGCCTGCCGTGCCGCCTCCAGCACTTCGTCCCGTCCTCGCAGTACAGCACCACTAGGTCGCAAAAACACCTCTCGTGGACCCAAGCTGGTGAATTCAATCCGCCGCTGCATTGGCACACACACACACACACACACACAGAGTTTGTTTCGTGTTTTAGGCTCAACTCGCGTGACGGAACCTTGACTCGTGAGAGCGTGCGCGCGTGCGACGCCTCGAGCTAGCGGACCTGCGTCTCTCGGCTGCTTAAGACGGGGCAGAGTCCCCTCATGCCCCTCTCCCGTCCACGGGAGAGAGCTTAGGCGGTCTTTCCGTTGGGGCTGGGCAGCAGCCCCTGGCCAGTGTCAGGCCCGGTCAGATACTTGTAACCTACACACACACATACACGCACATACACACACACGCACATACACACACAAACCATGCACATACACACAATGTAGCGGTTTGGCCACAGGGAGGGGTTGGTAAATCATACATTTTCCATCATACGGAAATGCAGGAAAGCCCAGCTGGCAGTGTTCACACAGGGTTTCCCTCCTCCTCGGACATCGTCAGTTGTGTAGGTGCAATTTGCATGTCGAATGACGACCATAGTCCAAGGCATCAACCGCCGGCGTCCAAGGTCACAGGATGCGACCGTTCAGGGTGAGTGAATTCACTCCGGATAAACACCGACATTTCGGCACCTGTTGTGTAGTCACCACCCAGGAAGGCAGCCCCGTCGAATTGCCGAATCCAACGAGCAATGACGTGAGTGGGCCCCCAGGTATCACGCGTCTACACACCCACCTCAAACGCCGTCTCCAACAGCGACTTGCCGCCGCCACCAGCCCCTTCCTCCCCCCCCACGCCACTACCGCCATCAGCGCTTGGCGGCACCGCCTCCAGGTCACCCCACAGGACCTCCCCACGCTTCTTGGCGTGTACGGTTCCGTCCAGCAGGTACTCCCGGACGTGGGCGTGGGCGGGCCGGGCCCTGGCGCCACTGCCGCGGATGCCTCCACCGTCCCCGTCCTCATCCGCGGCCGTGTCCTCTACACCCAGCACGACCTAATCGGGGGAAATGGCACGGAAGAAGGGAGCGGGAAGGGATGAAGCAAGATGCTGTAGTGCTTAAACGGTGGGGGGTATGGGAGGAAGGTTTAGGGGGTCCAGGGCCCGGGGTTGATGAGTCAAAATAAACCCCGGCAGGATCAGGAGGTGGGTAGGAAGCAATAGGGAAGTGAGAAGGGGGGAGAGAGGGAGAGAGAGATGGCGCGACTTCGTCGCGGTACAGGGCACGAGATGTCGTACCCTAGGCTGCCATACCTTCCGTACGGACACGTACGACATCAAACGTGGACACCTGCCGCCGCCTCGAACCCCCCGTCCGCCGCCTCCGGCGCCGCTTTCCACCAGTGATAGCGTGAGGGCGCCCATGTCCCCGGGTAGTCCCGTGGCCTTGACCAGGTTACCCGGGAGGGTGAGGAAGTTGCCGGAGGAATCCAGCTCAATCTCTAAAGGGGGTGGAGAGGTGGGGGACATGCAATATGCATTAAAGTGGGAGAGGGGGAGAAATGAGTGAGGAATTGTACGCAAATGCGCGTGGAACGTGTGTGTTTTGGGGGCCGAGGGGGGCAAGCCGAAGGGAGGGGTAGGGAGGGGACTCCATGTGAGGTTGAGGGGCAAAGGGGAAGTACATGCAAATGTATACAATTCTAACTGAACAGGCAGAGTTGCAAGCAAGCGGAGCCCGAGGGATCCAACTCCCGAAAAGAGGAGAACTCATTAGAAGTGGCGAAAGGCGGGAATGGCAGGAACGCAGTATGAAATACGAAAGTCACAAGACACAATCGTCGACGTCCAAAGCAGGGAAAGGTATGGGGTTTAGACTCAAAAAAAATCAAACGAGGAACCACGCAGGGGCCCAGGGCGTAAGAGCGGCGGCGCTTTTACGGACTGAGCCCTCGAGCTCAAATAAACTGGCGATAGGGTGGAATTTTCGCCTCCAGCAAGAGGCAGAGGAGGGGAAAGATATGGAGTGTCGTAAGGCAATCCAAATAAATCCTGATGAGACTGGAACGGCACACATAACCAACGATATACATCTCTGCAAGATACAGGCATCGCTGTTTGCGGGGTGGAGCGGGCTCACTAGTCAATCCAAGCCAAGTACCCGAGTATGCTATCACTATCAAGTACCAAGTACCACACCTGCAGATTCCGCGAACTCCCCGCGCGCTCCTCCCCCGCGACCGGCCCCTCCCGAACCGCCCACGGTGCCGACCTGCTTTCGGAACATGACCTGCCGGGAAGGCATTGAGAGGTGGGTGTTGGGGGAAATCCAGGGCCCGGAGGGAGGTGCACATCATGAATGGATCAGCTCAAGCTGAACAAGTTCAGAACGGTCAGCAAGTTATGAGGAAAGAAGCCCCAAAAGGGTCATCGCCTGTGCGGATTAGATGGGAGGAGGAAAGGAGGAGGACGTCGGTGTCCCCTCAGGGGTTGGGTGGAAGGGGCACTGTAGCATTGGGGGTGGGGTGGGGGGTTGCGATGATCAAGGCGCGAGGATCTAAATCAGAATATGTGACTGTTGACGTGCATGCAGCGGAACGTCTGCTCTCATTTCTTTTCTCCTTACTTACCCACCCCTGGGCCCCCCCCTCATCCGTTCCCACACCACAAAGCCCCCACCGGTGGCGCCTGGGATCCGTCCGCGCCATCCAGCCGCGAACATCTGATCTCCACGCGGGGTCGTGCAGATCTTGCCGTACTCCTCTCTGAAGCCAGGTAGTATGGATTACCGCTTGCGTCTTCCAGCCGTATAACCAGGCTATTGTCCAGCTCTGCACCTTTGCTTAGCTGTAGGAGAAAATGTGTATTGGGAAAGGGATATCATATGATGCAAAAGTAAAAATGAAAGCGCCGACATCAAAAAGACCAACTGCCAGAGTCCAAAGCAATGTCGCGACTGGCCGCAAATCTGCTACCGACATATGTAGGGTAACCGGGAATTATATACAAAAAGTAAGCAAAAGTGGGGAGGGGGGGAACGGGAGTAAAACACTCGCAACAGGGGGTGTACGGAAGAATCACATTGGACTGGGGAAAAACGGGCGGTTTAGCTGGACAGAGAGCCAGTGAAGAGAGATTTCCGAACAGCGGAGAAAAATTAAAGGACGAACTGCAAATATCCCATCCCAAGCCCGCTCCTCTTCCAACACCAGCCCCAGTCCGCATCCCCCAAACCCCCACCCCGCCCCGGAATCACACACACGACCAGATCCGAAGCCCGTAATTCACCGTTAGCGGCTTCTCTAGCGTCGGGAAGTTGAACCAGTTG
Organism: Volvox carteri f. nagariensis; assembly: GCF_000143455.1. Classification (NCBI taxonomy): domain Eukaryota; kingdom Viridiplantae; phylum Chlorophyta; class Chlorophyceae; order Chlamydomonadales; family Volvocaceae; genus Volvox; species Volvox carteri. The sequence continues at coordinate 1,507,201 of NW_003307550.1, read as the reverse complement.
CCCCCTTCAACGGTTAGTACGGCAGGGGGCCCGCTGACCAACGTCAGCTCAGGAGTGCCTGAGCTGGAGGCAGCGGTGGCGGCGGCGCCGCGGCTACCGCCTGCACCGCCGCCGCCGACAGTTGCCTGGCTGTTGGTCAGAAGGTGCTCCGCCGGCCCCGCCGCCACGTCCGCGGCAGTCGCTTTAATCGCCACCTTCAGACGCACCATCAGTGAAGGCACGTTGCCCTGAACCACGCTCGACGATTTAAAGGGGAAAGGGTCAGGCAGGGAAAGAGTTGCTGTTTTAAATTGCGCACGCCGCACGACATGCCGTATGCCGTACAAACATCCGATAATTCGCATCCTGTATTTCTACATTCCAACACCTTGTTTTAACGTGCAAAGGGGTGCCCAGTGCCAAGCCCACCTCACAAGATATGCTCCTTCATATTCAATTCAAACACCATATGCACGTACCTTGCCCGAACCCTCCGTCTGCTTGAGCGCCAACGGCTGAACATACAAACCGCTGAGAAACATCACCATGCCGTCAGGCGAAAATGACAGACCCAAGGGTCGGCTGGCGGTGGCACCGCCGCCAGCTGCCGTAGCGCCGCTGCCGCCGCCGCCGCGCTTCACCAATCGTAGCTTGAAACGCAACGGGTCGCCGTTCACGACTTCGGCCGTAATAGTTAACGGGTGGCCTTCGCCGCCGCCGCTGCCGACCGCAGGGTTGTTACCGTTGGCGTTGGCAACGTTCGTGCTTGTCACGCCGGGGCCTGCGGAGGGTTCCCAAGGCGTTTCCAGGCGGGCCCGTAGCTCCGGGGAAAATGCTACCTGCGGTGAGAGCAGTTAATCATTGGGATACCGAAGTTGGTTAGGACAGTTGAAAAACATGGCTGCAATCAACAATTTGACATGTCTTGCTCTAGCCGTCGGGGGCAACATCACCACCATCACCACCAGCCATAATCCGTAGCCTGACTGCACTGCTCGCGCTCTCATGTTGTCCGTGTCCGATTACCTCCCATCCATGCAGCATCCAATCCCCCCCAACACCCTCCCCCCAGCCCCGACCTAGGCTCAACCCCAGTACCCAGGAACATATTACTCAACATCAACGCCAACACCAACACCTCCATCCCGCTCCCACCAGCCCTGGACACCCCTCACAATCACAGTTACACACACACGCACGGATGCACGCACCTTTCCTCCCCGGCTGTCTAGCAGGGTCACGGCCAGGTCCGGCATCTGATCCCCCAACCGTACGACAGGCGGCCGGGGCAATGGCGTCGTCGTCACTGGCTCCCTCCCCGTTCCCAGGACGAAGCAGGCATCCAGCGCCGCCGGCTGGGTACTGGTCACCTGATGGGAGGGTGGTCCGGTTCGGGGAGAAAGAACGTCAAACATGCAAAAAAGCGAAAAATGATGTTAAAACAACATCAGCTGCTTAGGGCCAAAGAGTACTTTGTTTGTTTCTGTCAAATGATAAGCCGTCAGTTGTCATTTTGTCGTTAGCCGGCGGACGGCCGCCTCTTTGGCCGTCGTTTTGGGGTAGGGGTCGCATTGAATGGCAGGACGATAACGGCGAGTGCCATTTATTTCCTGCTCCGACAACTTCTTTCTTATTCCTATATTTCCTTCTTCCTCTATTAAGTTAGTATCGGCGCAGTGAAGAGGTTTTAGGTTCTACCTACTTGGGACTTTAGGTGCCCTCGTTCTCTGTGGTCACCACCACACACCACCACACCACAAGCACACCACAAGCACACACCACAAGCACACACCACAAGCACACACCACAAGCACACACCACAAGCACACACCACAAGCACACACCACAAGCACACACCACAAGCACACACCACAAGCACACACCACCTAGGCCACTACAACGCCACTTATTCTTGTGTGCTCTTAAACCACTCTTCTAATCGGCATCTACTTGAATAATCCAAGCTACGCCTACGGTTTTAATGGGAAATCCTAGCATGTCGTTGGACTACAGAGCTCGCTTCGGTAAAGTTGTTCGTGCACCACTACCGCATTTCCTCACCGCGGCTTGAAGCATACAAACACACATGCACAGGAAGCACGCATTGAAAACAGGTGCGCACAGAAACATGCACGCACATGTACACGACCCCCCAGCAACCCTCCAATCATCCCTCCAACCACAAAGGCGCGGAGTACTAAGCTGCTCACGAGGCAATTCCCCTATTCCTCCTCGCGGCTTAGTTCATTAAAACCGACACGCAACGACCGCCGCGTTTCGACGTAGCCACAGTACTCTTCCAGCACAAGGCGAGACGAAACGGCATGCTCTCCACACAATCACGCACAAACGCCCTCACGCACCCTGAACTCGTACGTCAGCTCCTGCTGGGTATCCAGCAACGCAACCGCCGTCTCCTCCGGCACAAACCGAAAACGGTACTTGCCAGGCTGCCGAATGTGCTTGCCAAAACCAGTGAAGGTATACCTGCCAGCCGCAAGCCAACCAATAAGACGGGAACCCAAGCCGGCGTAGGGAGCCAGGAGGAATTATACGCAAACAGTCAGTCAAAGAAACAACTGCGGACTTTCAAAGCCAAAGAGGAGGTAAGACGAACCACTGACGATTGAAGCAGATACCAGAGGTAGACGGATAGCCAAGAAAAGCGGAGGAGAGAGGGCAGGAGGTCAAGGTCAAGCGATCAAGAGAGAGGCGGCTCTGGTTAAAACCCCCGTTTATCTCCTTCCCTTACTCCTGCAGCATTTGTCTTCTTCTCCTGGACTATCCGTCTCTGGTACCTGCTTCATTCGCCAGTGGTTCGTCTTAACCCCTTCCCTTACCTCCTCGCCCATCCATCCCACTTATTAGTTCCTTCCGCAGCATTCAGTGCCCCCAACTCCCTTCCTTCCAGACCCTGTTTTGTGGCCGTCCCTGGAGCACCCACACCCCCTAAACCCCTCAATTCCATACCTCTGGTTGCCCAAAGCCTGCAGGACGAGCACAGGAACCGAAATGCATTTCTGTTCTCCTCACCCGACCGCTGTAGTTCCTCTTAGCCCCTTTCTTACACGCGCCCCTTTTTCCCCTCCCTTCCTGCCTTCACCACTTACGTGCGATTTCCCGCTATAAGACCTGTGCCGGAGGGTGAGTTGAGTTTGGTCAGCTGGGTCCACTCTTCCGCCTCCCTGGACCGCCCTCCCCTTCCCCCTCGCCACCTGCTAGGGGCGGGCAGACAGACGTTTACGTAGACGTATTTCCGGACACGTCGTATATCAACAGGGGCAATAAAAACATACATACGTAAAGATAGACATCCGAGAGCAAAGAGCACAAAGGCACGAGGACAAGAACAGTCCCACACTCGAAAAAGACAAGACCAATCAAATCCTGTAACGCCATATGACCAGAGTAGGAATGACTCAAGAGCTCTAGGAGTGGCAATGAATAGCAACCCGGCCTCTTCCGCGGCGGAAATTCATCGACAGCGGCGTGCCGCTGTGGTGGACTTTCCTGCTTCCTAATCCTCCTCCTTCTCCTCGTACTCCTCCTCCGTGCCCCGATCACGGCTTATGTCTCTGTCCATGTATCAAACGTCCTTCCCATGCCATCGCCACAACCGCGACGACTTACTGTTCAATCACCAAGGCAACCGCCACCGAATAATGGGGGTAATGTGCCTGGGTCTTGGACATATCCGCGCAGGGGAGATGGGGCGCCGAGTGCGGCGAAACACTAGGCCCTGCTGCACCCGCTGCCGCGGCCCCAGGCAGCGTTGACGCACCGGGGCCAGCAGCGGCGCCTTGCGCTGCCTTGGATGTTCGGCCGCGACCGCGGCTGCTGCCGCCAGCGGCGCCGGCGGCTGCGCCACCACTACCGCTGGCCCCGCCACATTCGCCCGTCGCAGTCCCGTTCCCGGCGATGTAAACGGTAATGCTGTTAAAGGCATGATTGATATCGTACTCGTCTCGCAGTGGTCCCATCTGTCGTACGGTTGTACGATCATGTTCAGCGGGTACGTATGCAACCAGATCACAGCATCACTCTGGATCACCAGAGTGGCAGTTGTCCTTTTCCATTTACCCCGTTATCCCCCCCTCCCCACAATTTCTCTTCCCCTAAAGACCGCTCATCCCACTACACTGTCAGTCTTCCCTTCCCTACCACAGATATCCATTACGGGATGTACGGCCACCTTTCATCATTTCTGCCCTTCCCCTCAAGCCCCCAAATACAACCACCCTCACCCTTGCCCCCCTCCTCCATTAGCTCTCAGACGGACCTCCCCCGTACTGACTGTCTTTCCTTTCCATCACTCACTCCTTTTTATTACTCCTCGTGTCCTTTCTTTGCCCCCCTTTTTCAGACGCAGGCAGTTCAATTCCGGTTTTCTCTGCAAACGATTCCATCCATTTCCCAATCCTCCTGAACCCGCTGCAGCCTCCTCTCCATAAACATCCTTCCCCTCGCCCTCCCGGCCCCTCCACATTGACCCACATCCCCACCCCTCCCTTCTTCCCACCTGCGCATCCGGCTCCACTGCCAACATCCTGGGCAGGAAACCCTCCCACTTGTGGATCAGCTCCGACTGCTCGCCCCTCCGCACAGCCAGTCGATTCACCCCACGACCTAGTGGCTGCAGCTCCATGATGCTCTCGGAGAGTAACGCTGAGGGGGAGAGGGAGATGGTTGGAAAGGCAGGGAGAAGGGAAAGACGAACCACGAGCGAGTGAAGCTGGGAGAAGGGGAGAGGCAGCGAGGGAAGGAGGGAGCTACCAGCATAAGCCAAAGAAATAAGTGAGGAGCGGGAACGGGAGGGAAGGAATGGAGGGAAGGAGTGGAAGCAAAGGGGATTAGGAAGAAGGCAAGGGGCCCGCACGTCTCACCCGAACGTCACCCGAACGGGAGGGACTACCCCGGGCGGGAGCTAGAACTGGGAATGACGACGGCCCCACTAAAGCACGTCGTTTCGAATTCAGCGACTTACAAGCAGGGGGAATCAAAACGTACTTAAGGGTACTAAACGTACCATATCCTTCTCGCACATAACGTAAAGCTAAATCTTTTATTACCTGACATTCAGTCTCTGAAGCATGAAGGAAGGGACCTCTGTTTAAGTTTATACTTAAGAGAACAATCGCAGACGCCGAAGTACCAAACTGCTGAAGTCCCAAGCGATGAGGTGACTGCCCGTTGCCCCAGCAGGGGGTGGTCATAATCAGGAACCGACCCCCGACAATCGGGGAGACAGTCAAGCCCAGACGTTGCCGAGGGAAATGTTCAAGGCAAGTAAGGAGCTGCAGAGGAGGTTGGGAAAGGCAGGTCCAAACGGACAGTGGACGGGAGACGGGAGTTTCATCAAACACCGAAACACACGTGCACGTGTGCAACTCACGCGCTCTGGGCGCCCAGTGCGGTCTCCACGGCCTTACAAGTGCGTAGTGCTGCTTGGCCGCATCCGACCCCTCGATAAAGAACTTCTCCACGATGCGGGCGGTGCCAGCCATGCGACGAGCCCACCCTGCACGACTCCTGCCACCTCCACCACCACCACCACCTCCGGCTGCTCCTCCGCCTCCTGCCGCATTGCCGGCCGGCGGGCCCATCGCACCTCCTCCTCCTCCTCCTGCTGCTGCTCCTCCTCCCCCGTCCTCTCTGCCACCCGAAACTCCTCGAAACTTCTGATTGGCTTTTACGGCGTCCACCAACATCAACTTGTTTGCGGGTAGGTTCAGGGTTAGGGTTCCGGAGCGGCGGCGTCCGGTCAGGAGGAGTTAGGAACTTAGGAAGCTAAAAGGAAAGCATCGCCTCGTGGCGTAAGCGGCGAACACATCTCAACCATGAGCAACCCTAGCGAGTGGTTTTTCCTAGTCATGCAAGCTCGGCAAGGGTAATGAACGGATCGGTACCGGTGAACATGAGTGGCACATTCGTCTTAGTGGAAGGGTTGAGTAACGAAGAAAGCAGATTCCTGCATGCCCAACAACGCATCACCCACGCATCATAGGCACCGGGGGGGGGGAGGGTTGTACGCAAACGGATCAACGAATGAACTACCGACGCCCAAAGCACTGACTGCCGGATTGTGACGTTATGGGTCCGTACATGCAAAAATTGCAAAGTGCACAAAATCCTGTGCATGGGTGCATATATGTGCGTGTGTGCGGTCGTGTGTATGGGGGGGTTTCAACACACGCCACACGTAGCACAATCCAGGGAAATGGGTATGCGACATGCGGTACATGTCCTACCATTTCTCCCTTCTCCACTGGATCTCCCTCCCCGTACGAGTACTTGTCGCCGCATTCTTTGTAGCCCCTCTCCGCCAGATTGAAGCCGTGTGGCTCAGGCAGCCCCAGAGCCGCTAGCTCCTCCATCCTAGGGTTCACCAAATGACCGTCCTCGTCCTGAAAAAGAAGGGGGAAAAGGGGTTGACGTATGAATGAAATGCTCATGCGCATTAAGTACAATGCGTTAAGAAATTACTTATCGAGGGTGGATATATCACTTCGCAATCATTTCCAATCGAGCGTGAATCATCAAGTGATATTTCATCCTCGACAGGAAAGGACTTGCCTAACGCATAGGACTTAGCATCAGTAGTTCGGGTCCGTCACGAGAAAACGACCGTCCACGCTCTGGAAATGCGTTAGGACGGTTGGAGTGTATAAAGTTCTATTCTTCTGCGCCCCTAGATCCCTTCCCACACCCTCCACTCCTCCCGTCTCACCGTTAGGAACCAGGCATGGAAGGCCCCCACCAGCTGTTGCGCCGCCCAGCCCCCCGCGAGGTCCTCATACCACCCCGCGTGGCCCAGCTGAGGCAGCGGCGGAGGCCGTCCAGGGGATCCAAGTATCAACGCATTAGCGCCGCTGCGACGGCCGCGGCGGGCCCCGCCACTCCGGCCGCTACCACCGGCACTGCCCTCGGCACTCCCGCAGGTGCCGTCGGTGCTGGCACCGGCGCCGGCGCCGTCACCTCCCGCTCCTTCCAGATCTTTCTGCCAGACGTACGTCATCAGACGCGGCTGGGCGCCGGAGGAAGGGCGGTAGTGGCGGCCCTGGGAAGGACCCGCCTTGCAAAAGAGCTGTACAGTACAAGCGGTAATACAAGTGGGAGGGAGAGTGAGAGGGAAGTTAAGCAACACGCAGTGGATACCCCTACCACCCACAAGGACGGGTTCACACCCCCAACCCCCTACCTCATAGGCCTTGCCCTCGAAATCTGACTTGTGCTGGTGTGCCAGCGCGTCCGGCGACACCAGCAGCAAAGCCACCAACCGGCCGGGGTCCTCCAGCTTGTGCGCGTGATTCTGATAACGAGGAACATGAGAACAGAACATTGGAAGAGAACGCAAACAAGTAAGACGGGTGGGAAGAAGAGGATTGGCAGGGGCCACTAGATAAGAGTTTTGCGGTGGATGCGAATGATGGGGTCATATCTGGGTCTGGGCGCTGGGTTGAGGTTCTTACCTGCATTCTCCATATCGGCCCACCCCCAGCCCCGCCTTCGCCGCCCATCATCAACATCATTACTATCAAGCACCAGCTCATACACCCTGCACCTTCCACCTCTAAACTCCCCTTTCCCCCACACATCTTCCCCACACACGCTACCTCTCCAAACCCCATGTACTTACCATTCAACCACACCTCTCAACCACCCTCCCAAACCCAAAACCAAGCGGGCACACAGCCCCATATCCCCACCTGCACCTCCTGGTCACTCCTCGCCAGCGCCACAGCTGCTTTATAAATCTCCGGGAACTGCCCATGCAGCTTGGACTTGATCATGTCCTTACCGCTCCAGAAGGGAAACACAAAAAGCCTGCAAGTAGGTACATATGCATGATGGTACATTTGTATCTGTATCTAGGTACGCACAAATTGGGAGGGAGTGGTGGGGGTTATCGGGGCTCTCGGGACCGGCACCTCGACGCTGCCGAGAGACGCCGTGAACACAAAAAAAAATTCGGAAAAGGGATAACTCATACGCAAGAAGCAAAACAGGGTCGCGTACATAGGGTTTCATCATATGGTGCACAAATCACAAACAACAACCAACTGACGACGCCCACGTCGCCAACGCCCAGAGTCAATAGGACGTAAAAGGGGGGTGGCAATGATATGGGAGGTAAGCGGGATGCGCAATTCGCCGGCATGGCATGACCTCCCCAGACCCCCTCCCTAAGACCCCAACTAACACCCCAAACTCCCTGAAGAATCCATGAATCCCTTTCCCTTCATGAATCATCAATTTCTCTCCGGACCTCGTTTTACTGCCTGCCTGGTTTCATGCCGTGCTGCTTGCCTGCGTGCCGAACTTGCCATCAATACATACGGCAAAAGGATGGATGCTCTCAACCCCCTCGCGCCTCTTGAGGGCCTTAATTAATAAACCTCCCCCTCCCTTCTCCCACGGACTTGCACATGATTTCCCCCACGGACATCGAATATCCGTCCCGCCAAAATCCAGCCATTCTTCACAAACGAATACATAATCCCCTCATGTATGGCAATAAAAACACATACACACTCTCGAGTTCACGTGCGTCGCGTCCACTCACTCATGTCCTCCGTCGCCCAAAGGCTTGCTCCTCGCGCTGAGTGCAGATAGGTGCATGGGCGGTTGGGCAATGGGGTTATGTCAGCCATGCTGATGAGGGAGTACTACCAGAATTATCCCTCCCCCCAAAAAACACCTTTATGGTCACACCTCAGACCTCCCTGCCATACAAAACAAGGCCCCTCGTTGCCCTGTCCTAGCCAGCCAGCCACTGGCTCAGTTTCCCCTCAATAAATTTCCCACCTGTGTCACAATCGCCACCCAAACACACGCATACCCATCCAGCACCCACCCACCTACCATCACCTTTCTTCCGGAACCGCATTGCCCCCTCTTCACCTCCCTTCCCATACACACACACGCACGCACACGCACCACTCCACTTCTCTCCAACCCACCAGGCTCGGTACGGGAAGAATAGCCAGATCAGCACAAAGTCACATACACAGTCCTTCTGCCGCCTGTCTATGTCCGTCTCATCCTCATCCAGCAGCTCGATCACCTCCACACCGCCATCCGGACCGACGGGGACAGAGCCTGGAGGCCGTGGAGGGAGGGCACCGCTGCCACCGCGACCACGGCCAAGAAGATTCAACGCAGGGACCGATGAGGTAGCAGCTGAGACCCCGCCACCGGGGCCGGGGCCTCTGCCACCGCCGGCAGAACCGCCACTTTTGGCACCGAACTCTTCTTTTGTTTCCGGACCCCCAAACCTGCTCAGCGGCCGGCACGGCGCGCCTGGCGTGGGGTGACCCGGCGGTAGGTACCTGCACGGTACCGCATGTACGGCGAGGTGGCCCACGCGGCGTGCTAGTTGGGTTGCGAAATGCTAGCGCAGCCCGCTACTCTCCCCCCAAAGCGCGTGACACCCAACCACTCATCCACCCAACCCAACATAACTATGCTGACACTCGCCATAAATGCACATGGTTAGTTGGCAATCTTTTCCTTCCAACGCCCGATCCCCTAGTTTTCCCCCCGTACGCCATTAAACCTCTTCCTCCCACACACACACCTCATGCACGTCACACAAGGTTCCAAATGCCGATTTGCCAGCGTCAGCTCCTCCCACTCCTTTAGCACAGCCTGAAGGTCCGACTGGCCAGGCGCCATCTGGCCGCGGCCTCCGAAACCAGGCCCCGTAGGCGAATCGCGGGAGAGGCAGGCCTGGAAGATGAGATTGTTCGCCGAGTACGCGCTGATCTCAATTTTCAGGCCGCCTGCCGAGGAGTCGACGTGGTGATGAAGGTAAGGGATTGCTGGGATTAGTGTGGGCGCAAAATGGTGAAAGGACGGTTTTGGGCGCAAATTATGGACGGGATGATAATCGCTGCCCTACCTTCCGCCACCAGTTTCCCGTTCCTGCTCCTCCGGCCCCGTTGCCTTTAGTGCGTTCCCCATCCACCACCTTTTCCAGAATGGACAGAGCGCCTACCTTTCCCCCCTTGCCCCGCCTCCTTGTCTACCCAACCAACCTCACTCCCCTCCCCCTCCCCTTCACTGACCCTTCGGTCGGCTGCAGCCCCTTGTGAGGTCTGGTGGCAGTTTGTTCCAAAGCACCTCCGGGACGCCGTAAATGAACCAGTGGTACGCCTGCTGGAGCTGTGGACGGGAAGGAGGGGGAGAGGAAGAGTGGGTGTCATATGGAGGGCGACCGGGAGAGGGGGTTATTCGCAAAATGCACTAATGAAGCATGGGAAATGGGAACGCAGGAGGGACTTATGTGTAAAAAGCGGAGGAGTCAACCGCCGCCGTCCTGCCGACGAATGGAGGGGGCAGGAGGAGGAGTCGGGCGAGCATGTGATTAAGGAGATAACCACCTGTTAGAAGGGGCTCAAGAAACCGGCCTCCTCTGCACATCTCAAAGAGTATCTTTCTGCATCCGCTCCCTTACCATTTGAGTATGGTTCCCTTCCCTCTTTCTTTTCTTCCCCCCCCCACCTACCCTTTTCGCCAGCTGTTCCAGGCTAAGCACATCCTGTAGGACCCGTTCCTTTTCAGGAAGCAGCTGCGAGATGCGGATGATGGTCCACCCGTCTGTGTGTGTACGTGTGTGGCGTTTCCCAGTTCAGTTGCGCGTGAAGGGAGGGAGTCACATGCAAATTAGGGGGGGGGAGGAGAAAGCATGCAGCGAGAGGGCTGGTGGACGGCAGAGCCAGTCGTGCGTCAGGCGTTTCATCCTACACGTAATAACGCAAGCAGGTAACACATACCGAGGTAGCACTTCAATGGGCCAAGTCGTCATGTACGCTTTGTTGGTATAATTAGTGAGATGTACGATGGATTTCGTACAAGGGTTAAAGTTTTTAAGCCTACACAAACAAACCGTACACCTAACGAGCACTCCAACGAAGATTGTGCCGCGTGGACATAGGACAGAGAGGGCCAGCCCCATTCCAATCCATTCCACTACTCTTTTAACTAGCTTTTCAAATCCCATCCCTGTCCGCATATATCCCGTCCCGCCGCAACATCTCCCTCTGGGCCTCTTTTCCAGCCTGAGCTCCGCGTCCTCATCCCAATCAACGCCCGTAAGACCTACACCCACTCAGTGACCCGCCCTGATTCCCGCACCAGCTCAGGGCTCCCCCACAGCAGGCCCCTTTCCTCCAAAAACTCACGTCATGGGCCCCTCCCCCATGTTTTTTTTGCATGAGGTTCATTTCCTTCCACTCGTTCGGGCTTTTGAGCCCAGCGAACCAAGGCCGCGCCTACCCCACCTGCCCTCACCCCCCATAACCACTTGGGCGAGCTGCGCAATTGCTTTATAATCTGCTGGTGTGGTGCTATGTACAGTCGGCAACGATTTCGCAGTTTCAGGACCCTCGAAGGCTAAATCCATTATTTGGGGTCTACTTCCACCCCACATAAAGCCCCTCCAGCCTCCTTTTCGCCGCTCCTGCCTTGGCAGTTCCATTCCCCGCTTACTCAGGTCCTCCTCCACTACCTCCTGGTCCTTCTCGTACATGTCCAAGGTCCAGTTATTGGTCCGAAGCAGCGCGCCGTAGTCGCACTGCTTGCCGGCAGAGAGGAAGGTATGCAGGCGGGTAAGACGGGAGGCAAGGCAGGGTGGCAGGGGAAGGTAGGGAGGCGCGGCGGGACAGCTGGAACGCGCCGAAGGAGGGCGGGAAGGATAGATGAAGGAACGAAATCACAAGAATAAAAGCAGGGGCCGGAGAGGTGGCTGGGTAGAAGGATGGAGGCAGGACATAGGACAAGAGTAAATCGGGCTTCTTAACCGCCATATCCTCCCGACAGTCCACATTACTACCTACCCAACCCATTCCCTAACCGAGCATCACGACCAACACGACCACTACTTCATCCCCCACAAACAACAATACTTCACCACCATCAACACCGCCACTTCAGAAATATACGCCGGAGTACAGCAGAAGGCAAAAATCCCACTGGACGGCATCGTACATTCGCAGGTGCCAGCAATACTTTTATTTTTACTCGTTACATTAAGGAACTGGAACTTCAAGGTTGGCCGGGTCGTCGCACATGTATGCACTCCTCCCTCCCCTCTTCTCATATCTCCTTCCAACCACCCCGAGGAAGGCTCCCAAAACGACAAGCGGCGTGGCATGGTTGCTTGGTTGCCTCACAAACTTCGACTGCTGTTGCTTCACATTTTTACATTTTTGCAGCTGACTCCCCTCCCCTTCGAGCTTCCGGAATAACAGGCATTACAATGTTGTTCTGGACCAGCAATTGTTGCCTGAGGCGTCGGTACAGTTGAACCCCGTTGCGTCTTGTGTTACAAGGCTCGTCCCCCCTCCCAGCCCCCCTCTCTTTCCCCATTCTCCCACACCTACCCGGACCTTGTAGGCTCGGGAGGGCTGTAAGGGGTCCTGCGGGGCCTGCGGGGAGACGGGGTGGAAAGGACAGAGTATGCGGGAGGGGCAGGCGCCGCTACGCATTAGGCATGAGTCAGGTAAGGAACTGTTTTCACTGTCTACCCCGTTGTATGCGTCGTGCAATACAACTGTCCCCAGCTCCCTATCACGCCTACCTGGAAGCTCTCAATCTCCACCATGTCGCCAAAGTACACCACAGATGCGGATCCTCGACCGAAGCGGTTCAACTTGGGGTTGATGAAGGCACTCAACGGCAGCACCCCCGGGTGAGATTCTGGTATCATGTCAAAAGAGAAGGAGGGAGAGAGGAGTCATGTGTAAAGAGCAAAAAGCAAAAAGGAGGGAGGGAAGGTGAAGGAAAAAAACAGGGAAGTGCAATACTATATGGGAAGACGAGCAACAAGTGCCTGAGTGACGGAAAATACACATGTGAAACCACCAACCAGCAACCCCACGGCTTGATAGAGATGGGGTTGAGGGGTGAGTTTCATGAAGAGCAGGAAACGCCAGGCCGAGACGGCGTGACGCAAATGAGGACTTGAACGACAAGGGAGAACGACCCAAATAGGACCGATCGACCCAGATGGATTACGTCGTAATAACGTTTGCAGGCAAGCTGGGTAAGGGACAGGGGAAAGGGTGTAAGTGGATAGCCGTTCATCACCCAGTTGAGGGGGGCTCCACGAGGGACCGCCAGGAAGCGGAAACGAAGGTACAGACCAATGGTTTGTAGCTCCAACTTTTAAAGTCCCTCAGTATCCCTCAGTATAAAAGTCAGGTTGTCTCCAGCGTAATCGTTTTACAACCATAACGATGTAATACCGTGTACTTGCCAAGCGGGACCCAGATGGCAATAAAGGCTGGGTGGGGTCGGGCGGACAAGGACTCTTCACCCACCTCGATCGATTGAGGGGATGTGGGATGTTGTATACGAAACCCGGAAGTAGTGCACCAGCTGCCTCCTGCTCATCCCTTTACCGTTGTCTTCGATGATGAGCTGTGAACCCTCGTTCGTTGGCCTTCCGTGCTCATCCACCTTGTTAAATATAAGCTGTATGCTAATAGTTGGTTCTGTAGGCAGGGTGGATCAGGCAGCCCGGGGAGCATCAGCCGGCTCCACAGCCATCCTCGCACAACTTCGTTCTGCCGGAGTGCTCAAAACCTTACCCGCACGATCTATGGTGGCTTCCACGGAGTTATCGATCAACTCCATCAAACACACTATTTCCTCAAAGCCCTCAACCTGCAAATTTCATGCCATGGCGTTGCAAGTCAAGACGGTGCGCAAAAATTGGTGTGTGCGAAGCCTTGGCCGCACCTCCTGACGCAAAGACCGCGTCAGCGGAGTTGCATCAAAGTTTCCGTTTATCCTCTCATACACAGGTGCCATCCTGGTGAACGCTTTCGTTAAAGGAGAACTGAAGAGCTTGCGCTCCGCCACCCTCACCCCGCTAAATTATGCAGGCATCAGAGCAGATACCCTTATGGTCGCAAAGCTTAGGATAACTTTTGCGTAAGGCTGTCTCGTTCCTGAGGGGGGTTGCTTTTTTGACTGAGGACCTCAGTCAGATATTTTAGCAACTGATGCTCAGAGCAATCATCAAACATTTCGGTTCTGGAAAATCAAAGTAACTCAGCACAATAATTGAACCTACCAAGCTATGCAACTCTTCCCATGTTCGTCGCTTTCGGGTGGGATGCGTACGGGACAACCAACAGCAGACGGTTACGGAAGGGCGAAACGCCACGCTTAACACACAGCCAAGCAGGGGCCATTTTCAAAAAGGTTATGTATACTCATAATGTTTTCGTCTTTGAAAAGGTTTGGATCTTTCAAAAAGCCGTTGCGCGTGGTGTCGTGAAAGGGGCGCAGGCCGGTTATCGCAACGTGATTCCCGCAAACCCAGTCCACAGCCTAGTAAACTGAAGGGTGTGGTCAACTGGGGCTGGATGACGTGGTTGAAACAAAATTGTTGGGTTGCCCCAGTTGCTCAACTGCTGAATTAATGGACATGAGTCTGTTGTTTGGAGCGAGGAAGCCGGGAAGCACTTTCGATGGCAGGGGGTTTGAGGGGACACCAACAATGAGCAACTCCCTGACCACTGCGAGAGATTTCGCAACTCCCTACACTCGGAGCGCGATGGCCTTGCTTTAATTTCAACCGTAAAGTTGCGTTTTTCTCTATGAGCTTTTGTCTAGAAGACCTTGGGTCAGTTTTCAAGCATTTTACAACCACTGTCACTAACTACCACTAACTACCACTAACTACCACATAACACCTGGTGCTGCTAAACGTACGCTAAACGGAGCCAGGCGCCTCCGGCGGACAGGCGCGGAATGGCTGCTGCATATGATGTGTGGAACAGGGGGGGCATATGTCTACATTGGGAACCCTCCGTCGTACCGCTTTCGGTTCGCTCGGTGATCGTAACGCCGCCAAAAACGTCGTTAACGGTAACCACCCAACCACTCTCGCGGCCTTTCAGCAGCAGCTGCTCTTCATCCCTGGGGGTTTGTGGTTTTCCCGATGGGCGCCCGGCGATGGGCGGCGGCCGATGGAAACGCACGACGGGACATGTAAGCCGTCGCAACTCAGTCGCCCGGGTGCCGGACTCCCCTGGCTAGCAGCTCAGCCGAACAGAGCGCTCAGTGGGCTCTGCGGGGCATATGTCGCAACGGACAGAGGTGACCTACATGTACCGACTACAGGGTGCCGCCCGCAGGTCCCAAAAACCCTATCAGTTAGATCAGATTTTGGATCGCATGCTTTTTAAAAATTGTCAAAAAGTAAAAAGGAGATACCGAAAGGCAAAAGCAAAGGCTTATCTGTAAGTGCTAATCATAATTTTTCCTTCATTCACCACTATGTTGTCACTCTCGTGTCGAGGTACCTGTAGATCTTGTCGTTTGCTATTTTTCGAGCTCAAATGATAGATCTGTGTCGCTGTTTTGCGTGTGGTCTCACTGCCAGGGCAGCAGATACACCTGCCTGCGATTGTTATAGAGGAGGCAACGCAGATGTCCAGCCGCTGATTCGTGACATGAGTTAGTCCAATCCCCATGATGAAATGTCCCTTGCCTGAACTCTGATATCGAAACAACTTCGTATGCCGCTGCAGACGTGGCAGATGCTGTAACTGCTGTGCATTCCGTACGGACGACCGTGCGGACGGCGCATTGCTCTGCATCACGCACGTAAGAGTCTATGGAAGGGTAAATTCGTACATTCGTACATGTGTACATCCAAATATCATGTCTCCCAAGAGTTAGGAAACACAATAAGAGCTTCAGGAATTCGTTGTTGAATCGTTGATAAACAACAATTTTAACCCCCTTACGTTGGGTTATAGTACCACGTAGTACAGCAGAGTACGTCAAACACTCAAGTACGGAGGCTGTGTCACGAGAGGAGCATGTGAGAAGGGTTCGTATATTTATATTGGCTCCGGAAACCACTTCGTTTTGAGATAACGGGCCAAATCAAACCGATACACGACGTGAAAGTCCGCTTTTGCTGTAATAATCGTGTGATTAATCCGTCCACTTCCAGATTGCGCTCCGAAACAAACCCGCCACATGTGGGTAATTCAACGGGGCGCCATGCGTCGTGAACCACGTTAGTACGCCATGCCCGCCTGAGCCCGTATGTATGTATATGTATGTGTGTGAAGCCCATCTCGGAGCTCTCAGGAACTCTCTTTCCATAGAAGAGCGTCCACACGTGCGTATGTTCGCGGCTCCGGAACCCTGCACTCCCCACGATCATATGGTATCGTGAGCCACTGCGCCACGTGTCAGGGTACGAACTCGTACTTGCATCCCGCCTGCAGGACTCCCAGCTGCTGGCTGGTGTCCAGACCCAGAGCTGATGAGGGTGGGGGATAAGAGGGGTAAGAAGGGAGATTAGTGAGCGAATGGTACAAATATGTAGAAGCGGTGTGAAACCGGATTCATGGAATGGAAACGGAGCGATCACAAACAGGCACAAACAGGCATGCAGACGGAGTGTATGGGAGCACCAGGGTTCCACGAATTACACTCTGAAGCCCCGGGGCCCCGTTATCCCGAAAGGGTGAAAGGGAAACCCTTCAGCGTTGGTGTATGGTACTGCGTGGGTTGGGGTGTTCGGATGGGGCGGACATGGTGCTCGCCAAGGCTGCACGAAGAATGTGTGCCGCACCCACACCTTTCGCCCTCCTGTCCATCTCCTGGGCGCCCTCCGGGTCCACTGGCTTACGGGAGAAGAACCAGAGACCTGGGGGCGGCCGGGGGGAGGAGGGGATCTACGTACTGCAACACGGTGGCGTTGTGATCACATGAGACGGTATATCCCGAGGGCATGACCTGGCTGGTGTGTGAGGTGTGAGTCGGATGTCTCCCGTATGTCCCCTGCAGTCCGCCTCAACCCTCCAGCTCCGAGGCTCTATCCTCTCCCACTTCTGCCAATATAGCCATTCTTGAACCCCCCTGAAAGCCCCCTCGGCCCTCAGCCCCCTCACCGCCCCGGTCGAAGTCTGCCGGACCCCGACCACCCATGGGTCGGTCTGCCGGCGCCGCTCGTGGGGATGCCTGAGGGACTGTGGTAGCGGGGCCTTGAACGTCGCGGCCCGGATTGGGGCTGGTGCTGTTGTTCCCGTTGACATTGCCACTGCCGTTGACATTGGTGGTGTTGGTCTCGTCCTTCTTTGTGGTTACGTTGGCGGTTGTCGTAGCGGCTGAGGTTGTTGTGGCCGTACTGGTGGTGGTTGGATAGATGCAGGTGTCGCTGCCGCTGCTGCTGTTGCTGCTGCTAGCATTGCTCTGGCTACAGGCGGTGGTGTTGCCCGTGTACGGCACCGAGCTGCAGCCATTGCCGCGTGGGCTGGTGTACCTGGGCGGTCCTCCGCTGATGATGGCCCAGTCGTACTTGAGGGTGGGATTCTTGGACAGACCTACGGTGGTGGCGGTGGCGGTGGCGGTGGCGGTGGAAGGAGGTCTAAAGCAGCCGCAAGGGTGAGAGGAAAGTTGAGATGGTGTGAGGTGTCGGGCAAACAAAGGCCGGGATGAGAGCCGTGAGCACCCGCCACGGGCTATGTGTGTATGTGTCGGCGTGTCGGGGGCGGAGGCTGGAGGCAGGGGAGAGGATCCGGGGATGGATGGCAGGGAGGGAGGTGTACGGGCCGTACAGCTGGCCATTGTATTGTCTAGCTTTCTCCGTTTCTTGTGAACTTGCCATGTCACCCCCTTTCTGGGCGTTTTGAACTTGTAACAGCTGGACTTCTGAGGGATTTCTAAAGCTTAATATCTATCTCCTGATTTCCGTACACGTCCGTGTCGTACTCACCCACTGCCACAATCCAGTAGGGCCCGAATGCGGCTCTCCAGGCGTCCCCAGGCAGCAGCTGCTGCAGCAACTCCGGACCGACAAGTAGCTTGCCATCACGAGCCTCGACTCCGGGGTTGGCGGGGAAACCTAACAAACGGGAGCTGTTCGTCCTGTACGACAAACATTACAAATTCCGTCAGAACAAGGAGATCGTCCTGCGACTCTTATGTTTGAACTATTTTTATGATGGGGCACATGTTATTTGTGTACTTGCTATCTGTACGACACAGAACATCCCTTTAACAAATCGTACAACGGAACCCCAAACGCCATCACCGTGTGTTCGCATATTTTTGCATATTGCCGTACTGTGCCCCTGCCGTCGTACAGAGTTGGCGCATATTGTACCTGTCGTACTTGGACGAACCTCTGGAGGGTCCGTTGACTTTGCCCACATTTGCGTAATTATTGACGACGATGCCCGCCTTTGGGTTGGGTGCGAAGGTGGGTGGGTAGGTGAGTAGGTGGGAGGAGGGAATGATGTCTGGGCGATGATCGAGGGGCGATAAACTCTCTGCAGACGCTTGAGAGTGTAGGTAATGATACATCTCGTAGTCCCAATACCCTGGACGTGCTCTTTTGTGCTTACCGAGATATTCCTGGGGTCGATTAGTTCGTACTCCGCCTTGACGCAGTACAGCTCATTCACGGGCTGGTAGTTCAGAGGGACCTGGGGGCGCGGAGGTTGGCTGGGCGCGTCAGCAAACACACACACCCCTACTACCCCCCTACTCCACCCTCCAGCCCTGTGTGTATCAGCCCGCTTCCCGGGAGTCCCCACTTCTGCAGCAGGCACCTCACCTGTCGTTGCACGTACCAGGGAGCCGCCACGTAGGCCACCAAGTCAAAGTACGACAATGGCACCAGCGCGTTCGGGGGGCAGCTCGTAGCTGAGGAGCTGTTGGGCTGTGCTGCGCCCTTTTTGTGCTTGCCACTGCCATTTTGCGCTTCATCATTGTTGCTCTCTGCCAAAGCCGCCATCATCGGCCCCATCATCAACGCCACCAGAAACCAGAACCCCGCCGTCCGCACTGTCAACATTTTGCTGCTGCTCCTGCTGCTCCTGCTGCTAGCTACAACTTCTGACTACTGCTACGTGAATAAAAATGGAGAATACTCACACGGCGAAGACGGCGAAGACGGAGCTTACACTGGCTCACCGCGTCAACGTGTTGTTTTGAGGAGTGAGGGGTATGCAAGGGGCAACAAGTAAATAATAATTGACAATGGTGAGATGCAAAAACGTGAAGTGTCGAACTTTTGAAGGTTGAAGGCTTTCCCCGTGATAGCCCTTTCCAGAGCATCGACATGTATCCTGCTCTAATTAGTAATTGAGCATCTTGTACGCCATCAAATGTTGTATACTGTCGTACGCGATCGTATAAACCTGTTTTGCATTTTGACGGCCGGGGAATATGATGATATGCTTTCTTGGAGGGGAAAGAGGAGGGCGGTCTCTCGGAATCGGGGCGACTCCCCCGCGACCCGTCACAGCACAGAATGTGCGACGTTCGTTGGACCCGTGGGTCAGTCCGTTTCCATATTGGACATATTATACGCCAGCGGGGATAGGAGACGAGGGGTGCGATGAGAACTCATGAGTCAAAAGGTTCCCGATCAAGCATGGTACTGTTGCTACTATTGCTGCTACGCACCGTTGCAGCGAGGTGAGGTGACCGGCGCAGCGACCCTAAAGAAGCAACACCTGGCTGGGGTGCGCCTGACTGAACGCAGGCGCACTGGGCGCATTGATGAGACATAGAAAACGACATAATTAAGCTGAGCTCAGGGAAGTTCTAAGGTTGAAAAAAGGTGCCTATCATAAGCGATCATACCAAATACTCTCGAATCAGCTCATTGATTATAAGGTTCTCTGGGGCGTTTGTACGACCTTAGCATAGCATTCGTGGGCATGTCCTTGACAACGAAAGCAGGTCGAAGGAAGGCTGAAACCGGAACAGCGGGGAGACCTGGGGTGCAGGGATGATGGTCGCGTCCCTGGTCGCGGCTTCAAGTGATGGAATATCAGGGATGCCTGATGTGGCGTGATAATTCCTAGCCCTAATGGCATTAGCCAAGATGGCCAGTCGGTGGAATGAGGAAGACCGGAGCACGACGGAACATGTGCGACTGCATTTCGTCCCAGAGTCTTTGGGATTGATGCCGCCGCGGCATATATACGCCGTGGGCTCTAAGCAATAACCCTTGCATAGCACACAGAGCCAGACAGCGACATGTCCGTTAAACGGTTTTGCCTGACGTGGGATCGAGAGATGCGGTATTGTTAGGTGATTGACAACATTAACGTTTTTCCAGATCCGGTCTTGAAAAAAGACCAGCATAAGCGGTAACACTCCCTCTCGTCCACATAATGATAAGGCACTTTTGAATTTCCTGTCGGTTTCATATTAGGCTTTTATCTAGTCAACGATAATCTTTATTGCAACCTGCAGGAAGCCCAAAGAGCTTTTGATACGCTTTCCCGTTATCCCGTGTCCGTTCTTCGGCAACGCGGTGGGAACTAGGATAGGATGATGACGGATTGGTTTCATCCAAAGGTAAAAAAATTGGTATGATAATGGCTATCATACGGGCACTACGTATAAAATGAGTACGTATTCTTGTAGGACGGTCTGCTGTCCGGCTGGCATAACTGCGGGTTACACCAACCGTACACCATGTAGGGTTACGCCAAGCTTACGCCCCGTAAAATTCGTTATGTCATACAATTGCATATCCCTGCCTGCATAAATACAGTTGATCAGTAAAAGAACAAATTAAATACAATTGCCTCGGGCTTTCCCGACCACAATGGAAGGCTTATTAATTCCCGTGGTAGCCGCTTTCATTAGCATCACTGCAACACTGGTGCATGGCACACCACCCAGCGCAGGTAGCTTCCCCACTAGTGGCAGTCCATCTGGGCCATGTCCACCTCCTAATTTCGGCAACTTGACATCGCTCAACCTCGCTGCATACATCTCAGCACCTTGGTATGTACAAAAAATGGTAAGTTAGAGTTCTTTGAGGTGGGGGGACCTACAGTCCACACGTCGCTATTTCCATGACAGCATTTCACCTTGCTACGCTGGTCATGAAGTTGTTGAGTTGTTTAATTTAACAATTTAAAATATTAACTCCATTGTATTTGTATATTAAGGTCTATTCTGTATTTACTGATCTGAAAGTCCAAACAAGCTGTTCGCCTCACGCGCACCACACGATCCACCCGTTCCCCAATCTAACCAACGACTCGTTAGAAGGTATCCCTCCCGTCACGCCAATATCCCGCAATCACTGACCAGATTCCGCTCGATTACCAGCCTGTGGATGAGGCGTATTGTGTACGAGCGGAGTACACGCTTCTGGATCCAAGGAACGTCTCGGTAAGGCAAAAAATCAGAACGAAAGGCAAAGGAAATTCGGGTACGGCCGCCACTCTGATAATGGGCCCTGTTATGGCGATAGACGGCTCGGTTGTCGGGCCCCCTGTGCCAACTACGGACTACGAAGGGGGTTAAAGCTCCAACTAAGTAATATTCCTAAAAAGACTTGTTGTATACACCTTGATAACAGACAGAGCAAGGGGGTCATGCAACAACAGCGCGTGCGAGGTGCCCGGCTCAGGAAACACTTCTGGTAATTGGCCCAGATTGTCGACTGACCGACACCAAGTTAAGATGCCGAAGGAAGTAGAGGTCAAAATGACCGACTTGCTGGCTGGCTCTGTTTGGCGAAGGCTGCAATTTGGCTGCACCAGCGGCTGACGCCCTGTATGCATTTCGCATGCTAAAAACTTGAGACACAAAAGCCCCATTATGCAGCTAAACGTTGACCAACCCAGCCAAAGCTCTACGAGAAAAGCATGCCATGCGGCCAATGCAAACAAAGCATCACGCAAACTGAGCAAAGCCACAGCTAATTAAGCCACCACAGCGTGCCGCACAGTGCTGTGCACAACGGGACCTCCCTGGCGCCGGCTGACCGATTTCCGCTGACAGTTTACCATAACCCACAACCCACAACAGGGAGGTCTCATTGTGTACAACTCTGCCAACAAGGGCGGCGTCAACGGGCCGAGCGTGGGGACCTCCAAGAACGGCAGGTACGACAGCCTGTACGGCCCTGGTCACCGTACTATGGAGGGCCCAGGGCCTCAGTGTAGGGGTCGGGGTCGAGGGCATAAGGACGATAGCACTGCGAAGTTCAGGAGACGATGATGTTCTCCTAAGCTAGAAAAGTCTATCCATTTTTAATGCGATGTGCTCTACAGAAAGCGCGTCAACTGCACGGCACTTCATCAAAGAACTCTGCGCACACACACACACACACACACACACACCCCATCTGGACATGCCAAGGCCACTGGGCCCGTCACTAAACATATCGTCGTCTTAGCCGTACGACTTTTTACAGTGTTCCAACCGTCCTCTTTTCGCAGTCTGGGAGGATCACGGCTGATAGCAGTCCCGACCACGTTCAAGGCCAAGGGAAGAGACGGCAAGCTACTTGTCGGTCCGGAGTTGCTGCAGCAGCTGCTGCCTGGGGACGCCTGGAGAGCCGCATTCGGGCCCTACTGGATTGTGGCAGTGGGTGAGTACGACAAGGACGTGTACGGAAATCAGGAGATAGATGGGCCTCGTATTGCTTTCGGAAACTGCCATTGGGAATTGAGGGACAGGACAGGTGCTTACCTGCCCGGGTAAAAGGGTTGAAAACGGATGAAAAAAGGGGTACGGCCTCTTCACGCAGGTCCCATTTCAAGCATGTACTTTGGAGTTCGATTTCACCGCCGGCACCATCACAACCCCTGCCACCGCTATCGCCATCGCGTCCTGCGCTTTATTTAATCCGCTTCTGGTACTGCTGCTGCAACTGCAGGCTACTCTCAGAATATTAGCCTGAGGTACGAGTGGGCCATCATCAGCGGGGGCCCACCCACATTCACAAGCCCTAGCGGCGACGGCTGCAGCTCAGTTCCATACAGTACGACACCAGCTGCTGTGCCGAGGGCGGCGACGGCGGGGGGTTGGCCGAGTACCCGCGGCGGTGATGGTGCAAGTGGTGGTGGTGGTGGTGGTAACCCGTTCGGGCAGTTGGCGTCCGTCGATAAGGGAGGTAGGCATGCACGGAATTCGGCTGAGAGGCTGGGTGAAAAACAGGGGACGCAAGAACTTGGAATACGGTAGCCGTGTACACGCGCCTTCGCTCGCCTTCATGAACGGCGCTAAGGTTTATTTATGCTTAATTCGATCCTCTCCATTGCTCTCCGAACACACTATGTGTACGGGTTGCTGGGCGGGTGCTGGAACTGTGCTTTCTGAGTTTTGGGAAATTAATTAGGTCTGGATATTGAGCATGTGCGCCGGGGTCAGCCCAACGCAGATGTGGTGTCACCAATGATTCCATGTACGACAGTACGATACCATAAGCTCGGCCGCTGTATGACATTGGTGGTCGTCATTTTTTCGTGCAGGTCTCTGGTTCTTTACCCGTAAGACTGAAGACCCGGGATCACTCGCGCGGATGGAGGTGCGCGCAAAAGGTACGATCTGTGCTGTGCTTCAGGAAAGTGCAGTTTCATGCCTTTCGGCCTTAGTTGCGGCCTCTAGTACCTTGCTTTAGGAGAGGACGGACTCAGGCGTGACGAGGACGGAATGTGGATTGGCAATTCCACCTGTGCTGAATAGGGCTGTGCTAAACTGGTCATGCAAAGACATCACCTCTACGTCTTGTACGACATAACATACAATTTGCCTGTGCATTTGCACAGCATGCCGTACGGCTTATCTACAGCCTGTTCGTTGCTTTATCAGCCCCACGGTATCCTTCCTTTTGCTTAATAATAAGTGGCGAATGTTTGGCCAAAGTTGCGGTATTTGAGTCCATATCGTGTATCCCTACGCAATCATGAATGCAACCACAACCGCACTAATTCCTTCCCATCCAACCCATTGCCGTTCTCTCCCCGTTGGCGATAACCCGTGTCCGGCGCGCAGCTCTGGGGCTTGATACCAGCCGGATGATACCCGTGCAGCAGAGGGGCTGTCTGTACCCGTAACCGCCACCAACGACGACACCACGGTGCCGATGTCCTGGGGCGTAAGGAAATGGCGGAAATCTCTAATTGAGATCGCGCGAACGAGCGAGCGAATGGAAAAATTCAGAACGGTTACATTTGAGGAAGCGGGGAAGAAACGAGATCTGTGGTGGTGCTTGCACCATATACTCACAACGATGCCAAAGTAAGAGTCCGCTTGCATCTCGAGAGGGAGAGAGTTGATGAGAGTGCTGTGTTGAGCAGTTTCATATGGGAAATTGCAATAGCAGCAGCTGAAGTGTGAGTTCACCTTGATTCTGGTGCTAATGTTTGTTTCCTCTTTCCGGGGCGCTGGTAGATAAGGTGAAATTCGGTGGTGGTGACGGGGACTGTATATTTGGCAAGGAATTCAACTGGTCAAGAGGGAAGAGAGCGCGCGAATAGGCTGGCCAGGTGAAGTGGGGCCAGATAGCCCAGAGGTGGTGTGGCGGCTCGTGCGGCTCTCGCTTAGTTCGGTTCCCGTCTTCTGCGCCGCTGTGTTGCCTAGCCAGGGGCTGGGAGAGCGCCCCGGTTGGCGTGAGTGAGGGAGTGAGGCGCGCGCGGAGGAACAGACGGACGTATAGCCGCGCGCCTGCCCCTGCGCTGTGTTTCGGCCCGGTCAGGGCCCCCGGTGCTCGTCCTTTCTCGGGACGCGCCGCCCACAGTGTAACACCCCATCAACTCCCACAATCTAACACCCCAACAAAGCTCTGGTTTTAGATTACGAATGTTCCACTTCATGATTGCAGTAGAAGCTTTACCTGTACGTACCAGCCCTCGTCAGGCAGATACAGGACGTAATTTTGTAACGCTCGGCTCGGGCTTGTGTCATATTGGGCTTGTGTCGACTGGGGTTTCGCTACATTACTGGATTTCCAAGGTTGGCTCGGGCGCTGGGCAGTGTCCGCCACGAAACAGTTCTTACAGCGGAGCCAGGACGGCTACTAGTGCTTGTAGCCACGCTGTACGCGGGGTGCGGTTTACATATACGACAGGCTAAGCAAGAGCAAGGGACGAAACGAGCAGATGAAGTCGAAATTTGTGGCGCAGTACCGTACTGCTACGAATTCTTCGCGCCACGCCGTTCGTGGGTACCCCAAAAATGTAGCTGGAATTTTTCGTTTTGTTACACCAATTCGCGAGGGCTGTCAGTTTTTATGGCACACATTTGTTTATGTGAACACACATTTCGCGGGGCTCCAGGGAAGCCACAACAAGGAGCGACAGCGTCAAAGCTCCCAAACTGCTGGACAGATCGTTTACTATATGTTTACGCAGAAGAACAGAAGACAGGCCCGGTGGTGCGGCACCAAAGTCAGGTGCGGTTTATCCAAACGCCCGATACACAAATCGGCGTACACGGCGTACACGGCGTACGACACATTCGTGCCAGACAGTTTCGCGACAAGCAAATATTTTTCCCCATAGAGCTTTTTCCACTGTGACACACTTCGTGGCCCAAAACGAAAGGTGAGGCGCGAAAAATTCGTAGCAGTACGGTATTCGGACTAATTCGTATAATGGTAAAAGAAATACCTAATCACGACTAGTAGTTTGGACGATCACCAGGCATGCTGCAGGAAAGGTCGATCTAGAGACGATTTCAAGTAGCGTAGAGGAGCGGAGAAGTGGTGAACAGCGAAACAGCCCTAGCAGCCCGTCAATCGCCCTAATCCTCCGAGGCCACTATCATTTCAAACAAATCTCTGAGGTCTGGCACGGCGTGGAAAAGAGAGGTGCACGGGTATGGTCGAGGAATGGCAGAGCAAATGCACCATAAGGCCGGTAACAAACAGCGACACGAAATGCACAACGGTACGACAGGGATGCATGCTGGGCTAAGCTGGGCTGGCTGCTTTGGGCTGACATCTTTGTTTTTTGTTGAAATGGAGGTTTTGTTGAATGGAGGTGAAATATTTGGAGCCGGGAGCTCTCCTGCTGTTGCTGCTGTATCGTAATACCGTACTGATACGAAAGGTTCGCGCCACACCTTTCGTTTTGGGCCACGAAGTGTGTCACAGTGGAAAAAGCTCTATGGGGAAAATTATTTGCTTGTCGCGAAAATGTGTGGCACGAATGTGTTGTACGCCGTGTACATGGTGTAGAACAGCCAGAACTGAGTTCTTACACGCCAGAACTGAATTTTTCATATAGTTATAGCTTCCTTTTATTGTAACTGTTGTTTGCTGGACATCCTGGCACGCTACGTGACAATGCGTAAACATATAGTAAACGATATGTCCAGCAGTTTGGGAGCTTTGATGCTGTCGCTCCTTGTTGTGGCTTCCCTGGAGCCCCGCGAAATGTGTGTTCATGTAAACAAATGTGTGCCATAAAAACTGACAGCCCTCGCGAATTGGTGTAACAAAACGAAAGATTCCAGCTATATTTTTGGGGTACCCGCGAAAGGTGTGGCGCGAACCTTTCGTATCAGTACGGTAACCGGCTCTGTCGTCCCACCGCCAGTAATAACCTCGAACTCATGAGGCCATCCTTGCGGCCATTGAGGATAGGTGTCTGGGCGGAATTTCAAGAGAGGCTATTCCCGCTTACCCGGTAGTATACTCTCCCTGTTTGCCAAGGGGTTCTCTTTCCTCTGCCTGATCAGACGCTCCATTCTGTTCCTGTCAGGCAAGGTCGGGCAGTCACGCCATTGCGCACGTCCTGTCGAATTGCGTGAATCCCTCACGTGGAGGTTACGCAAAGATGAAACTCTGACTTGTGACAGTATGCGCACGGCTCATCGATGGACGTCACTAAGACCGCGACCTGAACAGCTGCTTTCGATAATCGGTCCAAAAGCCAAGAGCCTACCACCGTTGTGGATAAGATACCCGTCCATAGCTGCAATAGAGCGTCTCCCGCTAATCTTGAAAATAAAACGTGCATCAATTTCTGAAGAAGTTAAGCACAGTATTTAATTGGGCCTTAAGTCGCGCAGGCAAGGTTAAGTGTGGCAAAGCCCTTCGCTCGGCCATCGCATTTGGAACCAATGTCGTACTTTCATGCTCAGCACGGTCAGCATGCAGTCCTTAGGGAAAATCTTTCATGGTTCAAAGACAAACTATTTCTATTTGGCGTACAGCTACTGACGTTTGACTATTGTGATTCTGCGTGGAGTCCAAGGTTTCCCGCCCACTTCACCGAAATTACTGACAGGCAGCTAGCAGAGGCTCCCACACAATTCTTTTTTGAGTGAGCATCATTTAATGGCCGAAACACGGCGACGCAGCAGCCGGCTCTCGGCAGCTGAGAAGAAAGCGTCAGCCAAGGCCCAGAAGCCAGAGTAAGCAACAGTTGGAACCGCGAACGTGCTTGAAGGATTATAGACTTCCAGGGGATTTTCATGCTATAGTCATTGATGAGGCAGACGGGTTTGCTGACCAAAGCAACCTTCCTGGTTCGGCCGCACCAGGGATTCTTCCAGCGAGGAGTCCAGCAGCAGCGGCGACGACCACAGGGATGAGGATTTCGCTGCTGCTGAGGCACCTAAGAGTCCTACGCCCCGGAAGGGGACCAGCAAGTCGCCGCAAAAGAAGCAACGAAGCCCGGGGCAGCGCGCGGGGCAGCGACGGAGTCCTACAGCAGCACAAAAAAAACGCAAGGTGTGGGGCAGATGGACCTGCGGAACAAAATTTATTGGGTCCGAGCCTAGGCCGTGTGCTGTCCTATATGCCGTGACGATGGGAGCGTCCGGGGGCTGTCAAACCCCTCTCAGATGGGTCTTTTCACCATGGCTTGCAAGTCCACGAACCTGAAGTTAACACGTGGTTAGCAAACCCACGTGGTTAGATGCTTCCACAAGAAAAGGAAATCCAGCATTACATCCGAAAGATTTATACCTTCAAACTGAAAGCCAATGCTGCCCTCCATCGGGCACGTTGTTTCCGTTGATGCAGGCATCTTTGGATGACGATGCTGCGAAAGGAGGGGAGGGGGAAGCTCCAGAGAATCAGGGGGATCATGCAGCTGCCGCAGCACCGGACGCGGCAGGCCCTGGTCCCTCTAGTATTGCCGCCGCTGCTGCGCCGGCGGTGAAGCCCAAACCTGCGCCGAAACGCGGGAAGGCCGCGCCTCTGGCATCGCTGCACAACCTGACGCTATGGGGTATGTCGGACGTGACTCCTTAACCGATCTGCTAGTCCGCAATTTGCGCCAACAACAGGAAGCCTGAATGACCTGTTCGCTGCCCTGCCCAACCGCAGACATCATATCCAAGCACCCAGCATCAGTGGAGCGTGCGGCTAAGGTGGGCACTAGGGTTGGCATCGCAATTTGGGTCGCGTGGTTTGACGTTGTTCTCGCACTAGCATCGATACTTCTGTACGCGTGTACGCGTTGCATGGCTTGGCAGCATCGTTCTTGTGATCGTGCATGCGGCCCCTTCCCAAGCACCATATTCCCCATTGCTCCCCGGCGGTCATACGCGACTCCGCTCAAGGCCACGCCCTTTATCCTTCCCATTCCGTTAATTACCGCCCCATAGGAGTGGGTCGATCGGTACTGCCAGGACAAACTGGAAGCCACGTCGGAGCTGATGTCCATGATTGTGCAGGTGAGCCTGTGAAGAAGTCAGTCACGATGTGGGTCGGGCGCTGGACTTGAGCGCCATAGGGGCATTGGGCTTGAGATAACGGGCACCATGCGCAGCAGCACAATGATCTCATTACGACCCTCGTCCATGATGCTTATGATGTATCCGCGTCTTGTCCCTGGACACACCGTCAAAGCATATTGTCCTCCTCTGACTTGGCTGCTGGGCAGGCCGGCGGGTGCGAAAGCGGCGTCAGTGTGGACGACCTGGAGTCGGGGGAAATGGACGACGTAATTAAGCGTCTCGTGGATACCATTGTGCGGGTGTGTGGACATGGGGATGCTTAGATGGACTCGGAAGGGGAGGCGGAAAGTTTTGCTTCGGTTGCGGGATATCTTCATTGTAAGGGAAGGTTAGGGGCCACTGTTTGCGAAATTGAAGTGGGAACCAGCTGCCGATGGCTATAAGCAGCCAAGCAACCCAGCATGGGGATTCGGGGTTTTTAACTCAGAAACCTTCAAACCCTGACCCGAGCTTTGCCTTGAGTACCATGACATGACCTCACTAGGATGCCTGCCTGCAACAGTGACAATGACGGATAAACAGCCGGCTAGGGTCAGGGTCAGCCGCGCTAACCGTTCACTTTGTCACATCCTAACATTAGTGTTCGTCAGCCACATACGACAGTCCCTTGCTCACCTAGCAGGCTATGGGGATGTGCTGCTCGTGGTATTTGGGCGCGAGAAAAAAGCACGATGCGGCAATCGAGGACTTCGTACGCGCAGTGTATGTATGACTCGGGCCGCTGCAGGTGGGTACTCACCCGGCTGCCCTCTCGTGCGCTTTTTTCAAATTGCACGCGTAGGAGGGTGGATCGGAGCCGTTCAGAGACAAGAGGCTCCGGAACCTTCGGTCCGCGTACGAGGCCTTTTGGAGCGCTTTGGTTTCGGAGCTGCACGCTGCTGGCCACCTGCTGGACGACCACGTGTGTGACCGGCTGACCAATCTGCTCATCGGCTTGAGCGTGTGAGCTGGGGGGAAAGGGTCCATAGTTATTATCCTGGGAGCTGCCATCCATAGCTGAAACCATCCATCGCTGATTGTACACTATCGGCCTACCAATCGGCCCACCCTGCGTTGCTGTTACGCCACCAAAGATGATGGTTTCGAGCTGCCAATGATGTATAATACCATCGCACCAAGACACGCAAACATTGCCTTCTTGTTGAACTTTGCTGTCTCGCGCCACTTAACCCCGGCTTCGGCCAAGACACCTTGCTTCGTTCGGTCCTGGCCCTGGATGTACTGCTGATCCTCTGGCCCTGGATGACCCTGCAGTACTAAGATCCGCGGCTACCGGCACGCGGCCACTCTCACAGCCGGGCTGCTGGTGACTGGTTGGGTGCGTGCACAGCAGCAGTTGGCAGATGCCATCAGCACGGCAAGGCTCCAGGAGGAAGCGGCACAGAAGCAGAAGAAGGCCGGCGCGGACAAGGTGAGTGGGATGGTGTCGCGGGTGCGGGTGGGCTGTGCTACAGTCCTGGATAGATGGGGCTTAAGGAGCCGGCCGGTAGAGACCGCACGGCATGATGGAGCAGGCGGTGCGAGGCAGTGCTCACTATGGGAGTGCTCCGCTATGAGACTGACTGACTGTGCCCGCTAGCTACACCGTTGTTGCAATATGTTCTGGAGTGTGAGAAAAAGTGCATGCGTCAGGATTCGATGGAGGCGTGTATGCGGTAAGTGTGAAGTCCATGCGTACGAGTGGGCTGAGCTTCATTTCGTACGGGCGTGGCTCATGTCATCGGATTGGATTTTGTTGGTTCTGTTTGGGCTCTGTCGTTAGCGGAGGTCTGGCTGAGGCTGGCGAGGCTTTAACTCTAGCAACGAAAAGGGCTGCCCAGCTCGGACTGGCTGGTTCTTGACCCTGCCAAGCGGCCACTTCGTCTGTACGGTGTCAGTGAGGCCACATACGGCTTTGTACAGCATTGTGCAATTTCGTGCCCCTTGCAGAAACGTGTGATTGAGAGCTTGCAGCGCCAGGCGGAAGTTGCTCAGAGCCAGATCCGACAGCTCAAGTCCCTCTTGGAGACGACATTTACGTCGGTCTTCGCCGTGCGGTTTAGGTAAGCGACTGGGACCCCAGCGCTATGACAAGGGGCGGAACAAGCTTTAGCCCTGTGTGCGGTACGACCACGCTTCACAAACGAGCTTTGCGATTTGCGAACCAATCCGCACAATCCGGTCGGTAGCAGTAGCAGTAAGCTGGTTGAGCTCCACACCGGAGCTTCCTTATGCAACCCATATCATAAAGACGTGGATGCTCCGAAACCCAACCCTTCGACCGTTGCTGTGCAGCCCATGTTCACGCTCATTCCATGGCCATTCATCTCCT
This sequence comes from Volvox carteri f. nagariensis, assembly GCF_000143455.1. Taxonomy (NCBI): domain Eukaryota; kingdom Viridiplantae; phylum Chlorophyta; class Chlorophyceae; order Chlamydomonadales; family Volvocaceae; genus Volvox; species Volvox carteri. The sequence continues at coordinate 1,476,423 of NW_003307550.1, read as the reverse complement.
CTTAAAATCGTTCAACGTTTTCCCTGGCGTGCTTACCCTCGCGCCCTTCCTCCACCCCGCTATGTGCCCTTCCTCCACCCCGCACCTCCAATTCCCTGCATGCATGCTGTCGCCCTGCGTTTACTTGACGTTGTTGCCCTGCGCCGTTAACGGTGTCGACAGAGACGTGGGCCCCGAGATCCGGGCCGTGGTGGTCGACCTGGTGGGCCGCTGGATCGGGCTGCTGCCCGCCACCTTCATGGTGCACTCCTACCTCAAATACGTGGCATGGGCACTCAGCGATAGGGTAGGTGGTCGGCCTGGGAGTCCCTCCATGCTGCATTTGTTTTCGTGGGCCCGTGCGCCCTCATAGCGGTGTGAGGGTGAGGGTACTGCGTTGTTTAATAGCCTGAGTCGCCAGCAGAATTGGTGAGCAAGGATGGCTCATGAGTAGCTTAACCCAAGCGGGTAGTCCAACCCAGCATTGGTTTCCGTGAGCCGCGGTGCGTGGCCCACCGTGCGACTGACATAGCGTTTTTGTCGCCGGTCCCGCTAGGACACGGGTTCGTGTTTGTAACGTTATGCCAAAACAGAAGGGAGAGCTTGAAGGTGGCGGGGGGTATCGCTAATAGCGGCGCCTTCTCTACCATTCCACGTTGTGCAAAGGGAGAGAACCTCATACTTCTCTCCCTGCCAACGCTGGTCGCAATTGGATCGGGCCTAACCTCGAATGCGTCCATGACAGGCAGCGGATCGAGCTTTTGCCTTTGATGCAGGCAGTCAAGCAAAACTTTCTTGCGGTTTTGCTCCTCCTCTCTCTGGCGGGTTTCCAAGGAGAACCGTTAATTTTACTTCACTCCCTACGGCTCAGAGCTGCTTCTACAGCCGCTTTTGCGTCGCTTCTCACCTCCTCCTGTGCAGGACCCTGGGGTTCGTGTCGTGGCCATCAGCCGTCTGCTAGAGTTGCTGGGAAGCTCGCCCAACGCGCCGCTCGCCGCGCCCGGGACACGCGTCGAGATCCCCCCTCACTTGCCGCTGCTGCACGACTTTATCGGACGCTTCACGGGTCGTTTCAAGGAACTGCCGTATGATATAGACGAGGAGGCAGCTGTGCTTGGGGTGAGGGTGCATGAGAGCTCGCGGCTTGCGTAGCAGAGCTCGCGCAGCCTGATATCCTGCCATGGTCGGGGAGGAACGCAGCGGTATGGGCAAGCGTGGGGTTTGCGTGCGGGTCTTGATGCTGTAGGACAGGCCTCTGAGACCCTCGCCATGTGTGTGGGGTGTGTGTGGTAAGGGGCCAGAGGATCACTTTCCCCCACCCGCACAAGCGTAGTGTAATGGACTGGCAGGTTCCACAGGGTCTCTCTTCCTCTCTGGCTACCCCCTTACCAATCCATGTGCGTGGGGCCCCACGCCCGGCATGCCTGGTTGGATGTTTCCGATGCTTGGGCATTGGCAGTTGACCCTGCAAGCTCACACACACCCTTCCCGGCGACTACCGCACACGATTTGATTGCACTCTGGCCTGCACTTACATCTGCATCTGCATCTGCTCCTTCGCCCACCTATCCCGCGTGTTTTAGCTGCTTGCCATATGGCTTCACAGCATTGTACAGCAGCTACCTGGTTCGGGCAGCGCATTTGCTCGTTATGATATCCCAACCCTGCCGCCTGATCACGTCTGAGTTCGTTTGTTTCCCGACTCCGTGACCCCGGAGCTCTGCAGGTGCGGCTGCTGGCCCGGCTGGTGGCTGTGGGCGCCCTCACGGACGCCCAGCTACCTGCCGCGGACTGCTACCGGCTGCTGATTGACAAGCTGCCCGCTATTCGGCGGTCGGCAGCAGAGCTGGCCGGCCAGCTGCTCCAGGAGGACGCGGCCAAGCTGGAGGCGGTGAGCATCCAGGATTCCCGCTTCGTTCGGTGCAGCGCCTTGGTTCGTTTGGTTACGCTACGTCACGTTGCATTTTGATATTTGACTGTGCACTTGTTAGTTAACTATGGAGTATTCGGGACGTAAGACGTAAGCTCTATAGCATTGAGGGGTATATATAGTCCATGTCCCCCGGGCTTTGACCAATCGTGCGGACTAATGAATAATTTCGTATAACTTGTATATTGTATATAACTTGTATTTCGTATGGCCTTGTAAACGAAAAGGGACCTGCTAGTGCCTTTACTCGCGTGTGTTTTGCTAATCCTGGTGAACCTTTTCCCTCTACACTGTTCCTGGTCCACCAGCGGTATGCACAGCGTGCCAAAGAGGCGGCAGATGCCGCCGCCGCCGCTGCTGCAGCGGCGACAGAGGCCGTCAAGGCGGGCGGCTCTCGCCGGAGCGGACGATCCAAGACAGCGGCAGCAGCGGCTGCTGGAATCGCAGCCGCCGGTCCGGCAGCGGCGGCGGGGGGGGATGCCGCTGCGGCGGCGGTGTCCTTGTTGTCGGATCCCGAGCAGCGGAAGAAGGCCACCATGCTCGGGGCACTCCTGGAGATGATGTCTCTGCTGCAGACCGGCCAGTCGTCGATGCGGACGGGGCCCTCAGCGGCAGGTATGAATACATCGCACAATTCAACGCGCTGGTTAGCGTAGTGGTGGAATGGGGCATGGCATCCTCTCAAGCGCCTTTTCCTGACCTCTTGACTCTTGTGTAGAAAGAAATAAAAAGCTCTTGTTCTGTCCTGTTTCTTTATTGCAACGTCGCCACTAGTGATTATGATTGTCATGCTTTTCGCAAGTGCAAGGCAAGGCTACTGTCTGTAGCTACGGATCAACGGACTTTGTGCCGGCGTGCGTATGTGTTCATGCTCTTTGCTAACTTGGTGCCGTTAAGGCACTACGAGCGCTGCAACGACGGCACCCCTGGAACCGGAGCTGGTGGAAGACCTGGTTGACGCGCTCTATGACAGGTGAGGAGGTGGAGTTGCAGGGGAAATGTGAAAAACATCAATGGCTAGTTGGGGGCGGGGGCCAGCTTGAAATTGGCGTATGATCTTCTGGGCCGTCTGTCAACCGCAAGGCACGGCTATGGCGGTGTCCTGGACTGTTAAAGCTTTAGTCTAAAGCATGCCATGCCATGCCGGGGTTTGGCTTTTCAACGGGCTGTGGTAATGGTTTTAATAATAATGTGTATCGTAAGAATTTGCTGTGTTGACGTCAAACGAGGTAGGCAAGGCAATTTGCAGCCGAAATTTGGAGTACAGATGGCATTTCACATTTTCTACCTCGCTGCTTTTACTACGCTGTCTGTGGCACGTTCCTGGCTCTTCCCCTTCTTGGCCGTGCCCGTGCCTGTGCCCGTACTTGCGGCAGACTGCCCGTCCTCCGGTCCTGGAAGCTCATGGTGGACTGTTTGTCAGATGACCTCCTGGCGCAGATCTGGGGACCCACGGGTCTGGCGCACCTGAGCGAGTTGCTGGCGGCTGCCGTGAAACGCGCGCGTAACGGGGCCTCAGCGGCTTTGGACACCCGAGGGGGCGCAGCCATGCGGCGACAGGTGGGCGAGGGTGGGTGATCATAGCTACCGTTCCGCTGTGTTAATGGGTCACATGCGAAAGCAGTGCGGGGACCGCGGGGATTCCGTTGGGGTCAGTTATCGATACGAGGTTTTACGGTTACTTCCTGTCCAAGAGCAGGATGCTGTGGAAGTGAAGGGTGTCGCTAGGGTTCTAGGGCCTATGTATGTCCACAATCAAATGGCTTTCGATCGAGCGGTGCCCCGCTTCCTTTATCATGAGACGCCTGGGCATGCCATGCCATGTTGTTCCGTCATGTGCAAATGCCTTACATGCCTGTGTCCATATGTTATTGGTGGTTCAATCGTTGTTGTGCATGCACCGTGCGCATTTATTGGCTGTATAGTGCAGCTGGTGTGTGTGTGTACATGTGGGTGTGTGTTCGTGCGTAACACATGTGCGACAGCATACCAACATTCTCCAGCACACTGCTCGGTACGGCGTCCCGTTAACAAGGTTAACAAACTCGCGATAAACAAACCGACTAAGAAACATTGCATTGAGCACGAGCTTACCGCGCCCTGTTCGGATACCCTTCAGGGTGCTCGCGCTCGCGCTCTGGCTGCCGACAGTGAAGTTCTTCTGGAAGCCAGCCAGGTGTTGCTCACGGCGCTGCCGAGGCTGCTCCGCCGGCACCAGACTGACGAGAACGTGGTACGTAGCTGGGGATTGCTTGATACTTGAGAGACCAGGATGTTCACCTTCATGCCTCTGCGTTCACGAAGGTGGTGAACGTGGCGTGTAGATAGATGGTGTGTGGTACGTAGAATTGAGAGACCTGTGCATTGGTTGTAATACTGGTAATACACGGCTTCCACACGGAATGTGCAATACGCCACGTCACATTCAGCCCCTGTTGGGCTGAAGGTTTTGTTTGCATAAAGAAATCAAGCACGTGGCTGCCTTGAGCTGAGGTGCCCCGGGCATGGGCATGGACATCGTCGAGCCGCCGTGAAGCTCCCCCGATGGCGTGGGCGTGGGATAACGTGGACGTGGCACTGGCTGTCGCTCAGCTGCGGCACGGCATTTGTCCCATGTTCTGGGAAGTGTAACCCGTATAGCTAGCTCTGGGTGGCACCTTTCGCCCGAACCGTATCCTTAGCCATCCCCGTGTCACACACACACACACACAGGCTTCCGCCCTTGTGGCGCTCACCCGCGACCTCAAGCTGGAGCTCTTCAGTCTGCGGGGTGATGAGCCGGGCTGGCGGGCGTTGCTGGGGCTGGTGGGGGAGCAGCTGGCGACCCGTGGCATGGCGGCGGAGCTGCTTACACAATGCGCGGACACGCTGCTGTATGCGGCGGCCTCAGGACCGCCGGCGCTGCAGGTGGGCTGGGTGGACGTGACGAGGACTGTATAAAAGGGCGAGGTGCCGCTTTGATTCTCGAAGGGCAAAGCGGTTGTGAGAGGTTGCCCGCTACGCTGGAGGCTGTTTTCTCCCTGGTCTCTTCTCGCTTGATACCGTATTCGTTTTGTGTGACTGACTTACAGCCTCCGATTCCGCTTAGGTATCAAACTTGGCAAACATTGAAGTAAACGCACATGTGTTAGATGGTCGGGTGCAGGTACAATGTGCGTGTTTACCACTCCCAGACCCCGGATAATTACTGGAGTATGCGGCCTGGCCCCGGTTTGTTGCTGCTGGTGCTGGTGCTGCTGCTGTTACTGCTATTCATGGGGCATTGGCTATCGCCGCCACGCTTTTGCCCCGCCTTGTTGATAACGCTGTTGGTGCCTTCCGTGTGGTCGTTGCTGCTCCTGGTACACATATGTTACCATATCACAGCCCTCCGCGGATGTGGTCCTTCGGGAGGTGTGCGATCAGCTGGCGGCGGGCTTCGCCACGGCGGCGGCTGCAGTGCGCGTTATGGACGAGCAAGACCTGGCGGATGCGGTGTTAGACCTTGCACACGGCGATGTGGGCGTCAATGTGGAGGAGTTGGTGGCGTTACGGGTGGCGTTGCTGAGAGCACATGTGGTGCTGGTAAGGCTGACTCTTAAGTTTGTACGGCGCTCGTACATGGTGGTGTCTTGCCTTTGGTTAGAAAACGCACATCCCAAAGCGCAGCGCGAGCGTCGTCGCATGAAATGCATAGAAGAAACGTGACGAAACGCGCATGCAAGGTTTCGCCAGGTAAGGTGTTGTCAGCGACAGCGTACCTACATCCATCTGCAAGACGAATGTTTTTGCTTGGCCCTGCTTGTGTCCTTGAGGGAGGACGGACATGCTTTCCCATCTCGCTGGCCTTACGAACCGCGTGTTTGCAGATCCGCGGTGGAGCCACGCTGGCTGCTGACCCACGGGTACATGATGCAGTGGACGAGCTACTTGCCGGCTGCGGCTCGGGCCGGTTCCTTGGGCCCGAGCTCACGGGTCTGCTGGCGGAGACACAGCTGATCGTGTTGCTGAATAACATGCACCAGGTGAGCTGACTTCTGAAGCCTAGATGCACCAGGGCCGGGTGTTTTTCTGAAGTCTTTAGTGCGCCAGGCGCGATTGTAAATTTTAAGCGTGCCTGGAATTGGTGAACTGGGATTTGCATGACCGCCAAGCATTCGCGGTCTGCATGTGGGTCCGGGGACGGCAGGGGTTCTGCTGTCGTATCCTGTTCCCGAGGTCGGCGAGTTGCGGTCGCGCGACGCGATGTACTACAGGGCCTGGACGGCTCGGAGTGTAGCCACCGCTCTGTCAAGATTATGTCACACAACCTGCCGGGGCTCCACCACTCTCCACGAATCTAGCTATGTGCCAAGGAGGAAACGTATTTCTGTTTCTTATATGTTGGATCCCATGGCCGTCATGCCTACATGGTAGCCCACATTTGAACCACCCCACGACGCAGGTCTACACCGACCCGGGAGCTGCTGCCGCGTTACCTGCCGGAGGTCCAGGTCCCAGTGGAGACAATGCTGCCATTGCGGCAGCGCAGCAGTCCGCGGTGCAGAAGCTGCAGCAGGCACGTGACGCCCTGCTGTCGCACATGGTCGCCCTGCACGCGGCCGCAGCCGCGCAGAGCGACGCGACGTTGGAGCTCGAAGACGAGGGCGGCAGCGGCGGCGCAATGCAAGCGAGGGCTCAGGGCGTGGATGGCAGCATCGCCGTGCTGCAGGACGTGGCATTTCGGGTGCTGAGTGACGTTGCTCTGGTGTTCGGATCCAAGGCCTGGAAGGTATGGGGCTCGACCAGTGGGGTTGTCTGCTGTGGGCTCAATCTATCAAGATCGAGCCCACATCCTTTGTGCTTTAGGGTAGGATCCGTGTGTCCTCCTTAAACTCCTGCGTTCTACTTCACGCCTCTTCACCGTCTCATTGCTTTGCTTTCACGCATGGGCCCCCCTACTTGCCTTTACCCTACTGCCTCCTCGCCTCTCCTTGCCCTCCCTACTTCACATTGCCTCCGCTCCATTGCACCGCGCTGCCGCGAATCGCCTGGACGCGGCCTGGCCCGGTTCGGGCCCGGCTGGCAGGATACCGCCATCCAGCCGGTGTGCCTCAGCCTGCTGACCCGCAGCCGGTTGACTTACTGCCAAGAGTTTTGTTGAATTGCTCAGGGGTTTTCGTTCCCGCATTTCCTCATGTTACCCTGCGATTCCGTTTCCCGCCTCGTTCGCGTCGCAGGGCACCGCCATCGAGCCGGTATCTCTGCTGACGCTCAGCAGCCAGGTGGCGGACCTCATGTGGCGCCATTGCAGCGAGGTGCTCCGGAAGGAGGACACGGCAGTGGGGGACGAGGAGCAGGATGGAGAGGAGGACGGGGAGCAGGACGGCGAGGCAGGTACGTGCGCATATCGCAGCCTTGTGGGTAACGACAAGCTAGCTCAAGGGGAGGCTTAGGTGCATGCAGCACCATATAACTTGCTGGCAAGCGGCTCTGTGGTACCTCTTGCTGGTCCTGGTTGGGCAGGCATCAATACCGGCCCTGGCCCTGGCCCTGGGGCCCTGGCGAGACGGACCACCATAGCTATTCGGCCACGTTGACTACGATGGTCTTCATGAAGATAGAGAGATTATCGTACAAGCATGTAGGCTGCCTGCTGCCTCGTATCGTGAATCCTGGTGCTTGCTGAGGCCTACTGTGCCCGACCTCACTCGACTGCCGCCTTCTCCAGACCTGGAAGATGACCTGTTGGACAATCTGGCCGCCGGCCCGCGCGGTGCTTCAGTTGCCGCCAACAAGCGCGCGCGGCGGACTGCGGCAGTTGCGACCAAGATGGCTGCGGTGGGCTGCTTGGGCCGCCTGCTGGCGCATGACGTGTGCGGCGGCTGTCACCGCACCATTGCCATCCACCTTGTGGCCGAGGTAGGGGGCAGCGTAAGGGTAGGGTGCGTCGGATGGGTGCGCTAGGGTAGGGTGGCGAATCAGGCACGCTGGTTGGCTGGGCTAGGGTGGGCTCTGGGGTGGTTGGGTCGGGTACAGTGTTGGCTGGGTGTGTGTGGCCATAGCGATACTGTTCAGAGTATTGTGCAATGACTGTTTTATGCTGTGTAATGCGTCTAAGTGGCGCAGGCGCATAGCAGACACACCGCACACGTGTGTTTTCGGATCGACTCTTTGACCGTGTGTGGCCGCTGTGCTGTGCCTGGCGTTCCTCTGTCGTCCTATCTGTGATCGTCCCCTACAACAGTTCTGCAGCCATGGGCCGGAGGTGGCGGACCTGATCCGAGATGTGTGTCGTGAGATGGCGGCGTCGCGACCGCACGGCGAGATGCCGCAGATCTACACTGGCGCCCTTCGACAGGTGTGGTAGGAAAGGGGCCTTTTGGGGGGAAGTTGGTTATCCCGCTGACTGCTCTAGCCTGACTTCAGATGCCATACTAGACTGAGTCACTCTGGTGAGATGTATACGGTCCGTGGCAACCCCTCACTGTCCGCTGTACTCACCTGGCTGCGACTCTTACGGAAGCGTCGCCACTGCTTACATAACTTGAACCTGGCCTTGGCCTTGCGTGACGCTGCCTGCCTTGCCAAACCTTCCCGCTACCCCGAAGCTGCCTCCGTATTGTATTCCGTATATCCCGCTTTATTCCATCTATTCACCGCCGATATCCTTTTCCATTCCGTCATTGGTGATATACCCCCAACATCCAACCCATACGGCATCACGTTCTGCTGCATCGCTTCCGGTTATATACCCACTCCCCTCTCCCTTTTCACTTTGCTCCGCCCCGGCCCCCAGTGTTGGGATTCGGTTACCGCCGCGGGGGATCTGGGGGAGGATGAGGAGGAACAGGCACTACAGCGCTTTTCGGAACTCGCCAAGCACATCGCCAGCATGTATGCAGGTACGTGTCTATCCCTCGGGTGGATATGTACATATATGTATATGTATGTGTTTATGTATATGTATGTGTTTATGTATATGTATGTGTTTATGTATATGTATGTGTTTATGTATATGTATGTGTTTATGTATATGTATGTGTCTATGTATAAAGACAAGTGAACCTGGAAGTTAGGTACCCAGATGACGCAATTTTCGTATTCGGGTGACAACGCTTCCTCCTTCCAACGTCGCTGGGGATGAAGAGTGGTACCCCCGGGGGCGAGGGGAGCCATATGCAGGCCAGGTGCGGACCATAATATCCATTTCCATCTCCATGGCCCCTCCCCTCCTCTTCGCCTCCTCTCCCGCCTCCGCGCGCCCACCAACATGCCTACCCTTTTGCCCTCCGCCTCACCCGAACCTTACCTAACCGAACCCCAGGCCACGGCACATCCCGCTCCGAGCTGCTGCACATCCTGCGCGACCTAACCGCTGAGGCATTCGTCGACGCACCCAACAACCTGGCCATCCTGGCCTGGGGAGCCGCTTCCTTCGTGCCCAAGCTGGCGCCCGCGGATGCGGCAACCCTGGTCAGCGAGCTGGAGGGGCGGCTCCACGGCAGCAACACGGCAGCAGAAGCGACCGGGGCGGATGTTGGTACTGTTCCTGGCGCCGTGCAAGATCTGGCACATGACCGTGGCGATCCAGACTGGGCGCCCATGTATCATTACCTGAACCTGCTAAAGGTAGAGTGGTGGGGAATGGAATGAGCTGCTATTCGGTTGTGTGTATGGCGGTCCGCAGTTGTGTGTGCAGGAATGGGATGGGTTATGCGGCGGCTACGTGCGGCTATGTGGCCATAAAGTCGAAAAATGCTTTTACTTTTTCACCCGTTTATTTACCAGGTTTACCAATCTTACCAATTTTTACCATTTTTACCACACCGAAGGGCTCCTATCCCGGACATGCCGCTTTCGAGTCTTTCGTCATTTACTCCGTTGCCGCTGGGTAGAAACGCTTTGCACATTTCTGTGTCAGTATGAACCTCCACGTCCCCTTCCCCTCTTCCGCTGGCTTCTGATTGCCCATTTCGCCGTTAAATGCACCTTGACCTGTACGCAGGGCAAGGCCGCTAAGGGCCGCGTGGCGCCACGTGCCCTCAGGGGCCCGTCAGCGACAACGCCGAAGGCTGCACGCAACCGCAAGATCTCCTTCGCGCCATGGCCCCACGAGCGCCACCACGAGGAGGAGGTGGAGGCGGCGGAGCCGCCAGCAGCGGATTGGGCGCAGGCCGCCCAGCCACAGGCGCCAAAGAACCCTGAGGCGGCTGCCCTGGCTGCAGCGGAACCGGTGCCTGAGGAGGGCGCCTGGTTGCGCAAGGCAGTGCGGACACCTAGAAAGGCTGTGGAACCTGAGGAGGAGGAGGAGGACGAGGAAGAAGCAGTACCCAAGCAGCTGCCGGTGGCAACCCGCAGGCTGGTAGCAAAAGCTGATGACGAACAGGCGGGCCGGCAAGAACAACGGCAACAACAGCAGCAGGGCCGCGGCAGGTCAAAGGCACCTACAGCTGCTCTCAAGGTGGGCTAGGGTGCCGTCGTGAAGTACCATTTCCTTTGAAGTGTTGCTGCTTGGGGAGTTTCTTGCTATTCTGGTATTGCCGTGGACTGACATGGCCCCGAGCCGGCTGTTGCTACGGCTATGGCACGTCCGCATGCACGGCTCGCTACGTAAGAACAGGGAAACAAAGCTTATCAACGGAAACATAGCTTACGTACGAGGCTATTACGTCATGGCGGAACAGTACCATGCCTTATTCTATCTTGGCACTCTTGCCGCCGTTCCGAGATCCCAGGGGAAGACCAGCAACTCCAACTCGCCAAGTTCTGGGAAATTCCCCCATTATCTCGTGTGAAAGCTTCAACGGCTGGTTGGCCGAAGTGCGGATCCCAAATCGCGTGAGTAATAGGACGAATATGAACAGAGTCCATTACCTTGCCATGCTACTTGGAAAAGGTTTCCAGAAGTCCATAAGAAAATGATTGATAATTGACCAAAGTGTGAAGCAAAAATCCCACACCTGTCCCAAACCAGTTCCCTGGTTGATCCCTGGATGGGTTAACGTGTGTCCGACGTAGGCAGCAGCAGCCGCCGCCGCCGTTGCTAGACCTGCGGTCATTGTAGCTGAAGGGGAAGAGGAGCAGGGGGAGGACAAGGTGGACGACCACTTGGAGAAAGCGGACGGGCACGGCCGTGGCGGCCAGGCCGTCCAGGCCAGGTCAGGCACCAGGTCCGGGGCGGGTCGTGCAGTGGCGGGCCTGCGTCATGTGGATGTGGACGCCGGACCCCTCGACAGCCTGGCCAACACACACTCGCAGTCCCAATCGCGGAGCCAATCCCGAGGTCCTTCCGCGGGGCAGCCATCGCTGCAGTCATCACAGCAGCAGCAGCATCTATCGCTACGTGCCGTCAGCGAGTTGGACCCAGGCATGGAGGTGGGAGATGATGATGGTGATGTGGAGGAGGAGGAGGGAGCTGGAGTTGGACATGGGGCGATGATGCCGCCTTGGGAGGAGGAGCTGGAGGGCGACGGCCGTGGCGGCTACTACGGTGGCGAGCCGTCGGACCTCCGTGCGATTACCCAAAGCCGTATGAGGACTGCGTCAGGTGGGTGCATATCGTGCGATGGGGCAAACGAAGTGAGAGCGCTGCAAGCCATGTGGGTGCGCTTCGTGATGTTTCTGAGGAGGTCTGCTTTTGCGCCTTGACGTTCAGGGACATGCCCCGGCACCTTGCGTGTGCGTGTGTGTGTGTGTGTGTGTGTGTGTGTGTGTGCGTGTAACACGGCACGGCACGCACGGTAACACAAGGCAAGTCAAGGGCGCACAATAGCTGTTCCTGGACAGGCAGACCTGTTTTCCTTTATATGGCTGCAGACGTGCAGAGGGCTATGGACAGCGTTGTTACAGATTTTCCGTTGTTGGACGCCGCCCACGTATTTCGACGTCGTTGTCACTATAAGGCCAATGTGCGCACTCCTTCAGTTAGGCCTCAGTTGCGAACTTGAAAAGGTGCTACGTGCACAGCGAGATAGCATTTCTGATGTCGTATTTGAACCCTTTCCCGTTGCGGTGCCGGCGTCGGTGGCGGGCGGTCACAGGTGGTGTGGGCTCCGCCATGCGAAGCGATGACGGGGCCCAAGGGGGCAGCAAGGAAGTCGGAGCAGACGCGCACACTCATTGGAACGAGGAGGAGGACGCTGAGGTGGCAGGCGAGGGTGAGGGCGAGGGTGAGGGTTATGGAACCCCGGCTGTGCTGCCGACCGAGGAGGAGCTCCCGCCGCCGGCTCGGCGCACACCTGGGAAGCGCGTTCCCCCAGATCCTGCCGCCAGGCGCGGTGGCACAAGGCCAGTGCCGTCCGTGTCCCGGACACATGGAGTGACGTTGAGCCTGGCCGCGCTGACTGAGCAGACGGGGAGCCTGGCGGCGCGGAGTGATGCTGAATATGGTGGAGAAGAGGACGGCGATCACGCAGCAACGCACGACGACGGCGAGGTGGCGGCAGAAGAAGCCGCGGAGGAAGGGGAAGAGGTGGAGGAGGAAGAGGAGGAGGATCCGGCCGCAGGAGCACAAGTCAACCAGAGGTCCTTTTCACGAGGAGTAAGCCTGGCGGCAAGTGAGAGCTGCGGGGCTGAGCCCCGGGAAGAGGACCTGGAAGAGGGGGAGGCGGAGGATGGCGAGGACCGCGGGGAAGCGGAGGACGTGGAGGCAGGGGACGAGGAGGACGAGGAGCAGCAGGCCGTGTCCGTGCAGCCGATGCCGCATCTCAGCCGCAAACGCAGCCGACTTAGTGACGCCGACTCGGCGGGCGGCAGCGGGGCCGGTGAAGAGGCAGCTGACGAGTTTGTAAACGGCGGAGGGGAAGCCTCTGCCGAGGGGCTTCAGCCTCTGCCGAGCCGCTCGTGTGGTGGGCCACAGGTGTCGTTGCGGGCGGACTCTGTTGCAGATACGCAGGGCCAAGCGGAGCCACCCAGGCGGCGGATCAAGCGCCGGCGTCATTAATTCTTGAACTGGATGCTGTTTGGAACCGCCAAAAATAGCATGTATTTTGGACCTATGGATACGTTGTGACGTGCGGGTATGTCGTGGATGGACTTTGTGGGTATGCGGGAGAAGCGCTGTGTCGTGTACGATTGCTGTAAATCGCTTCAAATCCATGGCTGTTGGGTTCAGCGTGTTTGAATTTGCGTTGTAGAGGAACTGCGCCGCGTATTAGTACATATGCTCCCTCGCCTGTATGGGCTGTTGACATATACGGCATTGATGCAGCCGGGACTGGAGCGAGGCGGCATGAGGTTGCACGATTTGGATCCGATAAGATTGGTGCGGATCTGTTAGCTGATGACACTTTGCTGCGTTGGTGACAGGATTGGATACAAAGATGATGACACGACTTGGACATGTTGAGATGTGTTGGCCGTGGGCTCTCTTGCCATGAACCTGTTTTGTGTAAGCACGAGGTAAGTGGTCCGGGACCGGGCGCGACTTGAAGTATTTGCGTTGAAGAGCCGCGCGCGATGCAGGATGACGTGTTCATACACGACAGGTGTCCCTTTGCGGGGTGTGTATACTTCTTACAGTGCCTTGACAAGAAGAGACTTGGACATTGTGAGGCGTGTGTGCACCAGTCAGTCTCTCCTTCCCACCTACGTGACGCATTCACAGGTGTCACAATCCTGCCTGCAAAGAGCACCGCATTGTGCGGCATTACGCAACGGACGTAACTGTTCAGTTCCAACCTTGCAAGGAGGTTAATAATCTTGGTTAACTTGGGACATGGTATTAGCTTAACTTTGGGCTACAGCGCAACGAAGCACCCGCTTGAGGCGGTTGCGTGCCATTGCACGCTAATGGTGCGCATGTTGATACACTTGGAGGGCGGTCAGTGTAACAGAACATGTTGTACTGTGCTAGTAGAGACATCTTGTCATCATGACTCCTCATGCGTGGCGTTAGGAAGCATCTCGCTGATCAGGGCTAAAGTGCCTTCACCCCATCACAGTGTATTTTGCTATGGCGCTCCCAAAAGGCTGCACGGATTACTCCGATGCAGATATCGGTCCTTGAGATGCTGGCCATGCTGGCGTACATAGTTGATGCATGCTAGGGACGTGCACCCTACACAGACTGTAATTATCGTCGTTCGCCATATCAGCTTGAGTACCTGCTCTCATAGAGGCCAGACCGGGGTTAGCGCCAGTGCCCATTGTGACGTCGCTTGGGGCTCGGTGTGTTACGCAACACTTTCCTGGCGCATATGATGGGAATGCCCATGCGAGGTAATGTGCGGCCGTGCAAGGAGAAGCAATAGTAATAGCTCTCGCGGGTGCAGGTGCCAACACAAATGAGGGCTATGGAGCAGGAGGAAAGACCGCAGGCCGGCTGGGGGTATGATTGCGAGAAACTGGCATGCGAAAGGCGACACGCGGTAGCAGGCCAGGCACTCCACGTACGGGCCTTCGCGGAAGTGGGCATGCACGAGCCGTCCTTTGGAGACCAGGACCGTTCCTTATATTGAATGCATGACATAAACATTTCAACGTAAACGCACATTGTATAGGCGTTTCGATCTTGTGAAACAGGCCTGCCTTGTGGTCCTCGATTCAATTGTTTTCAACGGAGGTCATGAACATGCGATGGATGTCCCAAAATGGCGTCATGTGACTAATGAGATAGCATGCTTTGGGAGGTTGGTACACAACTGAGGCTAGAAGCCGCTGGCTAGAGAGACGTCGGCAAGTGATAATGGCTGGTCAAGCCCATGTCATATTTTAGATGTGATTATGTTGTAAACACAGTATGTAACAAAGCTAAGGGCCACCTTAGCGGTGTTACACAGTATAGCACCAACTTCCGCGTTGTCCTGTGATCTTGTCAATTTGGTTCAAACGTCAGCATGGGATTTGCCAATGAGCATCATTCAAACGGGCCGCATAATAAAGAAGCTCTCACATCTTTTTTGCAGAATATAATAAGAAGTCCAAGTGCCCAATAGCGAATCCTGGTCGGAATACAGCGACCCACCATCGCATGCCGTTCAGGGTGAGAGGCCTGCAAATGAGGTTGCGTACCGTTCCGACAACTTTCTTAAGAATACTTACCTGGCCCGCTTCTCGAGGTGGTCAACATGGCCTCGGTTGTATGATTGGTCTTCACCTTGCACTTCGTAAGGGCCTCTCGTAGTCGGCCCTTCGGGTGTCCGGCAGGGCTAAATTTTTGTCAGGCTGAGGATTCGCGCACTGCGCGACCTCGGCACCCAAAATTTGTAATAATCGCTATATCGGAGGGGACAACGGCTTTTCTCATGTTTCTTAACATTCTTCCGTTTTCCGGTGATACCTGCGATTATATATACTACCCTGGTCTAGGAATTCTAGATGCTTAAAGTAACCACGCGCACGGGTCATCCAAACGCCCTACATAAGAATCCTGTTGCCGGGTAAGTTATGCTCCTTCATTCGCAGGTCATGCGGCCATACCAATCTGAGATCTTCGCCATATCGTCCACCCTCGTTCCATTCAGAGATTTATAATCAACCATCGTTCCCATTGGACGTTTACCATCCTCGCTCGTCCCCACCTGCGACACATCTGCCGTCACTCACACTGCACATCGCCGCGCATGCGTCTGCATCAAAAGCCCTATGGCTCTTAAGAGGTCCCAGAGCTTTGTGACGGACCAGATCGGTTGCTAGCTTGTTAGGAAGTAAACTGACAAAAAAGCATATCCCAAAGTTCTCAGCATCCGCTTGTAATCACTTGTCACGCCACTCGCGAGGGGCCAACCTGACAATGTACATATAATATTAAGACACGTACAAGCGGGCCCACAAAGGAATATGCAGCTCCCCTCTTAAACCTGCGACATCACTCACGCGTCTTGAGAGGTCCCAAACATCGATACGACAACGGACGACTTTAAGCGCAAGAATCGTTTGGGGGATTTCTGGCCCCTCTGCACCCCCTCCCCCCTTCCTGTTGTTCGTCCTTCCTGCCCAAGCCGCCGAAAGCCCTGTACGTATCGCAAAGGCAAAAGACGACATCACGCGGCGCTCCTGTAACTCAAACACCCCCACTCCCATCATTGGCGTCGTCACCATATGCGAATGAATCTTTGACGTCGCTGCAGTGAGGTGACGGTGACTTCCTTGGTGGTGGTACGTCACCCCCACGACCCGACCCGATCCGTCCGACCCTATCATAAGCATGATAGGGCACATACATACATACATACATACATACATACATACATACATACATACATACATACATACATACATACATACATACATACATACATACATACATACATACATACATACATACATACATACATACATACATACATACATACATACATACATACATACATACATACATACATACATACATACATACATACATACATACATACATACATACATACAGGCGGCTGGCAGAAGTTAAGGCCTGACTTCTGCTCCCAGTCGACCCAGTCGACCCGGGTTCAAATCCGCCTGCCGGCTCCTCGAGGAGTGATGAAATGGGAGGTGGCCCCCCATCATATGGACGGTGTAGGACGTGATAATATCAACTTGCGAGCTGACCAGGAACTAAGTTGATGCGCCGTTGATCCGCTAGATTTGGTTGGATGCTGGTGGTGAGTTGCCGAACCCAACGAATACATTCTGAAGTCGGATGGGGTGACGGATTAGGGTGCCCCTCTAGCAGGGGAGAGCAGGGACTGCCCCGGGAAAGGGGGCCGCTGGCGAAGTTAACCACCCTGTAACAACATACACAGGCAGGCGGCTGGCAGAGGTTAAGGCCTGACTTCTGCTCCCAGTTGACCCAGTCGACCCGGGTTCAAATCCGCCTGCCGGCTCCTCGGGTGTTTGAGGAGTGATGAAATGGGAGGTGGCCCCCCATCTTATGGACGGTGTAGGACGTGATAATATCAACTTGCGAGCTGACCAGGAACTAAGTTGATGCGCCGTTGATCCGCTAGATTTGGTTGGATGCTGGTGGTGAGTTGCCGAACTCAACGAATACATTCTGAAGTCGGATGGGGTGACGGATTAGGGTGCCCCTCTAGCAGGGGAGAGCAGGGACTGCCCCGGGAAAGGGGGCCGCTGGCGAAGTTAACCACCCTGTAACAACATACATACATACATACATACATACATACATACATACATACATACATACATACGGACAATGCATTGCGGATATTGTTTATGAGGACAATTCAATGACGGGAATACAATTGAAATTGTCATCTACCAGCCAACGAAAGCCACACACGCACACACACACATATATATGTATATACATGTCGCCCGCACGATTGAGGCGGCCCGCGTGTCAGCTCTGTCTGATGTCGCCAGAGCGCTGCCTCCGCAGCCGCCGGGGGCGCTCCGCCGTCCGCTCTCGTTTCCTCACTCAGTTCCATCCGGACTCGTACACGTACGGGTTTTAGGGTTACCGGCACAGTGCGCCCACAACACTATGCAAACGCCGTATGGATGCGTCGTACATACCATGTTTTTTCTCCTCTAACTTTGGCCAGTACCATGCAATACTACAAGTGCTTTTGTACATGCCATGCAAAGACCAGCACAGCACACACGGACTGCTTTTGTACCGTGTCGAAAAAGCCTCGTTCGCCCTCTTTAACCGCTCTAACCGCTCCAACCGCTACCTCTTAATAAGACTGTCAGATATCACAGTGCGGCCGTGTTGCACAAATACATCACAAATCAACCATCATACGCTCCCCGACCAATTCTTTAATAATGGTCCGGACTCCACTTCTCGTACTCTTGAGGAAGCCATTGGTCTCAAGGATACGCATGGGTTGACAAGAAAATGGCTGCTGATATGTAGTACGGCAGGGTACGGCAGTTGGAAAACTGTGTTCAAAACCCTCCCCATGCCAGCTACCTGAACGTCCGCTGTTCCGTGATTGTGAACCTCTGCGAATTGATGAAATCCCTTTTCATTAATGATATTTTGTTAAATTAGTTTGTTCCTTATTTCTGCCTCCTGCACTGTACGGTCCTCACCTCACATGGACTACCTATCGCAGGGCGGTCAAAGGGCCGGGTACGCGGCTTCCACGCGCTGCAGCGGGGGCACGTTGGAGAAGTACGTCATTGACAACGCTGAACCACGGGTCCGTTCCCGCGCCGCCGTACCTCCTGGCAGGGGGTACCCGCCATTGCCTGCGCCGCTAGCGGCCCATGGGTCACTAACCGGCGGTGGCGTACCGACGCTACCGCCACCGATCGCCGCAACCCCGGCCCCACCGAGACCCACCATCGCGTCCGCACCCGAGTCGGGGCCGCCCATGCCCGGGGTTAGGAACGGACTAGCTCCGCCGCCGCCGCCGCCTAGCGACCGATTGTCTAGCATATGCGAGCCCGCTACAGTCTGCCCGGCGGCAGCTTCCAAATCCGCTGCGTATTCGCCGTACTCGCCGTACGGCTGCCCCGCGGGGTGCCCGCTGGTGTGGGGCATCAGCCCGGCGTGGCCCCCACCGCTGCCGGCGCCGCCGCCGCCTGGCCCACCGCCGCCAGCGCCGCCGCCACCGGCAGCGCCCTGATGATCCTCCGCAGTGTCGAATCCCGCGACCTGCGAGGAGGGGGAAGTTGGGGGCATGTGATGACGTGATGCGATTGTGGGGACAAAGAGGGCGCTGTGTGTGTATGTGTGTCCAAATCCCCTCAATGTTGTCCGCATTGCCTATTTAGGCACTGCACGGCTTCCCCATACAACTCCGCGCCCACCTAATACTTTTGTTTTCATCCTTGTCACCAGCTGGCCCGATGGCTCTACTCTTCGGGAGTCTGGAGCCCACTGTAACAACCACACACACACCAACTTGTGTTGTCACATATTCCAGTGGGTATCAAACGCCGCGGCTTGGCGTTTGACCCCCCCTCCCCCTCCCCCTCCCCCTCCACACACAGACACGCCACCACACCTCCCACCCGTCCAATAGTCGCCCACAGCAACCGCAGGCGGGAGCCCCAACCTGCCGCCTCAGGACTTGCACCGCCGCCGTGGCCGCCACCGCCACCGCCGCCACCGCCACCGCCAGGGCCCATCCGCCCGCCGCCGCCAGCCCCGTCTTCCGGCCTATACATGATGATGGTGAAAGTTGAGAGTTAGAAGTTGGGAATTAAGGGAAAACTAAACGAGAGGGTAAAAGACACACACGGGACGGATTGGACGGATTGGACCACCACCACCTCCCCTCCTTTTTCATCTGGGTGGAGGTGATGCTAGTGTACTCTGAACCGGTGTACACAGAAAGCTATCCACGTCATCACACTATCAAAAGTCGTACCAACAGTACGAGCTGCCGTGCTAAAATTACACGTCACTAAAATTACACACACAAAGAGCCCCGACATTGCCGGAAAAGAGTGTACGGCGCCCCACTTCTCCGTTCATCAACCAAGGTTCAAGCTCATGCACTTGCAACCCCCCTCCCCGCCCCTGCCGTCCCCCCCCCCTAACCCACAAAAAAGCCCCTCACCCCCGATGAGTAATTCCCATCGTCTGAAGTGTGGGCGTTACAAAGTTACTGATCAGGAAGCCCAACACGCCCCCGGTGCCGCCGCCTCGGGCGGCGTGGCGCGCCGCCGCCGCCGCCTCCAGCGCCGCCGCCCGATCCGTCATGCAACTCCTGACGATTGAAATGACCAGCACCAGCAGCACCAGCCCGGTATTGGAGGCGGCCACAATCACCAAACTATGTGACAGCCTGCGGTGGGGGCAGAACGGTGGTCATAATTAAGCTAGCGCTCCTAATC